>NC_139023.1:33500134-33720134 GCF_964662115.1 Mustela nivalis | reverse complement strand
AGGCAGGCAGACAGGGGAGGGAAGCAGGCTCCCTGCTGAGCAGAGAACCCAGTGTGGGGCTCGATCCCATAACCCTAAGATCATGACCTGAGCCAAAGACAGAGGCTTTAAGCCACTGAGCCACCCAGACGCCCTAAACAGCATTTTAGATATATTCCTGGATGGTATTCGGGGTTGCCTCGTAAGTGTGGTGTGGGGAAGAGAAGAATCGGCCACCTGCAAAGTGTGCTGGCTGCGGTGTGGCTGCCTGAAGTCTGGGGACTCTGCAGGTCAGCCTGTCGTGAAGCCCGCAGGTCAGAGTCCCACGAGCAGAACCCAGAGCTCCCGGTGTCCAGACCCAGGGGACTGTGCAGCCCTGGGGACCAACCCTCCTCGTCTCCGTCCTTTCAGGTAAGGCTGATCTGACCTACTAACCAATCTCCATGGGGTGGATGGAAAAACAGGGCAGCTTTCCATCTGCAAGGTCTCTGTTCTCTTGGCTCCGTGTCTACACATTCTATTCTGCCGCTTATCTTAAAGTATTTTGTTTACACAATCATAGTCCCTCTCTTACTCTTTCTGTGCCTGTCCTTTAGTGGGAGAGTTAATTTCCCCTTGGGAAATGTTTGTAAAATCAAATCTCTGCGGATCCCTCGCTGCGTGCCCCTCCCGATACTGAGTGCTCCCCATTCCTTCCTTCATTCCAGCCTCCCAACCGCCCCATGAGGCAGCTACTATCATTAGCCCCATTTCACGGAGGGGAAAACGTATGATCGTCAGTGACTCGGCCACAGGAAAAACATTCAGTAACAACAGAGCTGGGATTTCAAATATTTGATCTTTTGCTGCCTCAAAGTTCATGCCACAGATCTCATTTTGGGGTCAGAAACCAGAGAAAAGACACCCAGGGGTTTAATTTCTGGAGCCCCAAATCACGAAAAACTCTTCTTGCCCCTAATAAAACCAAAACAAAGCACTCCTTTTGTTTGGTTTTTAAAGAAAATGGATGTTTTCCACGTGTTTTTCATCATGACTATAATTCCTGTTAAACCCTGGCCGGATCATTATGGACTTTAACAAGAACACCGTACTTTCCTTGAAAACGAAGGAGGTAAGACTTGTTCTTGGGAGTTATCTAGCAACGACTGAGTCAGCCGATGGTTCAAAGCCCAGAAATGGGACAAGGGGGAGGTCAGACAGCTCCCAAACATGGTGTAACTATCCTTCTGTGATAGAATAAAAAATATATATTTGGTCTCAAATATATATTTGAAAAGGTCCTAAAACCTCTGTATTTTACTGAGTGATGTAGGTCAGAGAGCATCTTCTGTTACTCACAACAAACCCCCATCCCCCAGAGCTGAGTTTACAGTAAAGAATAGTCTAGATGGGACCCGAGAGTCTGCTTCAGCATGCGGCTGGTTGACAGAGAGGGAAATGAGAGGGTTGGAACTCTCCGTTTTGTCCTTCAGCGAGAGAGGCTGTAAACTCAATCCCCATTAGCCAGTGATTTCCTCAGTCATGCCCATGTGATGGACCCTCCATAAAAACCCTAAATGAAATGGTTTGGAGCATTTCTGTGCAGGTGAACACACACAGGGGTCAACTCCATGGGGGAGACACTCCCACACTCAAGATTCTTTTGGATCTCGCACTATATCCCTCGCCTTCATCCATCCATCTGTATCCTTGATAATAGAATTTATATTAAGCCAGCGAGTATAAAGTGTTCTCCCGAGTTCTATGAACCACAACAGTAAATTATCATCCTGAGGAGAGGGTACTGAAAACTCCTGATGGGCAGTCGAGTTGGACAGAACTGTGGGGAACCTGGTGACCCACTACTTGTGACGGGCATCTGAAGTGGGGGGGGGGCAGTCTCACAACACACAGACCTTAACCTCTGGGATACACGCTAACTCTGGATAGTTAGGATCAGGACTGATGTCCAGCTGATGTCTGTAGAGAACTGGAGAATTGCTTGGTGTGGTAAACCTGGACATTTAGCATCCAAAGTGTTTGCATAGGTAAAACAGATCAGAGTGATAGCAATGACTTATCTTTCATTCAAGAGAAAATATTACTTAATCTTAAGAAAGAGCGTGTCAAGCAGAAAACTAGGTAGCTTAGAAAAAGCAAACCGTAGATTCAAATTCCAAAGAAGAGGGAATCTTGGCCAATGTCCTTCAAGGCTTCTAGGTTCCCGATAGCATCATCCCAAGGGGAAAAATACAGGATGCATGAGGCTATCCAGTCCGATGCCATTTAAATATTGGACTTCTGGGGTGCCTGGGTGGCTCAGGCGGTTTGGTGTCTGCCTTCAGCTCGGGTCATGATCCCGGGGTCCTGGGATGGAGCTCCGCATCGGTCTTCCTGCTCAGTGGAGAGTCTGATTCTCCCTCTCCCTCTGCCTGCCACTCCCCTGCCTGTGCTCTCTCTGTGTCAAATAAATACATAAAATCTTTAAACAATAAACAACAGACATTTGATTTCTGACTCCCCTCTGGTAGAACCACGTTCTCTAAGCACCCTCCTGTGTGAGCTTGGGTTTCCTCTGAGACTGTCCAGAGGAGGAAATCCCTAGTCATGCAGTTTAGGGCAAATCGGGCCATGTGATAATGACTTGTGGCTGGGAATAAACACTAGCCCTGAAAGTGTGCACCCACTGGCTCGTGTCAACAAATCCATTACCTGGGACCGTGATCATTCTCATTACAAGTTAATAAGCTGATATACCATCTGTAGTATTTTAGTCTCATGAACTTGATGAATGAGTCTATCTCTAAGAAGCAGATCTGCTTTTAAAGCCTGGTTTGGACTCTATCAGGGACACCCTAGGCTAAGGTCACTCACGTCACCAGGTAAAGTCTGTCAGCCATCGCACATGGCAGAGGTAAGTGAAAATCAATGTCAACATCAGCTTGTGAGTAGAAGAATATGCCCGACTTTCTAAATGTGGCCCTTTCACTTTACTGCAAATAAGTAGAAATTCGAGAAATGCCATGCAAGTTTAATATTTCAAATGAGAGAAAAAGAACAGATTGATTCAAACCACCATAACTATGCCATGAGTGTTTTTCGGTGATCCTCTAATACTATCCCACGTGGGCAAGCCACCGAGGGTCCCACTCCATCCTTATCCCATCACCCGTGGAAAGTGAAGCGTGCTTAAAACAACGATGCACCAGAAATTCACATAACAGTCCCAGACACAGAAGACAATTTGGTGTTAGAGGAAAGCCACAATTCTATCTTTAGGACAACACCCCGTTCCCCTGGGCTGTTCCCCATTATCTCAAACTCCCCCATCTAAAACCAAAAACCTCCTCTTGCAAAAACTAGTTCCTCCTCCTAACTTCATGATTTCTAAAGACCAGCATGTTCTTAGTCTTCACACTGAAACTCTCACATCTTTGGTTCAACCCTCTCCCTCACCAGCCATATCCCATCAATCACTAAATCCTAGAGATGCCTTTCCTCTATGTCTGTACTATTTTTATTATTTTTTTTAAGATTTTATTTATTTATTTGACAGAGATCACAAGTAGGCAGAAAGGCAGGCGGGGGTGGGAGGGTGGTGTGGAGCAGGCTCCTTGCTTAGCAGAGAGCACGATGCAGGGCTTGATCCCAGGACCCTGGGATCAGGACCTGAGCCAAAGGCAGAAGCTTTAACCCACTGAGCCACCCAGGCACCCCATCTGTGCTATTTTTAAAGCCAGTCTCCTCTGACCGTAATCATCTCCAACCAATGGCTGTGAGACACTCAGAACAGCCTACCTCCTTTGCCCCTGCCATGTGCTCTAGGCACCGAGGTCAGATTTATTTTCTTCAAACTCCAACTTACTAATGACACTCTTCTCTTGTAACTGTCAACTGTCCGTCACTCACAAAATCAAGTTCGCACGGAAGCATTAGCATCACTCCAATCTGGCCTCCATCAACCTACCTGACTCCTCTTACAGTTATCCCCCATGGCCTCTTCTCTCCAACCACATGCTTGGAAGCACGGATCCTCACTCAGACAGCAAAATTCCTAGAGAGCATTTCAGGGGGTCTCTGAGGTCAAAAGGACTACCATAATTCTAAGCTATAATTTACACTTAACTGATAGGGCACACAAAAAAATAATGGCTAAAACTGCTGGCTTTTTCTGCACAGGGCAAGTCAAAAACACAAAATACACTAGTAATCACTGTACTCCCCAATACTATGTATACACACTCCCATCTCACCTAAGAATTCCTTGTTGGACCAGTAAAAAAATGATTAACTTCATTAAACCTCAGTCCTCGAGTACACCTTTTTAATGTAATCATGCATAAAGTACTCCTTCTGTAGATGCAGGCATGATGGTTTGAAGGAAAAGGCACGTGGGGGCATCCTTTCTTCTTAAAAGATTGGCTGACAAATAAATCATAGCTATTCAAATTCAGGTAGAGGCAGACATTTTCCCAGAAATGAACGAGGCAAGCCTGTCACTTCAAAGAAAACAACTGACCGTATTTGTTGCCGACGATAAAATGCAAGCTTTCAAGCAAAAATTAGAATTTGGGAAAACTTATATCTGCCACTGAGAACCTGACAGCTTCCCAATAATTACTGACTTTTCTGAGGAGATAGGTGGTGAGATTAACAAAGGCAATGTTTCCCTACTGCATAATGAAACATGTCCACATTTGGAAGAACTTCAAACTCACCGAACCAATATTTTCCAGATATACAAGTCCATGATGGTACACAACTACGTACGGGTGAAGCAGCCATTCAAAATGTCTGACACGCCAATGGGTTTTAATACAACAAAGTTTACTATTGTGGCTTCAGATCCTGTGGTGTAAACTAACCATTAAGAAACTCTCAATTACCTAGTTCTGGTGGAACATCAAAAAAGAATATCCACAATTCCCTGAAAAAGCTATTAAAATACTTGTCTCTTTTCCACCTTCATGTCTTTATGGGACTGGCACTATTCTCTTCATCTACTTCAACCAAAACAATTTATGAAGACACAGTAAAGGGAGAATCAGATAAGAGAATCCAGCTGCCTTCGATTAAGCCACGAAGGTGATTTTCAAACAAATAAAACAATTTCACTCTTTTCACTAAATTGTTGTTGGCTTTGAAAAACATGTTTTTGTTTCACAAAACATGTCCTATTTTGTTAACATTACTGAGTTTCTTACTCTTTTTTAAATGCATAATTTCACAAAATAATCTCCAATTTTAATTTTTATTACAATAAATACTGATTGGAAAAAAAAAAAAAAAGATCTTTGGGTCTCTCAATAATTCCTGAAGACCTGAAGGGTTCTCCAAGACCAAAAAGTTTGAGGTCAATGCCTAGAGTAATCTTTTGTTTTCTTCCAGTTTCTGTTTCTCTTGCTCTCTCTCTCTTTGTTTTTTTTGTTTTTTTTTTTTTTTCCTGTGTGCCCACCACTTCTTTACTTCTCTAAACCCCATTTATTTTTCAATTCTGTCCTTTACTCCCAGTCAAGCAATGCCTTATCTGCACATTTATGACGCTTATTTTGTTCTACATACTTGGCAAATATCTATCTGGTATCCCCGTCCTCCTGCAGCCTACAATCCAGTGTTCCCACTCCAACTGTGGTCAAGCACAGAAGTCCACATCAGTATCACTTGCAAAGACCCCTAACAAATGTAGAATCTCCACAATTAAAAAATTTTCTTAAAAAGAAATGCAGAATCTCAGGTCCCAGTCCCACTAAGAATCTGCATTTCAACAAGATTCCCAGGAGATTTTCCTGTATGTTCACATTTGAGAAGCAGGGGATTTATGCCTCTCCCTAACTGTTTTTACTTTCTTAGAAAGAATCTAGTACCTTTAATTTGTTGAGCTGCTCAAAAGGAGGGCACGGGTGATGAGCCCTGAATGTTGTACAAAGTGTTGAATCACTATATTAAACACCGACAACTAATATTATACTGTATGTGAACTAACTAGAATTCAAATAAAACGTAAAAATAATTTACTTTGTATAATAATCATTCACTGAAACATGCTTACCCATTGTATGAACTTGTTTCTGGCGATTAGCAAAACAGCAAAAGCACAACAGCCTATATCCCGAAGAAACTTTTCCACCTCACAGCAAAGATAGTAAGACCGGTAATAATAACAGTAGCTAACATTTCAAAAGATTCTTTCTGAGGGCCCAGCCTTGGGCTGAGGACTTCATGTAACAATTTTATAAGGTAGGACCTACTATATTACTACTTCCACGTTAGAGATAAGACATCTGGGGCTCAGAGGTTAAGAGAGTGTAAGCCAGCATGAGCGCAGCTAATACCCAGGAAGGGACAAATGCCACGAGATGGGTAAAGAGATTTAAACAATCTTGAGGAAGAAGTGTGTGAGTTCTCAGAGGGAAAGATTACATCTCAATCTGGGATTCACCCAGAGCACTAGTTCAGTCCCTTGCGCACTGAGGAACTCAGCAGGCATTCATCAGACTGAAACCATGTGAGTGGAGACAGGGTGACCTATCAACCTTACCAAGAGTATCTTAAAAATAAATGTTTATTTACAACTAAAATAATTTAATTTTTACTCTAGATTTTACCAATCCAATAGTCCTGAACTCCATTAGAGAGATAATAGACCTGAGTTAAAAATGCTTCTCTCTGATGTTCTATCCATGGAGTCTGTTCTCTGACCCAGGGCTCTTGTCCCATAGCACACAGACGAAAGGTCATCAGGATGCAGAGGGACAGGACATGAACTAAAATGGTGAAAGCCACTTGGAAATCCTGAAAGAAGCTGATGCTTGCGCTGGGTAAAGAAAGGAAGTCATGGAATGTCTCCCTTGCCACAACGAGCAAGGGATGAAAGGAAATGCTGGTTAGCGGCTCCAGGACACACACCTGGAGCAGAGAGAGAAAAGCAAAGTAGAACTGGGGAGTCAGCCCGTTATGGAGCAGTGCACCTGCAGGCGTCCACCACCAGGTGTCTTGCCCGCCCCAATCCTTGAACTTCCCCAGCTGCACCTGAAATCAGTTCCTTTCCCAACGATTTGGAGTTGGGGTCCTCACCACCCTCTCATTTTCTGACAACTGCACATGGAGCTGTGAGCACATTTTCTTCTAGAACACTTCATGAAAAAGTTCTGTGGTTCTATTAACACTACTCTCCATGCCTAACAGAGATTAAATATGTTCTCATGCGCCAGCCATCTTGTAGACCTTGTATATCCCTCACATATAATATTTATATGGAAAAAAAGCGTCCTGGTAACAAAAAAAACAACAGACCAAAACCAGTTTCCCAAACAAGCCATTTACAGGATGGAGATCTACCTTTACTGTATTTCAGATGTATATTCAGTTTTATATGAAGACTTCTTCAAATAACCCTGAAGGAGAAAAATATTCAGCTAACCATGTTCCTCGTGATACTGAGCAAGAGTCCTTTTGAGGATTAAATTCGATCATATTCAAGAGGAAATCTATGGAAAGCTAAACAAAAAGAAAAAAAAAAAAAAAACGAAAGTTCACACACAGTAAACACCACCTCCCCTCTTAGATACCAAGAGGAATATTTTGGAGTTGGAGTTATCCTGTTCTCTTACTTTCTGACCATTCCACATGGAACGCTGACCATTTAAAGTAGGCTCCATGCCCAGTGTAGAGCCCAACATGGGGCTTGAACTGAGGACCCTGAGATGAAGACTTGAGCTAAGATCAAGAATCAGATGCTTAACCGACTGAGCCACTCAGGTGCCCCAAACATGTGTGATTTTCTAACGGTCAAAAGATTCGATTTTTCCAATGAAGTGTTTGAACATGAAGCTTTTATTTCACTGTATGGCATCTAAGGGGTTTTGTTTGTTTGTTTGTTTGTTGTTTGTTGTTTTTTAAAGATTTTATTTATTTATTTTACAGAGAGGGATCACAAGCAGGCAGAGGGTGGGGGGAAGCAGGCTCTCTGCTTGGCAGGGAGCCTGATGCGGGGCTCGATCCTAGGACCCTGAGATCATGACCTGAGCCAAAGGCAGAGGCTTAACCCACTAAGCCACCCAGGTGCCCCTGGCATCTAAGGTTTTTAAAAGGGAAATGCAATATATAAATTATAAGGACCGCTGTTGACTACCTTCACATTTATGAAAGCTAACTGAGTACTTACCTGCATCAGGTAAGTACTGCATCATCACCCAAGGCACAAAATTTATGAACCACTCATGTTCTAGCTTTTGAAAAGCTAATGTTTCTCCTCCTCTCACCAGATTAATAGGTGGAGAACACTGAGAAGTCATCTAAAGACATTTTGGAAAATTTCAAGCACGTTTTGCTTAACAGTTCATGTCATACTTGGTAATTCTAGTGGAAGGGCTGGGACTGGCTCTGGAATGGCTATGGCCCCAGCATGCTGGTCTCCCCTGCGGCTGTAACAGGCAAGACCAACATTACATGAGTTACTTCTGCCATAATCGTTTCACGTGAATATGGTGGCTGAGTCCACTGACACACAGAGCAGGAGTATACATATCTCTCTATGTATTTATTAATTTCAGATTTTTCTGTGAGGATAATGAATTTGGGCAGACAGTTCGTGATGAAATCTGACAACAATTCTTCAAGTCGCCAGTCGTCCTTTTGTCTCTGTGGGCTCACTGGGTCACAGTCCCAGCAGCCACATGCCCTCCATCGAGGGCAGGAGAGGATCTACTGGCACTTCGGGGAGCACTTCAGTCAAGACAACTACAGGACACCATGCTACCCCTTCTCTTTCTAAGTCACCTCTCTGCTCACATAACTCTTTCCCAGAAACTTAACCAAAACTAAAAAACAAAATTTTTTTTTCCTTTTCTTTCTTTCTTTTTTTTTAAGATTTATTTATTTGATAGAGAGCATGAGCAGGAGGGACAGAGGGAGAGGGAGAGGAAATCTCAAACAGACTCCACGCTGAGCGTAGAGCCTGACATGGTGCTCGATCACAACCTGGGCTGAAACCAACATTGGATGCTTAACACCACCCAGGTGCCCCAGTTTTTATTTTCAAAATGCCAATAAAGCAGAGAAAAGAGTGTGAGAGTGGGGGGAATACAAATTAAACTTCTTTGGTAATTAATTGAAAAGCAAAGAAGAAAAAAAGAGATTCTTTACTTTTTGACACCTCTAGGGGCAATGGCTTCCTCGGCTCTCCATCTGATGTCTATTTAGTCCCCAGCACAAGTAACCAAGTACCTGACTGTCCACATCCCTATCAACTGAAGTACCCTCCTCTGAGCATCCTCTGTCCCACAGCCCTCTGGCCCCTCAGAGCCCCTTCCGGGTCCATTAGAATGGATCTGTTACCTTGTGCTCACTATCACACTGTTAGACTTTTGCTACCATTCATTTCATTGCATTTACCTTTTTGTTTCCTAAAGCATAATACTTTACTTTTTTTTAAAAGGTTTTATTTATTTGACAGAGATCACAAGCAAGCAGAGAGGCAGGCAGAGAGAGAGAGGAGGAAGCGGGCTCCCCACTGAGCAGAGAGCCTGATGTGGGGCTCGATCCCAGAACCCTGGGATCATGACCTGAGCCAAAGGCAGAGGCTTTAACCCACTGAGCCACCCAGGCACTCCTAAAATATAATACTTAAAAGAGCAACCAAGAACCATTGTGAAGATTTAAGGGAATACTTTTTTTTTTTTTTTTGGTCTAGAACTTTCCAAAACACTTAATTGAGCAAAATCATTTTCTTCCCTAAGTTCATGAGGTGAGACAAGAATTATTTTTACATCTCTTACCCCCAGGGTATGAAAATCTAATTTGGAAATCATATCCTCTACCCCAGAACACAGTGTGTCCGAGCTATTCTGGAAACATCTCACATCTGTCTTCCTGAATTCCTCCTGTCACATCATGGAACTCAGCTGAGAAGACAAGACAGGAAGGCTAGTGAATCACCAAAGGGTATTTAAAAGATTAAAATTAATTCAGCAGGGCAAACCAGCTGAAAATGAGGCCTTTCCTATATACTGGAGTTATTTTTTTAAGGGATCAGAGCTTCTGAAAAGCAATTTAAAAATCATTTGTAGTTGAAATTACCAGAAAACAACTGACAAAGAATGAACATTTAAATGAAGTTTCTGAAAGAGTTAATAGTATAAACTTATGCAACGTTCTAGCACTCTTTAGTTAGCCAAAGCCAGAAACAAGAAGAGCTGCCAATTATGTCAACATAATTAGGTTTGTGCCTTGGCTTTTTCTCTCACCAACTAGCCAGCTTGCCGAAGAGGTCCACTTTGCTGGCCTTGGTACTGGAAACCAATCAACGCATAACATCAAAGGAGTCAACTCTCAAGCAACACGGATCAATTTGCAACGCCAAGGTGAAGTGTAAATGCCAATGTAATCGAAACGGTCCTTTTCCTTGGCACTAGCCTTTCTGACTTGCAGACCTATAAACTCAAATATGAGGACTGTTTGTGGTGGACTGAACGACCAGCCCCCATTCTCCATTGCTCCTAGGAGCCTGGAATAGAAATCGTCTTATCCAGTGCTCTTCACAATTGTGGTTTACAACCCGTGCTTACTTTTTCTGTTTCTGCAGAAAGAAGTCAAGGAGTGGCTTGACCGAGCAACCCTCAGAGACCATGCATGTTTCTCATCCAGCTCCAGCCACCCAACTAGCAACGAGGTAACATTTACACAGCCTTTTACTATGCACTACGTACTCTCTGAAGAGGTTCGTATCCACACAGAATGATGACTTGGCTCCCGCTTTCATGGAGCTCTATGCCTCAATGGATGGTTTCAAGTAAGGCTGAGGTGAACATGATAAAAGAATTCTGAAAACATTTCTTTAGGATACAGAGAGAGGACGTCCAATAACTCCAAGGGTCTTGAAAGGTTTCACAAAGGAGATGCCATTTGAGCAGGATCTCAATTGTTTATAAGCACAGAAAGATCCTCTAAAATACAGTTTTCCATTTTCCAAACTCTCAAGGTAACTACCACACACACCAAGTTGAAGTTTAAATCTCACATAGTCAGGCTCTGGAGGTCACAGATATACGTCTCAAGGTGATGGTGTGGCAGGAAAACACTGGATGCTGTTTCTGAATACACTGGTTCAAGTTCCACTGTGGACACCTGAGTAGGAGAAAGCAGCACGAACAAGATTCCATGGACACACAGTAGGTCCACAGAATTTCACCGTACCTTTCCTAGTAACCATTTTTTCCAGTCTCACCTATTATGAGGCAACTATGTCAATTAAGTTATAAAATACAAACCCAACATCAAAATCAGACGTTGAATGCACTGGAACATCAAAGGATTGAGTACACCAGGGCTGCTGTTTATAGATGGCCTCCAGTTTTATTCAGTCAATCATTTATTGACTAAGTTCACCTGCTGTATTTCAGACACTGACAACACAAATACAAAGGTAAAGACAGACTGATCCCTGCTCTTAGGATGCAGAAGGTCCTAACTAAATCAGAGTCCAAAATAGAGGCAACCCATCATTAAGGAAGAAGCAAGCTTTTCCATCCCACTGCTGCAGCGATAATGGTGACCACTAATTATAAGAAGCACTAATACTTATTAAACTCGTGCTATATGCCAGCCACCGTTCTAAGAGCCCTCTGAAAATGCTCTCACTTACTCCTCATAGCTGATCTATGCCAGACCCTATCATTACGCCCACGTTACACATGAGAGGCTCTGTGGACTGCCTGCCTCTAACCAAGCTGAGATTCAAACTCAGGAAGTTGACTCTAGAACCCATGCTCTCAACGATTAAGTTCATGAAGCATTAAGGCCCAAAGCCACATCACCTAGATTTTGTTTTCTCTCTGTATATCCTGCCTTTGTGAACCTAATGTTGAACCTAATGTTGGAGTAGCTAGTCCCCAAGATCCACCCGGTTTCACACTCTGTATCTTTAATTCTATGAAGCCCCCAGTTAAACCTGAGTTACAGGTTGGTACCAACCAGGCACTGAAACCTGTAGCCCGGTAGCATCAACATGTTGTATCTTTCAAAAGTTTTCATGCAACCAGCATAAACCAGCAGGAGACTACCGGAGAGAAGACATACAGTCTGACTAACTCATACTTCTCTGAGTCACCGTGCTCCCCTGGGCCCATGGAGGGAATGGTATTTCAAGCAAAATGCTAACAGATCACAAGTTCTCACCTTTAAGCACCAAAACGGGATGTGAACCTTTCTTTTAGAATCCGGATCAAGGCTTTTTTTTTTTTTTTTTTTTTTTAACTCTGGTAAACCCCTATGAAACTCAGTGATTTCACAGATGTTTTTCTTTTTCCTAACAGGCTCTTGTTTTCTCAGAGGGCAGACGACCCAGGAGGAAAAGAGGGGCAACATATTGTACAGATGATTAATTGGGGCGGGGGTTGGGGGAGTTACCAAAATGCTGGAGGGGGCAATTCAGAAAGAAAGAGAAATAGAAAGTAGTCAATCTCTGGGTTAGCCTGGGCATTTTATTTTATAGATAGCAGTTTAACTTGGAAAGGATGCCCCGAAGGTAGAATGAGTCTGTTCTATTTTTCTCTGCTCCCCAAAGCACAGTCTGCAATCCAAAGAAAACTGAGCGGTGATTTGGTCATAAAACACATGCCACTGTGTGTGATGAGTATTTACTTAAGACAAAGCAGATAAGCAAATATACACACTCAGCAACACAGACTGGTATGCAGTATTAGGTGTTCTGGCGATACATACCAGGATCTTACAAAAATTTGCCTTATTTCTTCTTTTCTTTCAACAGTTAGTGCCTGTGTTTTTTATAGATATAAACGTGTGTATTACATGAAATGTATAATATACACTGACTTTACCATCGTTAAGTGAAACATACCCATTTTATTTGAACTGCTTGTGATTAATGTAAACATTAATGGTAGATTTCACTGGACAGACAAAATCAAAAGAAACACAAATGCTGAAAATTCATTGATTTTATTTTACTCACTAATTTATGGAGTGGGTACTACCGGAAACTCGGAAGTGTGATCATGAAGTAAAGTGGTTTCGTTTCAGTAGGAGTTCACAACTGGCTATGAGGAAATTCCCAGAGAATTCCCCAGAACTATTGATACTAATATTTTGAGACCTTGAGCATGCTGAAGTAAGTGCAGAGATCCCAAAGTGACCATATGGCGAACCACAGCAGAAGTCTGGGGGTACCTGGGCGGCTCAGTTGGTTAAGCATCTGACTCTTGATTTCAGCTCAGGTCATGGTCTCAAGGTCATGGGATGGAGCCCCATGTCCAGCTCCACGTTTGGCGAGGAGTCTGCCTGGGATTCTCCTTTTCCATCTTCCTTTCCCCCCACCCATGTGCTTTCTCTCTCACCCTCTCTAAAATAAATAAATCTTTTTTTTTTTTTTTAAATAAATAAATCTTAAAAAAAAAAAAATTCCACAGGTTTGGTTCTTGAGCATGTTTTTAAAAAACTCAGTCTGGCTGCTTTAGAGTCACATTTAACACATTCTTTTGGGCATATTTGATTCAAAATGTCTATCCTTAGCCACCTATGAAGGGACAGCACCATATTGTCAATCTTCCTTTAAAATGTGAAGGCCTTTATAACTGACTTTAAGAGAGGAGAATGAGCGTATTGTCTCGTTGCTTCGAGAAAGCTCTAGCTCAGTTCACATCATGGGCCAAGCACCAGAGAAACTAACGGAAAGTGATGCCAGGACACTGAGCGAAGGAGTGCTGAGCAGAGGAGACCCCAGGACGGAGTCCTGGAAAGACTCAGAGTGGACCAAGCAGAGTGCACACGTTCAACCTGAATTCCGGCCTCTCCACAGGCCCTTACGGATGCCCACACTCAACAAGAAAAGGGCCGGGGACAGAAATAATGCAAACAGTCAGCAGTGAGGGAATCAGTAAATAAAATACAGGTCTTGAAAAGCATGGACTAGCATGGCTATTGTTGAGGTAGAGAAACAGCATGTCCTTGTGCGTGCTGCCCTACAAAACACATCCTTAATAGGAAAAAGCCAACCAGTTGTAAAACCATCTGATGTAATATTTTTTTTATTTTTTTTATTTTTTAAAGATTTTATTTATTTATTTGACAGAGAGAGATCACAGTAGACAGAGAGGCAGGCAGAGAGAGAGAGAGGGAAGCAGGCTCGCTACTGAGCAGAGAGCCCGATGCGGGACTTGATCCCAGGACCCTGAGATCATGACCTGAGCCAAAGGCAGCGGCTTAATCCACTGAGCCACCCAGGCGCCCTGATGTAATATTTTCTTATTTTAACTTTTAATTGCGGAGCATTTTAAAGATATAAAATTAGAGAGAACAGAATAATTAACCCTATGGACCCATCTTTAATAATTATCAGCTTTGGGGCAGTTTGGTTTCTTTTCTTTTTTTTATCTCCACCTCAGTTATTTTGGAGAAAATCCCATACATGATATTATTTATATTAGTATATATTATATTACATTATATCTATTATTATATATGAGTATATAGCTCTAAAAGATAGGGACTTTTTAAAAAATAGCATCATCATAAAATGTGGGTAAATCTTAAAATTTATTATAAATGTGGGTATAGGCCTAAAATGTTTTCTGAAAGGAAATTAAAAAAAAAAAAAAAAAAAGACGACGACGACAGTGGTCATCACTGGGGAAAGGGGCTAGCGGGAGGAACAGAGGAGACTTTACTGTACATTTAATAGCATGTGGTGAAATTTGAAATTTGCCTACAGTGGCCAGTGCCATGCCTGGGAGAGCAACGGGACGGCTGTCAGGACAGGAGGGAGACAAGGAGGTCCTGGTGGTGCTGCTGAAAACAGCAGAGGAGTTTGGCTGGGAGAAGCTCAAAGAGTCCTTGATGTGAATCCAACACTGGTAGGTGACAGCGTCCATCAGTGATAGGATAGGATACTTCCCAGTGCGTAAAATGTAATAGCTATGAACTCAGGAATATTACTAAACATAATTATGCTTCCAGCAGCGTGCAGCTCTAGACATTTAGGAGACGAAATGGACTCATCTCAACCTCCCTACTGCCATATCCGGCTACGGCGGGCTGATGATGAAATCCATCATCTGAAGAACCGCAATTTTAAAGGGCACTTCAAAAACACTTAAAAAAAAAAAAGTCAATGTCTTCACTTTCTCCTTCTCTTTTCCTTATCTAGAGTCCTTGTCATTTCTCTGCCTTGTAGGTTGCAGAAATGTTCTTTCCTTCCGTGGTGGTACGATCTGTTACAACGACAGCCCATGAACAGAGCCTTGGAACCTACAGGGTAGGTGCCAGGTTACTGGGTTACGTTAGAGAACTAGGCCTTGGTGAGTGCTTGTTTACGCTGAATTTAGATACGACAAAGTACACTACGTATTTTAATCTATCAGCAGTACACTGGGGGAGCAGAGAAAAGAGGCAACTGAAAGGAGCTGGCTGTTAGAATCTGTTCGTTTCTGTCCCAGCTGGGACTCCTCCGACAAACCCAAAGATGTTACGGATACAGACAAAGGTCAAGAAAGTCTGGTCTCTATTAGACTCATTAAAACCCTGAGCTTCTGAATATATTAAAGAGAAGAAACGCCTCTTTCTTACTTTCAAATATCACATGAACAAGGCTAATGAAATGTTCCCCCATAAAGGTCAAAGGGAAATATCTATAATGAGCAGAAATTTAAATTTTGTAAACTTCTAACTTTTCATTAGTGTGATCATAAATACATTCCGAGAACTTTAAAATAGTTGGTTCTTTTAATAAAGATACATGTGTCCCCTGCAACTGTATCTCTTCTTACTTCGCTTAACAAAACCCAGGATTTCTAGATAGTATACTGAAGAAGTTCACCTAAACACTGGTGGTGTCATTTCCAAACAGGTGACATTCTACTATACTTAACGCCACGGAAACATTTCTTTTCACAAAAATGCTTACCAGGACAAGCAACCAATGTAGGAACCAAAAAGAAACAACTGAGAAATGTAACAGTATTTTCCACACAAGCCGCCTAATTTTACCCCAACAGGCTTGAGTTCTCTGCCCTCAAATGGGGGGCTTTCATTTTTGGTCAGACTAGAGATTAACCTCATCCATAATAGAACACACCAAAAGGAAGTGCCACTATGAGTCTACTCCCTTTACCGGGGGGGAGGCAAGGGGGGGAGGTACCTGTTTCATCCGGGGAACTGGGGGAGGCACTGTCTTGGGACAGTGTTGTCCAGCTGGACTCCTCATCACTCGGTGCCAGGTTCTGGATCCGGTGTAGGGCACAATCGGTCTTGGCCCCCGTTTTCGGATGATCCTTTTTGGTCTCTGGGCTGGAGGACACTGTGGCCGCTGGACCATCTTCAGGGCTGAACTGGGCCTTGTTTGGTTTCTGCGGCACCACCTCGCCATTCCCAATGATGGTGGAGGCCGGGCCCTGGCCCGGCTGCGACTTCTCTTCCACAGCCCCGTGCTGGTTGCCCACACTCTGCTCTAGGTCTCTGGTTGAGGTTTCCAGGTCTGCATAGTAATTGAGGAAGCTCTTGGTTCTCCTGGGTTGCGAGGGTAAAATTTCACAGCCTGAGGAATCACGCGGGTGGGGCTCTTTGCCCTCTAACTTCTCAGAAGTTATGTTGATGACTGCAGTGGGGCTGACGTTTTTGTTGGGGTCCTGCTGTCCTTGTTCTGCGGCCTTCCGGAGCTGGTTCTCCCCATTTTTCACGAGCTTGATGTTGGCGGAGCCATTTCCCAGCAGGGGCTGTGCGGCCGGATCGGAGAGGCCCATCGCCACCTGGATATTAGTTAGTGCATATTTTTTCCTGCATTTGGGGGGCGTGCTGTTCTTGGTTTCGGTGTGTTTTATCTCGGCATTCAACAGTTCATTGTGGGAGGAACGGAGATGAAGGGTATTTGGTGGTGTGGCGGGGCTGTTGCGATTCGTGATGTCCGTGGCTCCGCTGCTGGCCATAAACACAGCCACAGGGTCTACACCTGAGTCAGCTGGAAAGAAAAAGAAACTCGTCAGTAGCTGCCTGACATGACTGAACTGAACCGCTTAGCATACAGTGAGCCAACATTTTTATACAAAAAACTGAAAGAGTTAATGCTTCCGTTGTATACATTCTTATAGAATTGACCCATTTTCCTCTTTGTTTTCCTTGCTCACTCATAAATTAAATAGGAACAAATAAAAGGCTTAATGTGGGTACATAAAAGCCAATTTTTAGAAAAGCTAAAAGGTCTTCTAAGGGTCCAAAGTTTATTTAGACTCTCCCTTTTGTAGTCATATAAAAGCATTTTCTTCTGGTCATTGTTCACAGCCTTGAAAATAACCCCCTTTCTAAACATTCACATCACATTTCTATTCTGTAGTTCCTTTGGGCAACAAAAAAGTTGCTCAAAAATCAGCTGGGGCTCCAGCTTTCTTAGTTAACCTGAAAGGTCACTGTTCACTGATGCGCCATACAGCCAAGGTAATTTTTCTCAGCCACGTTTAGAAATTGTGTTCCGAATGCCCAGAAAAGTCAAATCTCCACTAGAGTTTGCTAATATCTTTGTGAGTATTTTTGACCTGGGCTTAGTATTTGTACGAAAGAGACATTCTGGAGAAATGGCTCAGTTACTGGAGAACGTACACACACACAAAACTATTACTAATAATGCAGCCTTGAGCCCTAGGCTACTGCTGGGTTAGAGCCCCCAAAGGAGTCTGAACATGTTCCACTGAGTTACAATACCGACTCAGCTGTTCATAGTCCCCATGTGCCCTTGCCGGACTCCAAGGAAACCACCTGACAATTGCATTTATCTCAAATATTGCTCATACCATCAGTGATTTATTCCATATGTCTCTTGCTTGGAAGAAAGAAAGGTTTCTCAGACTAGAAGGGAATAAAATTCATCAACAAGAATTCCCAAGGTTTCACATTTCTCAGTCTGTGAAGAATGACCTCTTTCTTATCTGATCCTCTGCCTTCCACAGAGGCCTCAGTGAGTTTACACCGGCAAATGAACCAAAGCACAGCTCCCAACATTCCTAAAATTGTATTGTGACAACTCCCTCTTCCACTCCCTAGGCAAAACAGGGATCTCCCTAGGAGAGAAAGGTAAGAGTATTCCTCCATTTGAGAGCTTAGAGGCACTCCTTTCTCTTTCAAATACTCAGGATTGCCTACTTTAGGAAAGAGTCACCCACTCATCCGGGAGTCCATGTACTTCTAGAAAGGTAGGCAACATAATGCTGTAAGCAGGGCCCACATTCATAAATGCAATGACGGTGTGGCCCACAGAGACAGCTAAGGGCTGTAAACCAAGTGGTTAAACTTCAGACCCCATTTCTTTATCAGGATTCCTGCTTACCCAGCAATGTAACTAACCACCTGGGGTTCATTTTATAGGAAGCCTTGAGCCCTATAAAAAACTGAGTTTAGTTTGTTGCTCCCTTTCAAACAATGCTCTGATAACTACGTATTTTACAAATTACATTGTTTTAACTATTACTACCACTTCTGTGTATTACAGATTAGAATTTACCCTCAGTCAAGAGCAGCACTTGATAGGAAAGGGCTCACTTTGAACCCACAGAATTTTCCCCGAGACACGTATTTGTAACATGGGCACACAAGAGAAAACTCTTGGGTATTCAGAATGACATTACTATAAGAAAGTAGGAAATCTTTGGCTTTTTTAAAGACCTGGCCAAAAAAAAAAAACTTCTATCAGTCTATCTTAGGATGTTAGGTACTATATTCTAGCAATGTTATTAGAGAGAAAGTTTTATTTACTTTGCTCATAACCATAAACATTTTCAGAAAGAATACCATCAAAATTTCAAGGTGATTAAATAGCTTTTATATACTGGGTGTGACAGATTATAAAAACTTTTAGCCATGTTCTTCTAGATCACACCGTCCTCCCTATGCCCTTTGTCACTCTCCTGTGTGCTAGAAATCACAAAGGGGAGGTTTGGGCGGGTTACATTAGAACAACAGGACCATCCTGTACAAAACAGCTCTGTCTGTGCTGTTTTTGTAGATCAAAGCCTGAACACAGTTTGAGTGTGTTTTCGATATTAAATGATGGTATCACCTGGGAGCTAAATCAAAGGTTCACATCTAGAACTAAGGCAGCCAAGTTAACGCTATGAAGTATACAGTTGTCTCTGGGAGTTAACTATCAGCTAAGCGGTCATCTGGGGTCAAAAGAAGTAAGCAAAAGTTAGCAAATTCCTAGAAAGATGAAGGTTTCAAAGGAGGAGGCCCCTGAAAGTGGGAAGCAGTGCCCACGACGTTAAGAACAAAGAACTCGGGGTCAGGGAGACAGGTTAGTTACTAGCTGAGTGATCTAGTACACCTGACCTTCAGTGTCCTTGTCTGAAAAATGGGGCATTTTTGTTGCCAGGATTGTTTGGAGGATTAAAATGAGAAATGCGGGCCCGAGGATTTAGTATAGTAATAACCATAATGTGTCAACAAACCGCACCCCTTTACATCCAAGGGACAGAGCACAGGGCTGCCTGCCAGGGGCCCCAAATTTACCACCTGATTAGCTCCAAGTGATAGAAACAGTCCTGTTGTACCGACACAGAGAAAGCAAACAGACCAACAGGATGGGATAAAGATGTCGGGTCCAGAAGAGTTTAATAATAGGAAAAAAATTCCTCAGTGTAGAGGTAGGTGGTTTTTTGTTTCTTTTTTAATGCAAAGAAAATCTTACAATGTCTCTTTAAATCTTCCATTGAGCTGTTTTCTTTGGAGACCAAAAGCTTAAGAATAAGTCCAAATTCCTTGTTATAACAGATAAGTTAGTTAAACTGTCCATTTCTTAACTGTAAAATCAGGATAGTAACGGTATCTTCACCTCACTGAGTTTTGTTGAAAACTAAGAGAGACGGCTGTCAGCATTTAACTCAGGGCCTGGCATACTGTTAGGGATTCATATTATTTTATGGTTCCCTCCTTCCTCACGTGCTTCCGTCTCTGCTCGCCATACTGCAGGCCACCATATCTACTGAGCCCTTTCTTCTTGCCAGGCATCCTGCTGGGAGTAGGGAAACCGAGACACACAAGATCCCACCTGCTAAGTGCTTTCAGCCTTGCTAAAGACACACACACAATAATGTGATAAAACTCAACCAGGATGGGAGCTGGGGAGGTACAAGGGAGTGAGTGGTCTTCCCACCTCAGTCTGGAGAGGATCTGAAGGTAAGAGAGGCCGGATTCGCATTTGGGGAGTCTTCACAAATCAAAACGCAAAAGGAGATGCGGTAAAGGGGAGGAAGAGTCAGGCAGAGTCCCACAAGACATGCTCCAAGGGATTGGACTTGACCCTGAGGCAGAGAAGATCAAGTACTTCAACAGAATGAAGAATGGAGGAGGCTGAAGAGAAAGACACAGAGAGAGAAGGTGAGGGAGAAAGAGAGCGAGGGAGAGGATACGTGTGTGGGCGCGCACGCACGCGTGTGTGCTGTCTTCCTTTATGTAGCAGAGGGAAAGGGCATCTTTCCTCCAGCATGTTCTCCAAGATGACTCTGGTGAAAAGGTATTAAAGAAGCAATGGAAATGAGGCCATTAAAATACCAGAGGTCATCAGGGAGAGAGGAGAATGATGTAGACAGAGGGTGCCTCCCTAACCAAACAGACGGGCTAGCCCCATCTTCATGGTCTCCCATTTGGCACTAGGGTCTGACTCTGACATTTATCAAAGGGAAGCCAAACACATGCAAGGAGACCACCTGGAAAGCTACGGTCAATAGTCCTATCAAGACAGTAGGGAAGGAACAAGTGGGCATGGGAGACTTAAGTACGGGGAACAGGGCAGGGGGGAGTCCTTCCCTCTCACTGCCATCATACTGAATCTAGGCATTCACCTCTTGACCAGGGCGAGAAGACCAGGCCTCCATGAAGCAGCACTGGCTGATGATAAGAACATGGGCGGCTTCCGCCCCTCACAGCTTCGGGAGAAGGGCAGAGGTGGGCAGAGTGACCATGAAGAACTTCACTAAAGAACAAAGGGGGGGCACCTGGGTGGCTCAGTGGGTGGAAGCCTCTGCCTTCGGCTCAGGTCATGATCTCAGGGTCCTGGGATGGAGCCCCGCATCGGGCTCTCTGCTCGGCAGGGAGCCTGCTTCCTCCTCTCTTTCTCTCTACCTGCCTCTCTGCCTACTTGTGATCTGTCTCTGCCAAAGAAATAAATAAAACTTAAAAAAAAAAAAAAAAAAAGAACAAAGGGGCAGGGGAGAGCAGCCCATGATTTGGGGTTATAGGAAGGCATTTTTGTTTTTTTAAAGATTAAGAGTCTTTGTGATGTGTTATTGCTTATAAGGCAGAAACACAGAGAGGGACAGAGAAGGGATAAACAGAAACACGGAAGAGGGACAGATGAAGAAGGGAGAATCCAGGTGATGAGATGAGGGACCACAGCAGGTACGAAAGAACCAGCCTTGCCCAAGACAAGGGACACTTCTTCAGGAGGGAAGGACGGAGAGGGAGGAAGGGTGGAGAGAGTGACACCAACTCTAGGAAAAGCAGAACTGACAGCCTTCACTTTCTCTGTGAAAGGAAAATCTTGCCCCAAGGGAAGCAGGCTAGGGGAACAGGAGGAGAAGAACAAGTCCAGAAATAGTCATGTGGGAGAAACACAGAGTTGGAAACTTCTTCTAAAAGAAATGTGAAGTTTGATGGCATGAGAACAGACACACAGATGAATGGAACGGACCAGAGAGCCCAGAAATAAACTCATGCATGTATGTCCAATTAACTTATGACAAAGGAGCCAAGAGTATACAACTGAGAAAGGACAGTCTCTTCACTAAAGGGGTGCTGGGAAAATGGGACAGCCACATGCAAAAGAACGAAAGCGGGCCCGGCCCTTAACCCCCACACAAACATTAACTCAAAATGGATGAAAGACTTGAACCTAAGACTTGAAACCGTTAAGTTTCTAGAAGAAAACGCAGGCAGTAAACCCCTTGACATGGGTTTTGGCAATAGTTTTTTGGATTTGACACCAAAAGGAAAGGCAACAAAAGCAAAAATAAACAAGCGGGACTGCATCCACCCAAAAAATCTGCACAGCTGAAGGAAACCATCCACACAGTGAAAAGGCAACCTACTGAATGGGAGGGGAAACACATAGTCCCAGAGGCGGACAGGATTTCGGTGGCAGGTCGGGGGACAGACGAGGCATGCATTCTGGGTATGGCCTGGAGAGGACGGGGAATGGAGCCGGGAAGGGGATGGAGAGCTGGGAAGAAAAGGCCAAGGGATGTGAGGACTCCACAAGGTCAAGAAACAGGTGTCCTAGGAACAAGGATAGGTTTTTCAACCCCAGCAGCATGCATCCTTTGGGGAGCTTTTTTAAAAAGCACAGAAGGCTAAGGCCCACTCCTAAAGACACCCTAAAGAGTCTGATTCAATCAGCCTGGGGCCAGGGCCCATCAGGGTGATTCCAATGTGTGGCCAAGGTCAAAAACCACTAAAACCAGATAATGATTTCAGAAGCACTTGGAACGCTCTGATCATGTGTGTCCCCTTCCTTGTCTTGCACACCTTCTCAGCATCCTGCCCTCCTATCTGGCAAGTTTCTATTTCACCCTTAAGATTCAAGGTAGGTATCACCCAGGTGTGAACTGTCTTCTTGCCTCTCCAGGCAGATTCCAGGGCTCCTTCTTCTATATTCCCAAACCTTCCTACACTCATCTCTATGACAGCAACATCCCCAGTGTGTTATTTTTGCCCTGCTGGAGTTTCCCACTGACCTCCAGTGACCAGAACAGGAGCACAGCATACAGTAGGTACTCCATGCGTGTCTGTAGAATAAATCATTGAATACAATGGGACCAAAAAAAGGTGTTTCGTTAACATCTCAAGAAATGTTTATATTAAAAGTCTAGCTTTTCTCTAGCATCTGAGCAAGAGTTAAAATAAAATCTTTCAAGATACTATCCAGACTGATTTCTTTTGCTCCTTGGTCTTGGCTCAAGAACATTCTTGTTCAATTCTGCCATAACTCCCTGAAGAAGAAAAGGCTATTTCGAGTCAAAAGTACATGTGCTGTGACCCAGAACAGACTGGTATACTTCTCTACCAGACCTGATTTCTCATCAGCTGTCATCCTACCAGCTCCAAGTTTTCCAAGCTCTGCAATGAACAGCTCTGGTGCACACGGCACAAGGCTCCTGTCACCGTCGTGCTCCCCAACACCCAATTCCAGGCCTTCCTCCTTCCTCGTATTTACCCCCAGTATCGTTAGTAACAATGAACAGAAGAGAATCATATATGATGGGAAAGAGCGATACAACAGTAATATAAAAACTAACAATTCTGGAGAAAAACTAATTCTCTGTGGCTACAAAAATGAAAGGACAGCTATCGTCCTCTTCTGCCCGAGGACCAGTCCCCCTCACCCAACTTTTGCTTTCACTCTTCTCCATGGAAGACAGTTTAGCCTGCTTTTCCCAATACTAGTACTATATGGAGGCCCAGAAGTTGGGGCATTCAAGCCACTTCCACTTATCTTTGCCTCCCATGATCTTACTATAGATTTGAGATCAAAGACCACTTGGTCTAATACTCCCTATAAATTTTTTAGGGGGATGGAGTTAAAACCACTGACACGTGGGCAAGACCCGAAGCAAGAACTCAGGGAATTGCCACCCTACATTTCCCAGACCGGAAGCATAGGGATAGCCCTTCATCAGTTTCTTATCCTACTGAATACTCTAAGTTTTCTTTGAAGTGTTCCTCTAGCAAATCGCATTTCCCCCTCCCACCTCCTCCCCACCTGCTTTCAGGCTTGCCTCACTTATCAGTTTCTTTCTAAATCCTCAAGCACCACAGCTCTGTGGCCTAGCCTATCACGTGTTGCCCTGTATCATTCTGAAAACAAACTGATCATGGAGCTCTCCTGCTTAAAACCATCTACGGGTCAATCATCTACTCATTCAAAAGCTCACTCTACAACCACTTCAAATTCCCCTATGCTAGTCTCAGTCGACCCTCTAGTCACATCTCCCATCACTGCACCCCGCTCCACCCCGCAACCCCGACCCTGTTGTCTACAAGGCAGCCACAATCAACCTACCTGACATTGCCAAGCCCCTTCTCAATTCTTTCCCCTTGCACAAGGAGTTTGTTTCTCCTGCCTAGGAATGTCCTTTGCCCTCATCTCCCCTACCCCCCCAACCCTATATACCCCACCTGAAAACGCCTATGAATCCTTCAAAACCCCATTCCTTTAGCCTTCCTCTGATTCCTATACACAACGATGGCTGCCGCCTGTTCCATGCTAGGTATGGAGCAGGCTGTTCCCATCAACACTTCCAGACACTGAGATATCTACCTCCCCTTCTAAATTGTAAGTTCCTTGAGGGCAATGACTGTTCTATTCATTTTTCATTTTTTAGGACAGTTTTATCAAGATATAATTTACATATCATACAGCTCACTTTTAAAAGTGTACAGTTTGGGGGTGTTTAGCATATTCTCAGCATTGTCCATCCATTACTAGGGTCTAATGGCAGAGTGCAATTATCACCCCAAAAAGAAACCCTCAGCTCATCAGCAGTCACCCTCTGTTCCTCCCACGCCCAAGCTCCTGGCAACCACTAACCTACCTTCCGTCCTTACGGAGTGCCCATTCTAGACATTTCACGTAAATACAACCACCACAGGACATGTGATCTTTTATGACTGGCTTTCCTCACTTAGTGGATCATCAGGGTTCATCCTTTTTGTCGTATGTATCAGTACTTCATTCCTTTTTGTGGCCAAATCATATTCCATGGTATCAACAGACCACATTTTATTTAAGTGTTCATCAGTTAATGAACATTTGGAATGTTTCCATGTTTTAGCTATTATAAACCATGCTGCTATGAACATTCACATACAAGGCTTTGCATGAAATGTACGTTTTCAATTCTCGTGGGTGTAACCTAGGAGCGGAATTGCTAATTATATATGTAATTAATATAATATATATCACATGTATATAATATATTTGGTTATATAATGAAATACATACAGTTATATGTATTTATATGGTTACATAATATTATACATAAGGTTATATAATTAAATACATATGACCTTTCGAGGACCTGCAAGTGGTTTTACAAGGCAGGGGCACCATTTTACATTCCCACCAGCAATGGATAAAGGTTCTAATTTCTCCACATCCTCCCCAACACTTGTTGTGTCTTTTTTATGCTAGCCATCCAAGGAGGTATGAAGTGACATCTTGTTGTCATTTCGATTTGCATTTCCCTTTCATTTTTATATTCCCAGAGTTTCCAGGGCCTTTCAACACAGCCTGGCATAGAAGAGTACTCAATAAATGTTGGATTCATTAATCCATCCACTCATTCATTAACTAAATATCCACTGAGCATCTGCTATGTGCTAGCTGCTCTTCTCAAGGCCAAGAATATGACAGTACACAAAATAAGCAAAATGAATGAGGAATGGGTAAGCAAATGCTGGTGACCCCGAGAGTCTTTATAGCACAGAGGGGGTTCTGCTCTTGGATTTCTGGTGGTGAGATGGGCCCTCAAGACTTGGCCATTCCCTCTACAGCTGCTTGCCATGCTGTTATCAAGCCCCAACATCAATGCAGGAAGACCGATATCTATTGCAGAGATGGATATAAGTTGAGAGTGTCACAAGAGCTAGTATTCCTACAACCATCACTCTCCTGCACGCCCATAGGGAAACATCTGTTATAGCCCGGCATGCATTTCCTCTTTAACCAGGAACAGCCCCACAATTTTTCTTGGGGAATCAACCTTTCTACACTCTCATTCCTTCATTCAACAGATTCTCTGGTGTGCATGGCCATGCAAAAGCCTTCTAGCTGCCTTCTAACTGCAAAGGTTATAGCAGTGGGCAAAACTGACAAAAGAAAAACACCTACTCGTGTGCAGCTTACATTCTAGGGGTTCAGCCCATATGTTTCAGGCGGAGATGACACTGCCCCTTGCTTTGTGGCGGACAGGGCCCAGGCCCAGCCAGTCAGAACAGCAAATCCCCATGGCTGTGGTGACCGGCTCAAGGAAAAGCAGGTGACCCACACAAAGCCAGTCCTAAGACTGTTGGTGGAACGATCAGAAAAGGGGTGCTCTCTTTTCTCTTGTTCTTGAACTAGAAGATCCTAGAACTTTGAAGGGTCACCATGAAGAGGCAACTAGCATTAGCAAGGACCAATGAGCAAGTAGATCTATGAGACAGAAAGGGAGGAAGAAATTCTAATGATGTTGTTGGAATCCCTAAAACAAGCCACACCTGAAACGGGATACCCCCTAGGCTTCTTGGCTGTTAAAGTCAACTGATTTTTTATGGGGGCTTAAACTACTTTAAACTGAGTCTTCTCCTTCCAGCAACTGAAAAAAAAGGGCTTTGTTAATAAATGGAGTATTTTTTGTGAGGCCTAAAAAAATGAAGTAAGCCAGGGTTACTTAAAGTCCATGACTAACCAGGCTTTCCAGATCCCAGCACGGAGACAGAATCCCGTAATTCGAATGACATCCTAATAGAAACCCATGCTGGAAGCTGTAGTTAAACCTGCCCCCTCGGTTTCTCTTTTCTGAGACCTCTAGGCATCTGTCAAAGGAAAATTTTTGTCATGAACGACAGGAAACTCTTTTTTCTATACCCTGCTGCTCTCCATGTGCTCCAGTGACACATTGACAAAATCGGAAATTGACAAATGGCCCAGGGAAGCTCCACGTTTGCCCTGCTCGTCCGTGAAACTTGACAGTTTCTTCATTTTCAGTTCTCTGCTACACAGTTTTATTTCCACTGAGGAGTTAACAGCCCAGCTTCTACCCTGAGGAATGTTGCCTTTTGAACTAGACCTCAAAGTATGAAGGAAATGAAATAACTCAGATTTTTTTTTCTTTTAGGAAGGAGAGGCAAAAGAAGGCTGGTTTCCTGAAATTACTCATGAAAGTAAACTCTCAATGTGACAAAAATGATAAGGACTTCTCTCTGAACAAAAGAGGCAAAGGTTATGGGTCATTGAGGCGGAGAGATCACAGCATTAGAACCTTGGAAGTTTCTTTCTTTTTTTTTTTTTTTTAAGATTTATTTATTTATTTTGGAGAGAGAGAAAGTGATAAAGAGAGAGCATGCTTGTGACGGGGGTGGCAGGGAGTGTAGAGGCAGAGGGAGAGACAGGGGAGAATCCTCAAACACACTCGCTACTGAGCGCAGAGCTTGCCATGGGGCATGATCCCAGGACCCTGAGATCATGACCTGAGCCAAAACCAAGAACTAGACACTCATCCAACTGAGTCACCTTGGTGCCCCTAACCTTGGTTAGTTTCTAAAGCCAAAGGAGCAGCTTCACACAGCTGAGTCACAGGGCAACTTCTCCAGGCTTTAGGGGATAAGGGTGATTTCAACAGCTAGGTGTCACCCACCTAAGGGTTTCCCATGCCCACTGAACTTAACTGCCTGAGGATTGGCTTTTTAATCATCCCAAGGGGAGATGAGGAGACACGACAGAGAAGTACCAGATATTTTTCTTCAAGATACTCAGTCAGAGGGGCAGCTGGGTGGCTCAGTCAGAAAAAAGTCTACCTTCGGCTCAGGTCGTGATCCCAGGGTGCTGGGATCGAGCCCCACATCAGGCTCCTTGCCCAGTCAGAAGCCTGCTTCCCCCTCTCCCTCTGAGACTCCCCCTGCTTGTGCTCACTTGCTCTCTGTCTCTCTCTCTGTGTCAAATAAATAAATAAAATTTAAAAAAAAAAAGAAGAAGAAGAAGAAGAAGAAGAAAGGAACAGTCAGAGTAGGCAATGAGAAGGAACAGTTATTAAACAAACTCGCCATGGTTCAAGTAGGCAGACTCTTAAGAGAAAAAGGCATTTGGGATGAGGAAAGAGGCACCCTGAAAAAGCACAGCTGAGCTGGGTCTTGAAGGGTAGGCTGGAGTCCACCGGTGGGCCAGAATGAGAAAGGCATGCCGGGTGAGGAAGCCTGGCATCCCCAAATCCCCTGTGGCAAATGGGAAGATAAGCTGTTTTGGAAACCCAAGTCGGGATTTGTATATCCAAATAAGAATAAAGACCTTCAAAGCTTGGGACAGTATATGCTTATTCCAAGGATGTTTTCTGTGCTCAATTTCTAAGCCATTTTCATTGTTTGGAAGAGCTTTAATGTCTTTGGAAGATTAATGTATGTTTTAAAGACAGCTTTAGATGTTTATGAACAAGTCTACGAATACAGTCAAATGATCAAGCTTGAGAATACCGGTTTAGGTGAGAAAAAGCAGGTTGAGCAATCAAGTGATGACACAGGTAGTCTTGAGTAACTGAGAAGTGGGCCTCACATCAATTCCAACAGGGAATCTAAAACAATGACAGAATCCTTGAAACAGGGTGACTGCCAGACTATGCCACAGGCTGAGAGACCTGCTTGGAAGGGACTCGTGAGTTGAACCTGAAAGGTTCAAGAGGCATCTTACAGGCGGATAATGGTATATGTTCTGGGGTATGTTTGCTTTTTAAAGGGCTCCCTCTAGTCACAGCTCCCAGGAGTCGAGAAAGGGGTACGGAGGCTACCTGACCTTAGTTATTGGTCCCGACTCTGCTGCACTAGCTGTCACCTGAATTTTCAAGTAAAAAATGATTGGAATATACACTCCACTGAATTAAGAATACTGCTTTCCTTGTTAAATGTGTCACATCCTAGATTTATATATGATAGTAGTACCTGTCATTGGAAAACTCTGCTGGATAAGAGTGTCATTATATCTCATACACCTACCAGCAAATAAAAGCAACTTGAGTACCATTAGGAAGTAGGAATACATTAGCATAATACAATATAAGTAACAGTAAGAAATTCCTAGAAGCTATTTGATCAGTTCACTTCCATAGAGAGGAAAACACATTTTACACACTTGCCAGCTTTGTTCTGACAGTTTCTATACAGAGCCAATCTTGCCATGTATTAAAAAATATTAAATGCTAAAGAGTTCCTAAAAGGAATCATTTGCAACAATTTAAACTGTCCTTTTTTATTTTATTTTTATTTTATTTTTTTATTTTATTTTTTTTTAAAGATTTTATTTATTTATTTGACAGACAGAGATCACAAGCAGTCAGAGAGGCAGGCAGAGAGAGAGGAGGAAGCAGGCTCCCTGCTGAGCAGAGAGCCCGATGTGGGGCTTGATCCCAGGACTCTGAGATCATGACCTGAGCCAAAGGCAGCGGCCCAACCCACTGGGCCACCCAGGCGCCCCTAAACTGTCCTTTTTTAAAAGGACACACATCTTTGCCTTGATTTATCAAAATTAATATGCCTGTTCAAATATGTATTTATAAAGAAAATCTATTGCCTGACAGGCCTTTGAGAATCAGCTCTAAGTTCCTAATTTTCCTGTGTGAATTTAGGTTTGTCACATTGTTATTGGCTGTTTTGAATAAAAAACTTATTACCTGTGCTTCATATATCTCTACTGAGCTTAGTGTTTATTCTATTATGTTTTATTTAGTTTTCTGTTGAAACAGAACATGAAATATTACATAAAGGAGAAAACAGCTTGTACATACTTCCAGAGTTTAAAGACAAAATTAAGAGACTTTAATACCTATTTGTCCGTGGCTTAAATCTACTTATGTAAAAACTCAGAATTTGCTTCGTGGTTTGTACCCTAACAAAATATGGATTCCCCCAGATTCCTCTTTGATTTGCAGTCCTACCCTGTGTTTAATTCAAAATGTTACTGCAATTACTTCTTCCTCGTTATATTACTGGGAGGCAAAGAAGTAAATCCCACACCACATCGTGTATGGTCTGGCATCCAGCCTGACACAAATAGAGGGATGTACAATAAAATTAAGGTGGTTTCCTTCAGGCCTAAACTTAATCAGCACTAGATCCAGGAGAATACTGACCTGGGGAGTTCGACTCTAGACAAACCCAACAATGGCGAGGATGCTGTTTATGGAGACTCACCACCAACAACACCTCATTGTCTATATGTAAGTATTTACAGGCTACCATAGGCAATACCCGATGGCAAAATCTGACATAGCTTTAGTTTCCTGTTATAATCAACTAAAATATTTTTACATTATGCTATTACTAGAGTCATGCAATTATTACACAAATACACGTAAGTCCAATGGATTTTTCGATCTTATTTTAACAATCTCGTTTTCTAATACATTAATGAACAAGCAAAAACATGTCATTTTAGCAAACCATGTTTAACATCCGAACAATCATCCATCATATCTATTTGTTCAAGTTTTAATATTCAACTGCTTCTCTGCATTGAAACATGCGGAAGTGGGTCTGACCTGGAAGTACTTCTGACATGGGTCACAGGACTCCAGCTGTGGTGCAGGAACTAGGTTATAATTTGAAATCTGAAAAGAGGGATCATTGGAGAAATTAAAATCCCAAATAACAAAGCATACAAGAAAAAAAAAAAAGCATAGTATTAACAATTCTTCCAAAAACTGCCAAAAATTGTTTCACATTTTTGACAGATAATATCCAAATTTTTGTTTATTTATAGTTGGTAAAAACACATTTGACTGAAACTTGAATTTCTGCTTAACCACATTTCCCACAAACATTTCTTGAGATTTTTTTTTCCCCCATGCCAGGCTGCAGTTATCTGTCTGTCTTTGTCTTGTTATTTATCTATGTGTCTCAACTTTCCAATGCTTTTTCTCATTAAAAGCACAATTCAGAAGGCAGTGAGGAAAAAACTGGTACATTTCACCACATAAAAAAGCAAACATTCTGTTTGGGAATACAAAATGACTATAAACACGGTAAAGACAAAAAAACAAACTGAAAAAAAATTAACATTACAAGGACATAAAGTGGCTAATTTCATTTATATAGAAAGAGCTCCTTGAAGTTATGAAGAATTTCCTTGAAGTTATTAAGAAAAATATGAACAAGCCTGTAGGAAAATGAGCAAAGGGCAGGACAAGTCCCAAGAGAAACGCAAATGTCCAACAAACATATAAATAACTAACCTTAGTCAAAACTACAGAAAACGCAAATTTAAATAACTCGCTGTTTTCCTCTACCAGACTGCAGAGATTAACAAGCTTAATAGCACATAACTGAAAGCAACAACACTGGAAATAGGAATTTTCAAAACTTGCTAATGGGAGTAAAAGCTGGCAAAACTTTTTCAAGAGCCATTTAGAAACATCTGAGCAAATTTAAAATGTATAGACCCCCACTACTCAGCAATTCCCTTTTTTTTTTTTTTTAAGATCTTATTTATTTATTTGACAGAGAGCGCACACATACAGAAAGAGGGGCAGGTAGAGGGAGAAGTAGGCTCCCCACTGAGCACGGAGCCTGATAAGGGACTCAATCCCAAGGTCCTGGGATCATGACCTGAACCAAAGGCAGACAGATGCTTAATGGGCTGAGCCACTAGGCATCCCAGCAATTCCATTTCTGAGAATTTATCTTAGAGCTAAACCTACATGGACTCTTGTTCTAAAAGCAAACATCAGGGGCGCCTGGGTGGCTCAGTGGTTTGGGCTGCTGCCTTCGGCTCGGGTCATGATCTCAGGGTCCTGGGATCGAGCCCCGCATCGGGCTCCCTGCTCCGCAGGAAGTCTGCTTCTCTCTCTCTCTCTCTCTCTCTGCCTGCCTCTCTGCCTACTTGTGATCTCTGTCTGTCAAATAAATAAATAAAATCTTTTAAAATAAATAAATAAATAAATAAAAGCAAACATCAGTAACGAACTGTTCCTCAGTGGACAGCTAGTTCATTAAATTATGATACCTCCATACAATGGAGTATTGTGATTAGGAAAAACATAGTGGATCTACACGAGCTGATATGAAAAGGGCTTTATGACATATCACTAAGTGTTGAGTAACATGGACAGCAGGGCAAAATCAAATTTGAGTACAATTTTTAAAAGCATGCACGTGACTGCATACACACACGCAAATGCACAGAGAATTTATTTTTTTAAAGATTTTATTTATTCATCAAGTGGTAACCTCATGTGCATAATTCTGTGTGTTTATTATAGTTATAGGAGAAGTTTTTTTATTTTTAAAAAAATTTTACTATTTTTTAAAGATTTTATTTATTTATTTGACAGAGATCACAAGTAGGCAGAGAGGCAGACAGAGAGAGAGAGAGGAAGAAGCAGGCTCCCTACAGAGCAGACAGCCCGATGTGCGGCTGGATCCCAGGACCCTGGGATCATGACCTGAGCTGAAGGCAGAGGCTTTAACCCACTGAGCCACCCGGGTGCCCCAGAAGTTTTTTTTTTTTTTTTTTTTAAAGTCAAATGTTGGCAGTTTTCTAAAGCATTATTCAAATTGCTTAGCTTTATATTTGTGGAGACTAAATTCTTTTCTAATCTTTCCAAACTAGTACCTTTAATTGGGCATTACTCCCAACTTTATGATTCCGATAATGACCCGACAGCTTGGTCTACTGACCCACAATACATTTTTAATTATATTTCCACATATTGTGGGTAAGGCTCATTACTCTGCTATAATTAAAAGGGTGGGTTTATTTTAAATTGCCCTGAAACAGCAAAAGATGCTTCCTTTATTCACCTTTGTCTTTTTCCCATTCCCTTCTCAGCTCCTGAAAAGTATTTTAAAATTCAGGTTTGTTTTTTTTTAAGTTTTTGTCTTCAGCATACCTTAAGTTATAAGCAGAGCTAGATGTGATGAAATAGCTATTTCGAGGCAATGAATATTAATAAACAGAGAGAAAGCTAAGAGGCATACTTATAGGAGTAAAAAGACTTGAACAAACACTAAGAATCTAATTTTTCAGAGCATCTAATCTTAAAAAAAATAATAAAAATTCCTTCTCCCCAGCATGAAAGAAACTCCAACTTCTATGAAGTTATGAATTGACATTCTGGCTAATTGCTTCCTATTCTAAATGGCCCTGTGCTATTATTATCTGACCAATACTTATTCCACACACACCATGTGTGATGCTAGGGAGCAGGGGACACTTTAGTGAACCAAACACATTCCCCCTTCTCATGGAACTTATAGACAGGCTACCAGGAAGATGGACATTAATCACAAAATTATTCATCTCAGTGTATACCGGGCTATGACCTGGAGGAAAAGAACTCAGTTTTCTGAGAAAATGGAATGAAGCAACATGGGATAGATGAGAGAATCAGGAGACACTTATTTCCTGGAGAAAGTGCAATTTAAGTTGCAATTTGAGGACTAAAAAGGATTTAGCAAGGTAAACATTTATTAAACACCTACTCTGTGCAAGACGGCTCCAGGAATAAAGCACAAACATGCAGAGCTATTTTCCCCTAGGCATTTATCTCCCTTGATGAATAAACCTAATCTGATAAAAAGTTTCTAAGGACTTTGAGGCATGGACTACTTCTACATAAAAAGTAACCTGGAGGGCGCCTGGGTGACCCATGCATTAAGCCTCTGCCTTCGGCTCAGGTCATGATCCCAGGGTCCTGGGATCGAGCCCCCACACTGGGCTCTCTGCTCAGCGGGGAGCCTGCTGTTTCCTCTCCCACTCCTCCTGCTTGTGTTTTCTCTCTTGCTTGCTTTCTCTCTCTCTCTCTCTCTCTCTCTCTCTGTGTCAAATAAATAAATAGGATGCTTAAAAAAAAAAAAAAGTAACCTGAGAAATACAAAAGCAATCTATGGTTTTAAGAATAATCCGTGGCTGAGGCACCTGGGTGGCTTGGTCAGGTAAGCATGGGACTCTTGATTTTGGCTCAGGTCATGATCTCAGGGTTGTGGTATCGAGCTCCAAGTTGGGCTCTCCACTCTGTGGAGAATCTACTAGAGATTCCCTCTCTTCCTCTCCCTCTGGCCCTCCCCGCCACACACCCATGCTCCTTTTTTTCTCTCAAATAAATCAGTAAAGCTTAAAAAAATAATAAAATAAAATAATAATAATAAAATAATCTGTAGCCATGCAGTCCAATATGGCAGCCACGAGGAGCAACTGGAACTAACGAACACCTGAGTGACTAGTACAACCAAGGAACAGAATTTCTCATTTTATTTCATTATAATTAATTTAAACCTAAATTTATATAGAAAGTAAATCTAAATTTATAAACTGATACTTGATTGTTAAAAAGAACTTCTTGGGTAGGTGAAGCTACTTTTTCAATAACACATTTTATGAAATCTAAATAGAGATCCAGTATTTCTATTGAAAATTCTGCATGTACATTGAGTGCTAGAAGCATAAACTACACGGACTTTAAATACTTTGCATGAAAAAAAGTAAAATCTCTCAATAATTTTAAAACATTGATTACATGTTGAAATGATACTATTTTGGATATACAGAGTTAGATAAAACATACTGTTGAATGAATTTCACTTTTTTTTTGATAATGTGGTTACTAAAAAATTTCAGATAACATCGGTGGCTCATTACTTTTCTGTTGGAGAACCGCTGATCAAGGGAATGCAGAAAGACTCTGAAACTTTACCCTCATCAAAATATTAAACACTTTATGTTTAGGGCTTGTGGCCTCAGATGATTCCAAACATGCTGTTTGCCTACATGAATATCTGGTAGGGTGTTTACAAGCTTCGCAGAAGAAGACATTCTTCGTTATATAGGGGTGTCCTGGGTATTGCAAGACACCTATCATCCCTGGTCTCCACCCAGAAAGCCCAAGTAGGCCAGTAGTGGGTCCCCTTCCACACTCCCTAAGGGGTGTTCTAGAGACTTCCAAGCCCCCTGCTTTGAAAGTTGTAACATCAGTCCCGAGTGCTCTATCCACTTCCTAATTCATGGACACTGAGGACCTGTAGAATCTTGAACCAATACTTAATGTCTGAGGCACATTTTATTCAACTGCAAATCATGATTACCAGCCATCCGACACTTATGAGGATCAAATGAGATACAATAGGCTTGCTTGCTTAGCTTATAGCCTGGCACATACTATTTTCTCCATTTTCTCCAACACATATGACCTGTTTTCTCAACGAGGTTGTAAGCTTTCTGAAGGAAAGTGAGGTGTCCTAGAGATCGCTGCATACCCATCAGAAATACTCGATAAACTCTGGTGGCGCACATCTTCCTTCTTTTTTTCCTGTCCTGTTCAGCGCCCCGAAAATGTTCACAAATAATAAACTAAGTCCAAGAATGGAGCAAAGAACTAAATTACAATGGAATCTTTCTTCCTGCCATTCCTGAAATCATTATTATAACCTGCCATGCATAGGAAGGGCTGTCAAAAAGCTGTCGCCTTACCCTCTTGAAAATCTACAGGGTTGTTATTAGTTGACAAGTACTTTTAAAGTAGACATCGCACTCCAGGATGAGACTTAGCTTCCGATTCATACTGATCTGTTCATCCTTTAAGGTTTTAACTATTTTCCCCTAAAGAATTTAATCTGTATTTTCAGATCTATAATTTGGAGCAGTGACATGAGATGACTCCACAACAGTCAAACTTACTTTGAAAAGTCCTTTGAATTGCCGACTTGGTACAATACAAAGTTTCCATTAAACAACTGAAGTGCTTAAAATTTTATGATGCATAGGTAATGAAAAGTATTTAATTAAGTATATGCATATGCAAATTTTATTTCAGCATTTTGTTCTTCCACAGAGAAGAAAGTAGAGGTGTGGCATATAATATCTCACTCTAAGGAAATAAACCTGATTTTTTTTTTAAGTTTTTTGAGATATAATTACTAGTAATAATTTCTTGCCATCCACAAACCTGGGTGCTACATGTCTGCTGTTGAGAATCATTGTTCTGGAAAAGCCTAATTTGTCACTTACATAACTTAAAATAGAAGAAAGTTCCAGCAACAAAAGCGCAGGGACTAATCCTATCTCTAATGTCCATATCTTATGCAAAAACACTTAAGGATGTTGATTTGTGATTCTAACTCTTTATCTTACTTGATTCAGTGTTCTCAGAGCCAGATTTTAAAACCAATTCCAAGAACACTATCAAACAAAGGCAAATATGCACAGACTGGGAAAATTCTATTTCCTGAAATGTAACCCAAGGGGGAAACACCAAAATTGGAAAAGAAATATTTTTAAGACAGAATAAAGGTAGACTTTTCCATTTACAAATTACCTTTATAATTATTAACCAGAATTTCTTTAAGTGAAGCAAAAGCTTGATGATTCTCCCACAAATGTATTTGATCCCCATTTTTCATATTTCGAAAGCACGATGCCTGCCAGTTAGAAATAATGGCAATGTTTAATGCTTCTAAGAAGTGTCAGTTTAAAATACGCTCTCAGGTGGCTTTGGAGGGTGGGCTGCATTAATGGCTTCAATCAACCCCTCTCTGTGTCTTCGCCCTCTGCTCCATAAAGTTGTTGTCCCTTCCCACTGCCTTTGACATGTCACTGTGGGGTTTGCTTTGGTCATTTAGAGGTTAGCCAATGGGACGACACAGAAGCTGGAAAAGCGTGGCCCATTTCCAGCCCCGAAAAAGATTATGATCTGGACACACAAAGACACATGCAGGCTGGCCTCTTGGAAGGATGCTGGAGACTTGGGTAGCTGAATCCTCTTGGCCAAGGCCCTCTTTGACAGGGCTCAGCCAGCTGGCCATCAAACACGTGGGAGACTACTGCAAAGGGCTGCACACTGTACCCGCAGCTGACCGAGGCTCATAAGAGAACCCAGCAGAGTCCGTAAGCACCCAAGCACCCCTCGGCTGTCCTGTAGATAGGAACGGCTCTTGCTGAAGTTCCTGAACTCTGGGGCAGTTCTTATGCAACATTATTGGGGCAACAGGTAAACAATACACTACCTATAGCCACAATAACCAAAATGAGATAACAGGAGAAGCACCGGGATTTAGCCTGAATCTCGAGGCAGGGGAGGTAGGATGCCATGTGACGGTACCACCATGGGAAATCTAGTTGTTACTTGGACACTAATGCTCTCCCCAGGTTACACAGGGATGTTGTGACCAACATGGGCTGCATCCTTCATTTCTGCCATTGTTCATTCACAGCATACAACCACTGACACTCTGCATGTTAGAACAGACCATGGGCAAATCTTAGGAATGTGTCGTAAGGACATACTGGCAGTGTTATTTCTAGTAGGAACAAAATCAGAAACAAGTTAAATCCTCATCAGTAGGAAACTGATTAAATAAAGCATCCCATCTTTACAATGGAACATCATGCATTATTTAAAAGTGACAATGTTCCACAGTTACATAGGCAGATCTCTACTAAATATTATTGAACAAAAAAATAAACTATAAACAGTGTTACATACACAGAGCGTTCAACTTTTCTGTATGTCTGAAAGTTATAATGAAAAGTTAAAATAGGGGCACCTGGGTGGCTCAGTGAGTTAAAGCATCTGCTTTCAGCTCAGGTCCTGATCCCAGGGTACTGGGATTGAGCCCCTCATCCGGCTCTCTGCTCAGCGGGGAGCCTGCTTCCTCCTCTCTCTCTGCCTGCCTCTCTGCCTACTTGTGATCTCTGCCTGTCAAATAAATAAATAAAATCTTAAAAAAAAATAAAAAAGAAAGAAAAAGAAAAGTAAAGTTAAAGTAAAGGTAGCATGTAGAGAGACGCCTGGGTGGCTCAGTTGGTTAAGCTGCTGCCTTCGGCTCAGGTCATGATCCCAGGGTCCTGGGTATCGAGTCCCACATCCGGCTCCTTGCTCGGCAGGGAGCCGGCTTCTCTTACTGCCTCTGCCTGCCACTCTGCCTGCTTGTGTGTACTCTCTCTCTCTCTGACAAATAAATAAATAAAATCTTTAAAAAAAAAAAAAAGGTAGCATGTAGAGCGTCACTCTTACATTAATTTTTTTTTTTAAAAAATCTGTGGTAACATAAAACACAGATTTAGAAAATTATACAAAACAAGCAACTTACTAGTTGTTATAAACAAAACACTCTGATAACTACTGCCCAGATCAAAAAACAGACTTTTCTACCATCACCACCCCGCCAGAGCCCTGAATTTATGGTAATCACTTCCTTGATTTTCTTTATGATTTCATTACCTCACTGTACAACCTTGGTCAATATAGTTAAATCTTGTCTATTTTTTTTTTTTTTATAATTTCACCAGGAAGTACATAATATCTGTTTTTCACTGGTTTCTAATGTTTGCAGCCATTGTCACTCACAGTCTGGTTCCATTAAATCAATGGGGATTGCAAAGTGACAATACTCTGATTCTCCCATTTCATTTCCATTTATTGAGCGGAAAAATTTTAGACGTTGCCTCCCATCGTCTACTATGTGGTTCCCTAGTGGTCAGTTCATATAAGAAAGGCAGGATAAATATGTGATTCTTTCCTGACTACTTTCAAGATAATGAATTAGTGTCCCATTAACCCTAGGTGGTAATCAATTTTTGTTGGTATCATCAGACATCATGGATTTAAACATACTTGCAACTCTTATTTTTTAATCTCAGACTGTCCCATCTGGGGGCATCCAGGTTGGCTCCTAAGTCCTTCTCACATGACCCTCATCTTTGACACCGATTATCTAGAGATGTTCCAGACTCATCTCTATTATCTAGAGATTACTCTGTTCCTTTTTTTTATGTTTGTATGAGATGTAATCTTGCCAGTGTTCTGCACTTATATGAAATCTTATGAAAGTACAGAATACTAACTATATCATATCCCATAAGCTTACTATGAAAAGAGAAAATATGGAACAGAGTGATATCCTTACAATGAAAACATGCCCAAAACACATGCTTAAAAAAAAGTTAAAATATGATCTACTATTTCAAAAGAGGGTAAAAGATTATTTTCAAAATTATAGAAGACATGAAAGAACAGTACGCATCTCAATTAGAAAATTTACATATAATTTACATAGTCTCTTTACTACCGTTCTCTCCCTTATTGGGAAAGCTCTATGAGAGCCGGGACCCCATTGACCTCATTCATCAGTATATTCCCAGTGTCTGGTGTGTGGCAGACATTCAAGAAATAGCCCATAAAGGAATGTATAGAAATCTTCACTAAAATGTTAACAGCAGTAATCTCTGGGTGGCAGGATTTTGAAAAATGTCTTCCAATGCTTTATATGCTGCTGACTCGTGTAAATTCTTTTATAATGAGTACGAAGTATTTTCATATTCAAAGAGTTGTTTTCAACGTGGAAGAAAGTTTATACATGAAACTATCTATATACATACTATGTTTCTAGAAGAAAGAAAGTAAGAAAGAAGCGTGCCCCAGCTCCCTGTCCCCCAACCCTCACCATGAACGTCTTCTCTTCATAAAGGAAGCCTCTGGCGTAATAGGTGATAAGGCTGAGTTTTCCTAAGGAAGACTAGGTTTAGAGTTTGTGAAAAGGAAGACAGCAACCACCCATCTGCCTCCCATGCTATATTTGACAGATTTTACTCTGTAGCTCCGAAAACATGTTAATAGGACTTCTCGCGGTGAGAGGAAGGGATTAAAAAAGCAAAGAACCTTGTTGCGATAGTTGGGCACTGTATCGAAAATGGCTCACAGGGCCTGCAATTCATGGAACAAAGATAACATCTTTTCATAAAATCTGCACTCCAAGACGTCCCAAATATACAACCGGGAAATGCCGATGGCAGTGACGCAAACGCACCAAACAGAACAATCCCAAACAAGAACGAGAGGAAGCCTTAATTTGCTTCACTGGGCCTTCATAGATCTATTAGAGAAAACATACGAGATGAACTGCCTCATAAAACAGATGGTCTTCTCCAGTTCCTTTTCTTTTTTTTTTAAAACAAGATAATTAAGGGAAACGAAAGAGTAAGGATCTTGTTAAATTGGCTAAGGAAAATGATTTCCTTTGAAGTAGAATGCCTGAGTTTCTGGAGAAAGGATTTCAAGTTCCCCTCAAAGCTGATGCAGGTCATTTGGTGAAGCCTAGACCAGAAAGGGAAGCCATCCCTAGGGCAAGAGCCTTCTAGATAGCAAAGAACATCCTGTCAGACCCTTTTAACAGAGGCAGAAAAGAAGGCTGTGGGGTAACATGGCCTTGTTGAAAGAGCACTGGACAGGGAGTCAGGACAGAGGATATTGGACTTCTTGATTAGTGAGTCTAACAAACCTATTTCACTTGTCACCTTTTAATTTTCCTAGAGAAAGCCATTCTTCCTTCCCCTATCCTATCTTGGTAATAACGACAAATGTGATAAAGAGAAAAAGCTCTATAGCGAAGACTGCAAGTACAAAATCGTTAGTTTATTTTTTTTTTTAAAGATTTTATTTATTTATTTGACAGAGAGAGATCACAAGTAGGCAGAGAGGCAGGCAGAGAGAGAGAGAGGAGGAAACAGGCTCCCTGCTGAGCAGAGAGCCCGATGTGGGACTCGATCCCAGGACCCTGAGATCATGACCTGAGCCGAAGGCAGCGGCTTAACCCACTGAGCCACCCAGGCACCCAAAATCGTTAGTTTAGAATGGAATTTTGTTACATTGCCACATATAAAAGTCCCACTGTGCAGTACTGATGCGAATCAAAAGTCGGAGGGAAGGAAAAGGAGGGTCCGGGTGTTCTGAACCTAAGAGAAGAAGACTATGTCCACGTCTGTTCTCTAAGCTCTAAAACACTTTCTTGAGGAAAAGGAGAAACAGATAAAAGTATACCACAAAAGCAACTCAAAATTCCATGCCAGATTTTTGATTGAGATGATAGGAGCCAGAAATCTTTTATGGTCTTGACTGGGATTCAGCCAAGAAAGGACACTGCCCCCAAATGTCCCCTCGTCAGCCATAATGCCCACTGTGCCTGAATTTTCAACCAAAAGCCAGGGGATAATATTTAGCCCTGGATAGCATTAAGTAACTATTGTTGAGGGTTTCCTCTGAGCTAAATAAACATAAATAGTGTGCACAACGTCTCTCGGGTCTGACAAGCCCTAAGAGACAGGCACTATTATTCTCCTTTTACAACCTAGTTAAGAAACTTGCAGAACATCAGACAGCTAATAAGCAGCAGGGCCCAAGCTCCACACCCAGTCTACGATTCCAGAATCTTCACTTTCGCATTCTACTCTACTGCCTCTCCCAGAAAGCAGAAAGAGGGATGGGGCTGGCGGAACAGAGCCTCCAAAGATCCTATTTGCAGAGATGACCAGTCCGTCCGTCCCCGACTGGTTCCAGGAGGTGAGTGTCACAACCCAGTCATGTCACAAAAGCCAACACTGAACTTCCCTTCTGACCTGCCTCATTACCTCGGGATCTCTCCTCTTCTCCCTGCATTCTTGAAATCCTTCCTCTTCTCTTATTGGGACTTTTCCTGATGCTTCTCATACCACTTCCCTAATCCTTCTTCATGAAAACCAAATCCACTCTAGTCTTCAAAAATTACAGTGAAATCTCATTTCAACACATAATGCATATGAATCAATCCTGATTTGGCCATGTAGTGGTTTGGAGTCACTGGGCAATTTTCTCAATAATAATCTCTAACATTTACATCACATTGACTACTTACCAGACATTGTCTTAAGACTTCATACATTTAAAAAAAAAAAAGAAAGACAGACTTCATGCATATTAACCATTCCAAACCTTATAACCACACAGTGAGTTACGGAACTATTACTGTCCTCACGGCACAGAAGTAACAGGCAGCAAGGTACTGAGTACGTGCCCGCAGGTACACACCAGGCAGTTGGTGGTAAAGCTACTCTGTTTTCAGTTTCTCTGAACTTCAATTCTCTCCTCTATGACATAAAAATATTTACTTATTTCACGTGGTCCTGAGGCAGAAATGGAATAAACATAGCTAGAGTGGTTTCAGATAATTTTTAGATTCCCCCTTCTTCCTCTAGGATTTCTGGGATCATCCTGAGGTACAATCCAGAAACTTTCAATTAGATGAGAACAGGGAGATAAGCGAAGCATGTGCTCGGTGCCTCCCGGACATGCTGTCTCATGTGTGAGCTAACACCCTTCTGAGGCAAATCCTACCACCCGTTTTTAGGAAGGAGCGACTCGAGAACTCGTGCGTGGACGTCCTGCTAGTGACTTGAACCAGAACCAGAATCCACATCTGCATATTTTCTCTCCACTGTGTTTTAAGGGGCTTGAGGGGACAGCCAAGCCCGCCAGTTCCCCATCTTCCTCACATAGCCATACCCCCCCAAGAGGATGGTTATCTAAATGCCACAAGCAACCAGCGCTTCCGGGATTGCCAGTGTTACCTTCTCCAGAGAAATCAAGATGGAAAAGCATCATCGATGATAAAAGTAGGGGGGAAAAAAGATAAAAATAGGTGTAGTCCCATTTACTGACCCTGTATGATTCCCAACTCCTCTGATAAGAAAAAAAGGAAGGAGGGCGGGTGGGCAAAGCAACGATGAAAGGAAGGAGGGCCGGAGGAAGGAAGGAGAAAAACAGGAAACCGTCCCAGGCCACAGATGATAATGAACATAATCCTGAAGTACAATCTCTGTGTTCTCTCCTCTGCTTTAGGATCTGCTTTAGGACTTTTTTTCCCCACAAGAGAGTCAGTGACTGATCTTATTGGGACAACCTTCCTTCTCGGCCCTTTGGCCCAGGGCCTCCAGTGAGAGGCATCAGGGAAGACGGGCCGCCCAAAAACGCTCTCCTCAGAAAGGCAGCAAGAGGAAAGAAAAGGGCTCAGCCCTGACCCGCGGGCCGAGGCCGCGGAGGAACAGGGCGTTCCTCTCCACACAGGATGCCCATTCACACACACACATCAAGGCCTCTATCTCTGGCCGCCATCAGCCCTCCCGGTCAGAACGCAAGGACTGCCGGGAAGGCGGAAGGCCACGTGGCTGCCAGGGAAGCTGGAACAAAGGCGGCCCCGAAGCCAGAACCACACCCGTCACCTCGCCTGCGCTCCCACCTGCTATTCTCAAGCTGGGAAAAGGACGCGCCGCCTCAGAACTGTCATAAAAACCTGTTTAGACCTACCATGGGCCCAATATCACGCTGACAGATGGGCTTGCGAGGGTCCATAAACTCAGAAATATTTTGGACACACTTACATGGCTCTTTCTTGAAGACAGTTTTTCCAGGTTAAGAACCGCTACTCTAGTTGGTCACACTGAGAAAACTGGGCTATGGAAAAAGAAATCCTCACCCTCCCACAAAGTCTCCTTCTCAGGCACCCTGGTTCAGTGAGGCAGACATCAAGCAAGATCCTAGCCACTTCTGACGTCGTCCTTCTACAGATATGTCCTTCCAAGAGAATTCACCACCTTTCTCGCCACCATGCCACGTCCCAGACCATTAAAAGTGGGACCCTAAGGCCAGAGTACCTGGGTTTGAATTCCATCTCCATCATCTCCTTTGAGTGTCTCTGGGTAAGTCACCTAACCTCTGTGTCTCAGTTTTGTCACCTGTAAAATGGGCATAATGAGGCTTGCTGCAGGGATTAGGTGAATATGGTACATTTGGTATGATATGTCTAAGCTGTCATCATCATCAAAGTGACTCTTTTAAGAGCTCCCCACTGGCTAACAAATAAAACCCCCCCATTCCATCAATATACTCTCAAGATACTCCATGTGCAAGTCCAAACTAGGCCCAATTTGCCTCTAGTCTCTATGGACATAAGCCCTTTCCGCATCACCTGACCCCCACGGGCACACCAGACTGGGCTCCACACTCTTTACTGAACCTACTGAAACCTTCCCATTCATACGCCTCAGTCACTTGCTCTGCCTGAGATGTCCCATCAGGGCCTGTTGAACCCTTACTATCTCTCCTGGATGAGCCCAAACACTGATCCTACCCAAGTCACCATGATCAAGACTTCCAGTGGACAGCACTAAAGGTGTTAATACAACTAGCAGACTTTGTGGCCCTGCCCTTACCTGCCCAATAGCCATCTTTCTGATCTACCTCAAAGAACTAACCTTTATCCTCTCATGACTCCAGCAGTCAGAACAAAAGGCTTTTGCGGCCTTCTTCTGAGGGGTCCTTGGGGTCACACATTGCTTCCTGGTTCCTTTGGAATAATAATCTTTCATTAACGAAGAAGAGGATGCACAAGTCAGCCATATATATTTTTATTTTATACATGGATGACTGAAATTGTTTTAGGTCTAAGCTCCAAGGTTACAAAGAAAGTGTCATTTTACTAGATGATGTCTACAATCTCTCTTTATTATTTTGACAGCGCTGGGACTTATAATTCCTTTTTTCCTAACAGCTTAGAAGACAATTTTGCTTTTAGACCTTAAAGTATCTCATAATACACATGATAGCACCACCTGTTTTGTTTTGTGTTTAAAGATTTATTTATTACTTGAGAGAAAGGCGGGAACAAAAAGGGGGAGAGAGAATCTCAAGCAGACTCCTGAGTGTGGAGCCTGATTTAGGGCTCAATCCCACAACCCCAAGATCGTGACCTGAGCAGAAACCAAGAGTCGGATGCTCAACCCACTGAGCCACCCCGGTGGCCTCCTAACACTACTTCTCCCTTCCACATGGAAAACGATGCACTGAGTATTTGCACGAAGTCCCAGACAGTGAAAAAGAAAACCCTAACTTGGATTATTATTTCCAACCCCCTCTATTTTCAACAATGCAGAATCCCAGGATAAATTATTTTCTATAAAAGTACAGAACTAGCCCCCAGATTTCTTGAAATCCCCAGGGTGGAACTTAGCTGTAAAAAGTTTGAAAAGAAGTAGAAAATTTAATAATCCCATTACCCTGAAATCCAATAAAGCCTGTTGGAGCTTCACATTTTTAAGAAATCAGACTATTTGTGCTATTACCTCAAGTACTGCGATAGCTTCCTACGAAGCCATAAATATATACAATGTAGTTCCCCAGAACACGGACTCAGACGATCATAAAAAAGGCCATAAGGAAGATACCGGCCATGAAGCATGGCTCCACGGTACTTGCTACAGCAGGTTTGTGCAGGCGAGTTCATTTATTTTGAAAATTACATTTCTAAGTCCACAACTCATTGCTTTCAACTGTGAACAACTTTTAATAAAAGTTAGAATGTCCTTCTCAGAGCCGGTTTTCACACAAGCTAAAGGTCATACTGAATATCAAGGAACAGTTAGGAGGCAATCACAGCATACGGGGAAAAGCTCATAACATCTGTATCTTCACGTTTGCTTCAGCTATCATTGCATTCAGCTGCAAGCATCAGAAAACCTAACTAACAGGAAAGTCAATAAACAGGAAGTCATTGGGAGGTTCAAGGCTGCTGGTGTCAGTGCAACAGGAACAATGTCAGAGCAGGTATCCTGGTGATGTTCTCAGATTTTCCTTCACACTTGTAACCTCATGGTGACATAAGGGCTGCTGTGCATTCAGAGAGTATCGGTATTCACGGCAGAATGTAGAGGAAAGCAAGTGAGGGCACTGACAGGCTCATGGGTCAGGTTTTATCAGGACCTTAAATGCTTTCCTGGAAACTCCACCCCACACCCCAGTGGACTTAGTCTCAGGAGTGTCCCCCCCACCAACCAGAACCAGGTCATATGACTGCACTAGCTGCGAAGAATCCTGGGAAGTCAGTGGTCAGGACTGACAGGTTGGCTGGGAGCATCACAGCTACTAACTAAGGCTGATCACCACCCCGCTCTGAAGTAAATGCTGAGTCTGTTAGCAAACATGGAGCAGGACAGAGGGTCTGGGTGGGCAATTATTCGTCTCTCTTTTGAGTCACTGTCTTGAGAATAAGAAAGTCATCCAATAAGCAGACAAGATAATTACAGTACTTCCAAAGTGATTTTGCTCCCCCAACTCAAAAAGCATCTACTACATAGAAAGTAATGTGTTACAAATTCCAATACCTACAAAACGAAACAAAAACTGGTTAATCTTCAGGTTTCTGTACTCTGGTCTTTCCCCTCTGCATCTGAATAGATAAAAATTGACAGTCAGGTAGGGAAAAGGTGGTGTGAAGTCTTGGTGCTGTGAATCCCCGTCACAACCTGAATGGATTCTACAAAGTTTTACCTGAGGTGAGTTTCACCTTTCGCTAGGAAGGCAGGCCACGTCAGCTGTGATATAAATGTTATAGATGGGGGTGAAGCATCCGGCCTGTATATTCCCCACTCCGTTTTCCCTTTTCTCTCATCCACCTCCCCTGAGCCTGCATGACCAAACAGGTGCATCTCTTCAGCACCCTGGATCTCCCATGGGATCACCCTCCCTACTTCAATGGCTTCCCACTGCTATTCAGAAACTATCAAAACCCCCTACCAAGACTCCAAGGAGCCCAGCCTCCTTCCCCAACCCCAGCCCCATCTCTCACCAAGCATTTATCAGGACCTTAAATGCTTTCCTGGAAACTCCACCCCATGCCTGGTACGCTCTGAACATTCTGGTGTCCTTTCCATTCCTTGAACTGTCCCTATTATCACAGACTGCAATGAATGAGCTTTCCTCAGTTCTACAAGGCTGGGCTTTTCCCAGGCTTCCCATCACACATCAAACAGCACTTCCTCAAGGACATCCTCCCTGTGCCACCGACATCATGGGGGCCCTGCCCAGTAACTCTCCACCATCCTGCTGAATCCTCCACAGCCGGGCCCACAATCCGTGATTATCTCCTCTGTCTCGGTGGCTTTCTTCTTGTCTCCCTCCATCACTCAAACGAAGCAAAGCTCCAGGGAAGCAGGCCCCTTACCTACCTTAGCCCACTGATCTGTCCCCACAGCCCAGCACACAGAAAGGCTCTGGACCATTCTGCCATCTGCTTCTGGGACCCAGTAGTCACTAACTCCTCGAAGTAGCCACCATAGAGATGCTGTAACCCCCCAGAACCTGCACCCCCGCAATCCCTGACCTGGGACTCTCCTCTCTCTCCCAAGCTTCTCTTGCTTGTAACCCCTTCCGACTCCTCTCAGGGCTGCTGATGCAGGCGGCCGAGTGGTCTGGAGCACAGAGCCTGCAGCCACACAGTCTGGGCTCAAATCCCGACTACACCGCTTATAGGGTAGCCTGAAAAAAGTTCCTCATTTCCTCTGTGCCTCAGTGTCCTCATCTGTAACAGAGTGATACCAGAGGCTCCCATGTCACAGACAGCCGCCAGGAGGATTGGGAGAATACAGGCTAAGTGCTCAGAACAACGTCAGTCTTGAAAGAGTCACATTATTAACAACACCGTAGTTAGTAATGTCAATAGCTTATCAGCATGAACAGGCTCTTTGTTTTCGCTCAGATATATTCTTCCCATGCAGCCCCGTTTCCACAGGTCCCTCCACAACACCCCCACCCCAGGTGCGCCTCGAGTACTACCCACGGCACCTGCAACCCTAGAGTGGCTCTTTTAGCTCTGCAATCTGAATGAATCCCATCTACTCTCAGACCCTTGTCCTACTGGAGGACGGAGCTCTCAACATTTGGGTTTAAGCCCTTGAACTTCACTGATGACACAGATTACCGGCCTTCCCCTCCTTTGAGCTGCTACACCAACATGATTTGATTCTAATCATTGTTGCCACCTTTGGTCCTGTCTACATATGAAAACATCAGCTCTTTGAGGACAAGATGTAACTCTTTTTAGTCCTCCAGAGGAGCGAGCACAACATTAAAAGTACAGCAGATATGGTATCAATCTGTCTGCCCTGATCACCCCTCCAGCCTTAACACCACCTTGTCCCTCAACCAGAGAAAGGGGAAGCATTATTTTAAGCCTTGATTAAACTGGACCCTCAGTGAAAGAGACATGGGTTTCAAAAACGAAAGGTTTCTATCTCCTGACATTCAAAAACACCAGGAAATCCTCTTTACCCCTAGGTGAGCCCCAGTCGCAAGGCTAGAATGGTAGCAGGTACGCACGACTTAGCCAAGTCATGTTGGACTTATTGGTATTGAGTTCCAAGTAAGCAATATGCAACTTATGCTATTTGGGGAATTTTCTTGTACCCTTGGAGATGGGGATCAACACTTCCCATGATTGGATACTCCTGAGAGTATTCTAAGAAAAAGACAAATGTAATTCCACAGGCTTATGTATTTTCCATAAAACTGAAAGGAAGAAAATGACTTAAAAGTCTAGATATGGTTCAACAAAGCATTCTCTATAGAATATGCATGCTTGCTTTTTTCTGTTTCTATCCCTCTCTCCATAAACACACACATGTGTGCATGTGCTCATTCAAGAAAGTTTATAAGGTACGGAAGTTAACAACGAACTAACCTACCTGGTGACTCTGAAATATGCCAAGTCATTCCTTTCAGAATTCTATGGGTTCCATCTTGCAAGGATTTTTGTGGCCTTCATTCAGGTCATCAGAGGTCACTTCCCCCAAGAACAGTATTAGATTTGCATAAATGAACAAGTGTCCAGAAAACCTGGAAAAATAACTTTATCTACTTTGTTTTCAAAACTGCCCCCATAAAGTTGCATATTTCTCTTTTTCCCTTTCCAGAGGCTGTTCCCAGACGATGGTCTCCAGCCCCTGAAATCTGGAAGGAACATTTCTTCTCAATTACTCCCTTGGCAGGAAGTCCTGTGGCCACTTCCCCAGAGGACAACACACTTTTCTCATTTCTCTCCGAGTCAACACCTACCCACATACACAGAAGGCTAATCCATCCCACCACCCGAAGCTTCTTATGAGATGTAGGACAAATGTGGTTTGGAAGCCCCTGGAGCTGTTGTCCCAAAAAAGCCGGACATGAGGTTTACAGATACCCACTGCTTTTCAAAAAGGTTCCCCAGGTACAAGAAAGCTGGTCTATGGAAAATAAAAAGGGAAGCCACACTTTGTTCCCTCCAAGGACTGTTCTGCCACATCTTCGAGGCTCATTCCACAGCAAAAGCAGACACCAAACAGGCTTCATTCCCGGATGTTCCTTCCTATGACTGAAGACTTGACTCAGGGCCTCTCGGTTCTGCTTTTACTTTTCTTTTCTTTCTTTCTTTTTTTTTTTTTAAAGATTTTATTCATTTATTTGACAGAGAGAGAGAGATCACAAGTAGGCAGAAAGGTAGGCAGAGGTGGGGGTGGGAAGCAGGCTCCCCGCTGAGCAGAGAGCCCGATGCGGGGCTCAATCCCAGGTCCCTGAGATCATGACCTGAGCCGAAGGCAGAGGCTTAACCCACTGGGCCACCCAGGTGCTCTTGCTTTTTCTTTTGTTCTTGAAGGGAGAAGTTGGACCCAGAGCATCCATGGGAAGAGAAAATTTTTTTATGACCATGATGAAATACATTTTGCTGTAACACTTCAACTCTCCACCGGAGAAGAAGCAGACCACAGAGGGAATTTAAAAAAAAAAAAAGTAAAAAGTTACAGAGAAGGGATTTTAATTTGGACAGTTGAACCTTGATTTCTCTCTCCAGAGTGACAGAGACATCACCTTTCTTTATGACTGTCACCATCAAGATCAAACCCTATTTACCAGACATGAAAACAAGCTCTATTTGATGAGGACTGAAAAACAGAGACAGTCGATAGGCCTCCCATTAGCAATTTCAGAGCTTTGGTTCACATAGTGCGTAAAATCTCGAACCTAGCTCACCGATGCCGAGACATGTCCAGGAAGTGGTGCTCTGCAAGGGGTCTGGTGCTTGTGGGTGACACTATACTTCACCACACTCCAAACCCGGGTTCATTCAGGTACAAGGGTCTTTGCAGAACACTGGTCCACTAAATTAATATTTACTTAACACTCAGTTATGCTTAAGGTTCTCTGGAAATCAGAGATTGCAAACAGGTGATTCCAAGGTCTTAAAATCCTGTAATCGGTCTGTGCTAGTCCATATGGTGAGTCAAGATGACAAAGATGAAAGATGACAAAGACGGACTCTGCCTGTTCCAAACATACAAAACACCTGAATAAGATAGAACAGCTTTTTTTTTTTTTTTTTTAAACGAAGAAAAGTCAAAATCATGAGAAGGAAATCCCTGGGCTAAAACTGAAGACAGAATTCAAAGTCAGTAAAGACAGTTAAAGCTTGAAGACACAGAAGGATATCAGAGCACAGGAGGGCCTTAATGTCAGAGATTCTGATGACCTACGGAGAAGAAAGGGACACACAGTCCAGAGGCCCATGAAACTGGCTAGCCGGAGCTGAGCTATCTGTCTCTGCTGGCCGTCACAAGGGGCTGCCCTCAGTAAAACCAAGTCCAGAAAATATCCATTCTCCATCCCCTAGGCTTTGCAAGGAAGCTTTTGCTTAGGGATGAGGAAGGAAGGAAGGAAGGACAGAAGGAAGAAAGGAGGAGGGAGGGGGAGGGGAGGAAAGGGAGAAGGGAGAGAGGGAGAGAGGGAATAAACAAAATTTTAACAGCCTCACCAATATAAAATCAAAATCGCAAGATGACTCTCACATGGAGGTATGGTATCTAAATTAGTAACATCCATGGAGTATCAGATTTCCTGGCCCAGAAAATAATACAAAAACTGGTCTGGAAGCAATGATACACACGGAGCACTAACTGAGGAAATGAGAAAATGCTCTGGATTTCCACATTCCTATTCACACTGAATTCCCACAGCAAACAACCCCCATTAATGAGCCCTCAGTGTCAAAGTTTAGGACGAAACAAGGAAAAAAGAGATGGCCAATGTAAATGGCAAAATCTGCATCCAAGAGCTAAAAATAGTAGACAATCCGAAAGAGGCTTTATATTTAAGCAATTGAAGAAAGCAAAAACAGGAGAGCAAAAAAGGGCAGCAGGTGAATTTAAAGAAATCTACTAGAAATTCCAAGAGTACAGGAAGGAAAGAAAACACACACACACACAAAGTATATTATGTACAGAGCGTACACGCACACATACCTACATGCACACAAATCAATTCTATTTCCACATACTAGCAAAGAATAATCTGAAAATGAAATTAAGGAAACAACTATTTATAATAACATCAAAAAGAATACTTAAAAATAAAATTTAGGAAGTGTTAAGACTTGTATACTGAAAGCTACAACACATCACTGAAAGAAATTAAAGGAGACCTAAGGAAATGAAAAGATATCCATGTATATGGATTTGGAAGGTAATACTATTAAGATGGCAATACCTCCCCAAATTAAACATAATGCCTATCAAAACCCATCTGGCTTCTCTGCAGAAAATGAAAAACATATTCTAGGAAGGGGAAGAAGATTCTTTCAACAAACAGTACTGGGACAAGGAGATACACAGACGCAAAAGAACGAAGCAAACCACTGCTTCAGAACATACTGACTCGGTGACTCAAACACCTAAAGGCAAGCACTGAAATTATAAATTGATCGGGTGTTGGTTCCTTAGATAGGACGTCAAAAGTACAAACAACAACAACAACAAAAACAGATAAACTGAACTGCATCAAAATGCAAAACTTTCATGCTTCAAAGGACACTATCAATAACGTAAAAATATAGCCCATAGTGGGGCATCTGGGTGGCTCAGTGGGTTAAAGCCTCGGCCTTCAGCTAGGGTCCTGATCCCAGGGTCCTGGGATCGAGCCCTGCATCGGGCTCTCTGCTCAGTGGGGAGCCTGCTTCCTCCTCTCTCTCTCTGCCTGCCTCTCTGCCTACTTGTGATCTGTCGAATAAATAAAAATCTTTTAAAAATATATATATATATATATATAGCCCACAGGAGAAAATTTTTATAAATTGTTTAAGGGTAAAGAATAAATAACCCAAGTTAAAAATGAACAAAGATTTCAAAGATGCTCGCCATCATAAATCACTAGGAAAAGGCAAGTCAAACCCAGATTGAGATACCACCTCACACCCACTAGGACAGCTAGAATCAAAAAGACAGATAAAAAGTGTGGTAAGGGTGTCAAAAAAGTGGAACCCCCATCCATTATTAGTGGGTCTGTAAAAGTGTCTAGCTACTTTGTAAAATAGTTTGGTTTGGCAGTTCCTCACAAAGTTAAAATAGAGTTACCATATGACCCAGCAATTCTGCTCCCGTATATCATCCCAAAGGAAGGAAAACATTTGTGCACTCAAAAATTTGTACATCAGGGGGCGCCTGGGTGGCTCACTGGGTTAAAGCCTCTGCCTTCAGCTCAGGTCCTGATCCCAGGATCCCGGGATCAAGCCCCGAATCAGGCTCTCTGCTCAGTGGGAAGCCTGCTTCCTCCTCTCTCTCTCTACTTGTGATTTCTGTCTGTCAAATAAATAAAATCTTTAAAAAAAAAAAAAATTTGTACGTCAGGCACCTGGGTGGCTTAGTCAGCTGAGCAACTGCCTTTGGCTCAGGACGCGATCCTGGAGTCCCAGGATCAAGTCCAGCAGTGGGCTCTCTGCTCACTGGGGAGTCGGCTTCTCCCTCTGACCATCCCCCCCTTTTGTGCTCTTTCTCTGTCTCTCTCTCTCTCAAATAAATAATATCTTTAAAAAAAAAAAAACACTTTGTACAGGAATGCTCATAGCAAGTATTTATGATACCAAAAAGTAAAAACAACTTAAATGTCCATACATGAATGAACAGAAAAACCAGATGTGTACATCTGGTTTATCTGTACAATGGAAAATGAAATATGATTCAACAACAAAAAGAACAAAGTAGCGATAAGCACCACAACATGAATGAACCTTGAAAATGTTACACGAGAGACACAAAGTAGATTCACAGTTTCCAAGAGACGGATACACATGTGTGGTGAAAATGTTCTGGAATCAGGCAGTGGCGACATTATGTATCTTTGTGAATATACAAAACGCTACTGAATTTTATAATTTAAAGGAGTGAATTTTACAAAGTGTGAATTATACCTCATTTAGGGGGCAAAACTCAATGGGAAAATTCAATAATAAGGTTAGAAACAGCCCAAGCGCGAATTCATGAATCGGAAGGTAGTCTGGGTAGCTAACAAGCAGGCTTTACTCCAACAGAATTAAGAGATTTGCCAACAGAACAGTGTCCTGGAATTTGGCATCTCGTTACATCCTCCTTCATACTAAACCTTGCCTCTTACTCTTATCAGATTAATAGGAGTCTTACCCTTTGCCTAAAGTACTTGGCATAGCAATTCAAAGATTAGTTGTTTGAGGGGCGCCTGGGTGGCTCAGTGGTTTGGGCTGCTGCCTTTGGCTCGGGTCGTGATCTCAGGGTCCTGGGATCGAGCCCCGCATCGGGCTCCCTGCTCCGCAGGAAGCCTGCTTCCCTCTCTCTCTCTCTCTGCCTGCCTCTCTGCCTACTTGTGATCTCCGTCTTTCAAATAAATAAATAAAATTAAAAAAAAAAAAAAAGATTAGTTGTTTGAGAGGAAACTAATAATTCTCTAAGTAGATGAAGTAACTTCACACACACACACACACACACACACACACACGTGTGTGTGTGAGAGAGAGAGAGAGAGAGAGAAAGTTCGTATAAGAGCAAATAGTTGACAGTAACTAGAAAAGGGAAAAGTCCAAGACAGGAAGAGAGAAGGAAGGTGTGGTAAAATGAATTAATGTTGATCCCTCCCCACCCCTCCAAAGATACTCATATCCTGATCCCTGGAACCTTGGAAATTACCTTAGGTGGGCAGTATGGACTCTGCAGATGGGAGAAAGACTAAAGTCTCCACCAGGAGGAGATCTGGATATTCTGGGCACGTAACTGTAAGTACAGTGGTCTTTCTAAGAGAAAGGGGTACCAGGTTTTACTACAGAAGAGATGAAGGTACTGTGAGCAGAGCCTGGTGCGCTCCACTCTGGAGACAGAGAAAGGGGCCCAAGACCAAGGAATAGAGGAAATTCGAGAAGCTGAGACAGTCCTAGATAGTGATTCTCCCCTAGAGCCTCCATGCCAAACCAGCCCAGCAGACACCTGTGTGGCCCAGGAAATCCCCTTTAGACTCCGGGTCTCCAAAATGGTAACACAATATATCAGTTGTTTTAAGTCACTATTTTTGCAGTAGTTTGTTACAACAGGAAAATAAAAATAATACAGGAGGTTAAGTGGAAGGCCAGGAAGATGTAATTCAGCCTTGACGGGAAATAAAGGAAACTGACCCTGAAACATACCAGGGCATTCAGAGCGGCTTCCCTGCCGGCAGAGGAGGAAACAAAGGAGTTATGGGTAAGAAGGATGTGTCAGGAGGGTGCAAACAATAGGGGACACCGTGTGCAGAAAGAAGCTACCCAAACACAACCAAAGCTAGAGAGCCAAGTGTGTTCAAAAACAGGATTTGGAAAGACTTGTAATGTGCAAGCAATTCCCCAACCCCCATCAATGCTAAGTAAGTTTCAAGTAAGTTTGTTCATTCATTCAATATACATTTATTGAGCACTTACTATGTGTCAGGCCCTGTACTTCATTACATTCATAACGCTTCCTCAAAATTTTTCCTATGCAAAGCACTCATACAATTACTCGAGAAAGTGGCTGCTAGCACACGGTTTAAGCTAACTAGATAAACCGAAACATTATCCTGTAAAAGCACTTTTATTTCTAATACTGCTATTATAAAGTGGAATTACCTTTACTTATTTGGATGTGATCACTCTTCCTCAAAAGCTGTGGCATGGCCTATCTGCAGGTATTTTCAGCAGTTAAAATCCAAGCTTAAATAATACCTCACTACCCATAGATTTTCCGAGTTCTAGGCTTTGAATATATTTGCTCTGACCCGGACTTGGTTCTTCTTACAGCCAAGGCTCGTTTGCAGTTCTCTCTTTGGAAAACAAATACCACAGAATTTTCAACCTAGAGATTGCCTAATTATCACCCAGTCCAATTCCTCAATTTGCAGCTGTCAGAAACGAGATGCAACTGGTTCTAATAACTTGTCCACATCTTTAGCCCTCGTTGGCAAGGCCAGGACCGAAGCTCAGGCCTCTTGTCTCCCCATCACGGCTCTGCAGCAGCCATAGGCTGCCTGCTCTTCAACCCAGACTTCTAGGTGCAGGGACTCGGTTTCAGATCTTACTTAAAATCGTCTGGCCACTGCCATCTATAAAGCTTAAAACCAAGACAAACCACAAAGGATGAAAACAAGCCACATTATCTGCACAAAAACAAACTGAGTTTTTACACATTTGCATCCGACATATTTCATGGAGCTGATTTTTGGCCACTGAACAGATTAAAAAAAAAAAAAAAGTTAAGCCTCGATATTAGGAAAACATAAGGAAATGCCACTTATAACAATGAGGATAGCATATTTCACCTATCGTACCAGAAAGTGCTTTTTTGTCTCCTTCTGTTTCCAGAGTGGGAAGAAATGTGAAGTCCTCGCACAAGGGTGATGGAATGGAAAGAGATTAAACTTCTCCAGAGGGCAGTTGTCTGTATATAGCAATGTCTGTAAAACCTGCAAGCAACACTTGACCTCAGCAGTCTCACTTCCGGACATTTCTTAAGAGAAAAAAGAGTAATGAGGGATGATTAATCCAGAGGACATCAAAAGACTGGAAACATCCTTAATGCCCAACAGCGGGTGACTGTTTTTTGGTTTTGGGGGGGGTTTTAAAATATTTTATTTGAGAGAAAGACAGAGAACGGGGCCCGATCCCAGGACCCTGAGATTATGACCTGAGCCGAAGGCAGCTGCTTAACCGAATGAGCCATCCAGGCGCCCAACAGTGGGTGATGATTAATCACAATATATCCGTGCAACGCAACAATATGTAAGATCGTTACAAATCACACCCTAGAAGAAGATTTACTAATATCAGAAGTTTCCATGATGAATTAAGTGACAAAAAGCATGTCACAAAATAAGACATACAGTATGATCCCGAGAATGTTTCATATAAATGGGCAGACGCACACACGTACACATACAATGACTAAATGCATGCAAAATGTTACGGTTGGGGGTTTTTTGTGTGTATGTGCCTTTCAGTGTTTACACATTTTCTAAAATAAATGGATTGGGTTTTTTTCCCCGTGGACCAAGGAAAAATCTCAACAGCAGTATTTTTAAAATCTTGTTTCTTTCACCTACCCCAACTCCAACAAGCACTCCTCATTCAGAGAATCTTATTACTAAAGCTGTGAGACTCCCCAAGGACTCCTCAGCTGTGATGACCAGCGTCTGGACAGTCCTGCAGGACTTCCTCCCACACCAGGAAAACCAATTAAAACCAGAGCAGAAAGCCCCTCTCTTGGGATCCTGCATCATATCCTGCCTGTCCTGGGCAACGAGACCCACTTGGCTGTTAATGACCTTGAGCACTGCTCTCAGGCTCCTGGTTGGAACTCAAATTCCAAGTGTTTCTGCACATCCCAGCTGAGCTGAGAAACCCTGCTCCTCCCTACTCCCCCAAAACTGAGTCTGTCCAAGTATGTTTTCCAGTATTATGTGATCTACAGGCTACTGCCTCTCAAACTGGGAGTGGAGAACCATGAATGATCACTGAAAATCAATTTTTTGGGAAAGATTTATTTATCTGACAGAGAGAGCACACAAGCAGAGGGAGTGGCAGGCAGAGAGGGAGAGAGAGAAGCAGGCTCCTGGCTAAGCAGGGAGCCTAATGTGGGGCTCGATCCTGGGACCCTGGGATCATGACCTGAGCCGAAGGCAGGTGCTTAACCGACTGAGCCACCCAGGCACCCCTGAAAATCAATTTATGGAGTCCTGACCAGGTTTGTTTGACCACGGCGGAAGTTCTTCATATCCAGGTAAAGGACCATCGCTGCATTCAACTGTTTTTACTGCTTCCCTCTGAAGCACCACACAGATAAGCCTACCATGGGGCCTGGCGACTTTCGAGTTGCCAGGAAAGTAAATGTACTAGTCTAGAAAGATACTTATGATACCCCTATTGAGTAAGCACCAAGTGCAACGCTACCCCATTTCTGTGAGTAACAGAAAAGAGATATACTGAGAGGGAATACTTGACATTCAGAAGGGTCTTCCACAAAACACGTAAAGTGGCCATCTCATGTTATATAGGGCTGTGAGAGCTGGTTTTCCCTTTTATTTTAAAATTTTTCTTAATTACACATGCATACCCATATGATTTTAAAAGCATTATTACCCTTACTGTATTTATTAGTCTTACTCTTTGTATATGAAGTACTCCTTCTTAGGGCCTCTATGTTATTTGTTTTTTTATGGAATTTATTGGATAAGAGAGGAGCTAGAGACAGATGTCAGCATTCTTGGATGTGGGCAGAATCCTTTAAGTCTTTAAGACCCATACCACCAAAAGCTCCAGTGGGGAGAACAGGGGAGGGGACACCACCTGAATAAGCGGTCCCCAGGTCACTCGACAACCCAAGTGCAGGAAAGAAAACAGATGGGAGCTGGGGAGCAGAGAAACCTAGGCTCAAATTGCAGCTCTGCTCTGACAAGTCACTTTGCTGTTTTGAGCCTCATTTTCCTTATCTGTGAAATGGGGATAATAAAATGAATCTTTAAAATTTGATCCAGTTCAAACTGAGATACTTCTAGTAACTTTAGGACACAGTGCGTGGCATGTAATAGTGCCGGAAACAAAACCAATGCCTTTCATTAGTGACAGCAAGGAAGTCAAGTGGGGGCAGGGGGCAGGGGGGAAGAGGCCTAAAGAAACAACCCTATGCGCCTATTACTATTTAAACTTTTAATATTTTATTTACTTTTTTAAAAAAAATTTTTTTAAGAAGGCCCAACATGGAACTTGAACTCATGACCCCGAGATTAAGACCTGAGCTGAGATGAAGAGTCTTAGCCAACTAAGCCACCTGGGTGCCCCTGCTTAAACTTTTTAAAGGGCAATTTCTTAAGTACAGAAAAGTAGGAAACCCCCACCTCTGGGAGAGGGAAAGGCAGGTGAAGGAGGGCCAGGGGTGGGGGAGCAGCACAGGGCACAGCACCTGGGCTGCCCTTGAGGCCCTGATTACAGCCATGTGGCCCTGGCCTGCGCCAGTTCTGCCAAGAGCTCTGGAACATGCCTTCCAGGGGCCTCCTGAAGAAATGACCAGATCCCACCTCAAGTCCAAGGGGACGCCACAAATATTAGAGGATCTACCACAGATAAAGCCCTGTCCTCACACGTGGAGAGGAAAAGGGAAGTGAAACAGAATTTAGTGTCAAAGTCCAAAGTATCCACATACTCCAAAATTCGGAGAGCAATTTGGGCCACAAGCTGCAGGAGGGAGATCTGAGAGCTCCAGCAGTACCTGCTTCGATTTGGGAACCCGGGGCAGCCTCCTGCGAAAGAGGGCAATACTATTGTGCCCTTGAGCAGAGTAGAGTTCTAGCAGGCACTCAAAGACAGGCCTGCATCACAGAGAGGGACCAGCAGGAGCAATGACGCAGAGACCCAAAGGCCACAGTCGGTCCTGGCAGGAGCAGCCCACTTAGGCTCGTATAAGAAAAACACCGAAAAGTAATACCACTACCACTAACTATTATTAACCATGAGTAACGGGTACTAAAATAAGGGGGAGCGAAAGACAATGCGGAAGACTCAAATGTCAAGCTGACCTTTTGGACCAGAGGGGACCGCTCCACACATTCTCGGCAGGGATGGAAGTGATGCTTCTGTCAGATGAATCTGGCTAAACGCACAAGTCAAATTTGTAGGGCGAGAGACTCCTGACTGCAGAGGTCAGGAGACTAGCGCCAGAGTCCAGACCCCGACCTCTGGAGTTAGAGCAGTTCAGTGCAAACACAAACAAACAAGGATGCAATCTTCTTAGTAACTCCCGGGATAATTTCCAAACACCAGTCTTAACACAAGCACAAATACACCAGCCTAAAATATCATCCACTCTAGCTACTGACTTCTTCCTTTGGTGTTCAGCGGCTGTCATTCCATATTCCACCAAGGAACAGCCTCCTGTCCTGAAAGAGAATTGCCCTGAATGGGAAAATAAGGATCCCAAGAGAGAAAAAAGCTCAAGGTTCCCATTTGCCACATGAGCCTCAAAAATGGTTCAGAGCGCGGCACGGTGTACCAACAACCCTCAACCGATGCTTCTGACCACACTTGAGGACAAAATTAGAAACTCTGGAGAATCTTTTTTCCCCTGAAATGTTTCCTCTTCTCCAGGAACAGTGTGGTCCTGTTCAGACCTAGTCCTGGCCGAGAGGCTCCAGGTCGTCTTGACTTCCTTTTGCCTCAGGGGACAGAAGACAAGGCAGCTGAGGTGAATGCTTCCTACCGCTACGAGTGGGCCACTAAAGAACATCAGAACGTCGGCTGGAGGCTTCAACAGCAAATCTTATCGAATAATGAGGAGGAGGGAGATACAAGGCGGAGGAAGGGGAGAACAGAAAACACACCCCCATAAAATAAATGCTGGTCTGAACTTACTGTAATAAGGGATCAACTCTGTAAAAAGGAGACGAAAAGCACAAAAGGGTGAGAAGCACGTTCTAATGTCCTGGGAAGGATGTTTCAAGCAAGGTGTTCTGCAAACACGCTGAAGGCCAAGTGACCATCGTGTGTGCCCACTGCAGAACGCAGCTGCACCCCCTCCTTCCCGCCAGGAAAAATGCACCAGTGACATGCCCAGCAGAGGCCTCTGGGAATGGCTAGCGTGTTCCTAGCAACCAGGAAGGGTAAAAGCAGGACAGTTTACTCCTCGAGAGCTCTGAACTAGAAGTTGAGTGATGAAGAAAGGTGCCTTTCAACTCCTCGACAGCCCGGACTCTGAAGCTCAGGGCCCCCTTGGAAAACTACAAAGAGGTTCGATGAATCACTCCCGAAGATGGTGAATGATGACGAGGTCCACAGACGTGAACTGCCCTTCCACCATGCTAAGAACCCAAACTTTCCCATGTCAACCCTTTGGAAAGAAAAATGTTCTTCCAAATGCAGTAGACTGAACCACACATGATTAGCATTTTTGCAGGTCGAAAGTGGTCAAAAAATAACAACATTCCATGTTTCAATCACGGTACGTGGCTTCCAACTTCTTCCACAGCCGGAAGCGGCAAATTGTTTCTTAACAGGACAGACCGTAGGTATTTTCAGCTCTGAGGGCCAAGAGGCAAAGTAGATTCTGTAGGTACTTACATAACCATTTAAAAATATGAAAACCATTGTTAGCTCCTACAAAAACGGGCGTGGGCTGGATTTGGCCCGGCCGGGGGTGGGAAGGGGAGGGGGCGCGAGGGGGAGCAGTTTGCTGACCTCTATTTTACAGTCTATAAGGGTAAATTTTTTCTGTTGTTCACTATGAAAATTGCTAATTTTAGGCTAAAGTCATGCCGCCGGAGGATGCTAAAGGATGCGGATAGAAGCTGTTTATCCCACCCGTGCGGGCGGCATCACTGGAGGTTGGTCTGAATCTCCGCTCTCTTGTCAGCTCTCCCTTCCCCGGCTGCTTCTAACCACCGGGCTTATTTTAGAAGCAATCGTCTGGGGGAGGGTTTGAGGGCAGTTCTAACTTTCCTATGAAGTAAAAAATGGAGATGGACCAGGAAATGAGACTTAAAGGTGAGTGTGAATAAACATAATGATGAAAGGAACACGGGAGCAAAGGGACACTGGGGAATTGCTCCGAGCATGTCCCTGATCTGAAGCCAAAATTCCAAGGGTCCAGAGGAAGCAACAAAAGCAAATAAATATCTCAGCAGAGGGCCCAAAGCTAAAAGACTAACCTGAACAAAAAGATAAGTTGATGACAAACCCTCCTTTATAGAAACAGGAGAGATGATTAAAAGGGCAATAATACTTTTCCTCCTAAGTCAGTCGGGGGTAGGCCATACTGTAGCCATTCCCAGAAGACTATCACCAGAAAAACTTAAGTTTTGGGGCACCTGGGTGGCTCAGTGGGTTAAGCCACTGCCTTCGGCTCAGGTCATGGTCTCAGGGTCTTGGGATCAAGCTCCACATCGGGTTCTCTGCACAGCGGGGAGCCTGCTTCCTCCCTCTCTCTGCCTGCCTCTCTGCCTACTTGTGATCTCTGTCAAATGAATAAAATCTTTAAAAAAAAAAAAGAGAGAGAAAGAAAGAAAAGAAAAACTTAAGTTTTGTGAGACACTGAAAGACATCGCTAGGGAATGAGGTGTTTCCTCCTTTGGAGAATGCTGGCAAGCGGCCGGCACTCTTCCCCTAACGCATGTTCGACAATGACATATCCAGGAAGACCTCTCTTCTGAGTCCAGGAATTCTTTTATTTAAAAGAATTATAAAAATCAGTAGGAAATGATCTTCCTTTATGGCATCGCTATTGTTTCAAATGTTATAGACCGTGATGCAAAAGAGGGAAGCTTTAAAAAAAAAAAAAAAAATACACGAATCCTGACTATGAACAGATACATTGAAAGAGAAAACAGAGATTGCTCATATATGCATCTGGCCTTCTCTGGCCACTGGATTAGAAAAACCCAAACTTCAGGAACATTTCTCATCCTTTGATATTAAACATGTCCCCTAGAGCAATCCATCCTCCCTCGTTTCTAAACTCTCATTTCAATCTTACAGACCTTCACCCGTTGAGCGTTCTGCAATATTCTACAATGAAAGTTAAAAGGGGGAAGAAAGGGAGATCCAATCCCATACGTACATGAGCTGCCTGGGTGACAGGGAGCCTCCGGGTACCGTCTGCCCATAGTGACCGGTCAGGACATTAGCAGGGCCCTTGGCGGTTTCCAAGTACTCAGGAAAGACGGAGATGGTTTGCTGGGGTGGAGGAGAGGGGAGGAGACCAAAAAAGGGGGGAAAAAAAAAAGTAGAAACAAAGCAGAGATTTAGGATAATGACTACATTTTTTTTCATTAAAATGCTAATGCTGACCACAAATTTCCAGATAACCACATTTATGAATTATTCATAGTCCCATGCAAGGCGAAGTCACCGTGTCACTGTGGGCAGGCACAGAGCTTGCTGATGATTAGCATGTGGCCCCTGTAGCAAGTGTGAGGGAAACACAGGTCCCTGCAAGCCTATCCGTGGGGGTCGGCCCACACTGGCCCTCTTCAGAAGACCCAGCAATCCCAACCACGTTTTTGTTGGTGCTCATCTCCCTCCTCCCTAAAGTCTAGGAGCAGCTCCAGCTTGGCTCTTTGCTGTGACGTCTGAACTAATAGCCTGTAAAAACTGTAAAAGCTTGAAAAAAAAAAAAAAAAGAAAATTTCTGTATTGGGTAGATAAGACATCGGATTATTAAAAAATAAGTAAGTGACGCCTGGGTGGCTCAGTGGGTTAAAGCCTCTGCCTTCGGCTCAGGTCATGATCCCAGGGTCCTGGGATGGAGCCCCTCATCGGGCTCTCTGCTCAGCAGGGAACCTGCTTCCTCCTCTCTCTCTCTGCCTACTTGTGATCTCTGTCAAATAAATAAATAAAATCTTTTTAAAAAATAAATAAAACAACTTTCCACCAACGTGTTACATAAACATAGAGAAGTACACGTACCCTAATGGAAGAGTTCAATGAATTTTCCTAAACTGAATGCACCAGATCAAAACTGGAACGTTATCAGATCCCCAAAAGTCCCCCCCACTTCATGCCCCCTCCTCAAGGCAACAATTACGCATAGCTTACTTCTGATCATTTTTGCAGACATAACATCTATTTGCCGTCATTATTAGTTTCTCATTTAAAAAACATACACTGGGGGTACCTGGGTGGCTCAGTTGGTTGACGGACTGCCTTCAGCTCAGGTCATGATTCTGGAGTTCCGATAAGAGTCCGCACAGGCTCTCTGCTCAGCAGGGGTCTGCTTTTTCCTGTGACCTTCCCCCTCTCATGCTCACTCTCATTCTCTCTCTCTCTCTCAAATAAATAATAAAAATCTTTTTAAATAAATAAATAAAAATAAAAAACACACTGAACACCTCCTAGATGCCAAGCTCTGTGCCAGGCACGGGAGTTACAGACAGGAATGAGATGCTGCCTTCATCGTTAAGCAAAGTGAAGTCCAGTGGGGCCAAGAGATACCCATAACCCATCCCCAAGGACAGAGGGATGGATGCAATGACATGAGTGGGGCACCCAGCCCAGAAAGGGAGAAGGAAGGGAAAGCTTCCAAGTAAACGGATTGCCTCGTGGGTCCTCAGACGGGGTGGCACTTACCCAGGCTGGGAATGGGAGACAAGACGATGGAAAAGGCAGAGGTAAGAAACTGCACAGCGTAAGTCAGTGGTGCTGGCCTCTCTAGGGTGAGGCCAGGAAAGAAGCCTGGAGCCAGATCCTCCCCTGTCCACACGCTCAAGGACTCTGACTTTATTCTGGAGGCAGAGAGCCACCGATGGGGCAAACTGGGTTTTAGATGCATTCCTCTCTTTTGATGGATTCAAAGAGGGCAGAGTGGAGGCCAGGAGGCCAGCTAAGCCAGTTTGCTTGTTTGGGATAAGAAGGGTGGACATTAGCAAACCGGGGAAGAGGGGGAGAAGAGAATTACTACTTGGGAAACATCCAGACACAAAAAGCAGAATAACTTGGTAATTAACTACACATAGGCGGTGGGAGTGAGGGCTGAGCATAGAATACAGAAGGATGAACAAGTTTCATAAGGAAGACAAGGGGTTCCGTTTGGGGCATTACAGACTGAGGTGTAGAACATTCGGGTGGGGACACCCACATATTCTTGAGTGTGAAGCTTGGAGAAGAAACCTGAGCAAAATGTAAAGGCATCTATGTGATTGTTATGCAGAGAGAGCAGAAATTAGGTTAGTGGGTGACAGCCCCAAAGGGAAGTGGGTAGATCAAGCAGACAGGATGGGGGCTGAGAAGCAGGCCCCGGAGAACGGGAGCAAGGATAGAATGGGCAAAGGAAGAAGACCGAAGAAGAAAGGCAGAGAGGTACCACGGGACACAGTGAGATGCATAAAGACAAGAAATGAAAAACATACCTTTGGATTTGCCACATAAGCAGTCAACAGTCACCCTGTCTGAGTGTAGTTTCAGTGACACGGTGGCGGCCGAGACGAGAGCGAGCAGAAGAGAAGAGGAGAGAGAACGGACGGTTGCTGGGAGGGGTCAGGGGCCGAGGGAAGTCTGTATCCATGAGCTGAAGGAGTCGGTAGAGAGAGAAAGGCTGAGAGTGCAGAGAGAGGAGGGAAAGACAGAGTAAGATCCCTATGGGGGTGGCGGAGAGGGTCGGGAGTACAGATGAAGGGGCTGAACCGGAGCCAGAAGGGAAATCCCCAACCCTCTGGTATTAGAGGAGGAACACCAGAATTAGCAGAATAGAGACAAATCCAGCCAGAGCCAGTCTGTAGGTAAGAGCATTGGGATGTTGGAGGTCAGGGACAATGATATAGTAGATAAAAGAGCAGGCAAGGCTCTTCACCCAGCAGGGGGCTGACTGGTATGTGGTTTGACAACCTCGAGCTTGAAAACCTTGGTTTCTCACATCTGCTTCCCTCCCAAACTGAAACAGACCAACTCTGTTTTAAAGTAAGTAAACATAGGCATCAGTGCCTATCAAGGGGGTGAGGGGGGCTTGGGAGGTGATCTCCCATCTAGCAGAACTTTGTAGTATCAGAAAACATCTTGTAAGTAAAGAACGCTCTTCTTAAAGTGAACTTTGATTTGTGGTGCCAACCGTTCCAAAGGTTTATGTAAGTTCTATTTTATTAAGAGAAACCACTCCCCACCATCTCACAGGGCTTCTTAAGATGTTTCAATTCAAAGACCCCTTGCAGCATGATGAACTTAATGAAAAGGAAGAGTCCAAAAGCTGAAAGTAAAGGCCAGGAGAGGGGACTGGAGCCGGCAGAACCCCCTGCCCTGGGATGACCCAGCATCATGCTTTTTCAGACAGCAGCACTTTCAACCCCCTTGGGATCCTGCCCCTTCTTCCACCTCGGGTTCTGGCAAATCCACAAGTGAGTGAAGTGACTTAGTTCTTGGAAAGCATTCCAATAAGACTTTCATTAGAAAGTCTACTGCAAAGGAAAACACCTCGGAAAGGAGATTTTCTGTTCTCCAGGCAGATTTGATGATCTCAAAAGTTGTGAGGTTACTCCACAGTCTGTCTGTCCTGTTACCATGAACATCCCCGGGCCATCTTGGGGACACGGCAGAATTTCAGAATTCTAGATAGACATGTCACCATCGTTGATGGCGGCCAAGAGGGAGATGTTTCCAAAGCCATGGGAGAACCACCTACCCACTGGGCCATCCCTCCTTGTATCCACAGCTCATAGGGGCACAGCAAGCAGTCGATAAATACAGAATCAATCAACAAACCAATACCAAAGGGAAGAGTCCTCACAACCACAAGGTAAGGAGGCCAATTAAATGGCGAGAATACAAATAATCTATTCCTTCCTTTCCCAACCTAACTGACTCAAAGCCAAGCTGCACATCACACTCAACTGCATTTACTTTCCGCCTCACAAAGGAAAATCTTTATGAACTCAATAAGTATATATTGTGTGTTAAGTAAGAGGATTCAGAATTAATGGAATTATGAAAACCAGGATGCCTCCTACATGGGAAAATGGGTGAGTGCGAACATTGCGGGCATACAACGAAATAGAAATTGCCCACTTTACATCTGTCTGCCTGCTTTGTTCTCCTCTCTGTGAAGGACAGGGCGTCATTACCCTCACAGCATGGCGCCCCTCCTCCCAGATGCTCATTTACACAGCAACCTGCTCAGCTTCAACCCACCGGGGCCACAGAGAGGGAGGAGATAATCAGGTCTGGCTTCCTTGGAAATTCAGAAAATTCACTTGTTACGGGTTTCTGTTTTCGTCCTAATATATATTTATATTATTCGTCATTTCACTTCTTTTCCGGCACATAAGCTGCGAGGTATCACCGATCCTACTGAACACATTTTTACACATTACCCAGCAGCACACTGCGGTACTGTCTGGAAATAACTTTAATGATAAAATTTCCCCAAAGTGAGGACAAGTGGGTTGTTGCCGTTTTCTGTTTTGGTTTTTTGGGGTTTTTTTTTGTTTGTTTGTTTTTTAGTAGGTATTAGGTGACACTTTTCTGTACAGTTAAAAAATAAAAACTGTCCTGAAAACATCAGATCTGTTTCTGCCCATCTGATCAGCAATACCCCAAGAGAGAAAGAAATCTTCAAGACTACCATACTTTTTCCTATGTTCGATTAAGAACACTAAGATACCAAGACGAACAATGCAATAGTCCCTTGAAGGCAGGCCATGAAGGGGGACGAAAGGGATATTTATGCCAGTCCACAAAATGTTTAGTGTGCAACTTTTCAATGACTATATTTATGGTAACCTCCATAACATATTCACCAACACAAACACTCTATAAGGACATTAATCCTCATCAAATACACTAATGCTTCCCTCCTCTCCAACAAATTCTTATTATGCTGATGTGAGGCAAAAATGCCAAGAATTCTCTCCAAGGTAAACATTTCATGGCAACACCCACTCGCTTTACTAGCTCCCTTTTGAACTATTTTATGATGTCTCAATATCTCTATGTAGGTATTTGCTGCTTCTGACCTAAAAGACAAATCTGTAAACAAAACACTAAAAAAAAAAGAAAGAAAGGACGAAAGAAAGAAAGAAAGAAAGAAAGACAGACTGACTTTGCTTAATGAACCATTTTTTGATATGAAAGCTGGTACAAGCTACTAAAAAACTGGTTATGCTCTTCAAAAATAATTTATTCTATAACTTGCTCAATTATAATTCTCTGCCTCACTATGCCATTGTAATTTAATACTATGTAATTTCTGCTTTTTGGAAACCTCAAGGAGTAAGAAGATCCTGAGAGTGATCAAGATTTTCTAAGAGTTGAAGGAATACCCATCTAAGTAATAAAACGGGTTTAATTTCAACCATACTGGATCAAATTTTCTTTTTCTTTCTAAAATGTAATGCCTTCTCACAGTGTTCAGAATATAGTTAATCTTGGGTGGCATGGGATCATCAATATGACTACCAGTTATCTTGCTGTGTTGTAAGGGGGACCACTGAGGTAAAGGAGCTGGTCTGGCAGAAAGTAGGCAGAAGTTGAGTTTCTACCCCCGTGACCAGAGGTGGAGTTCCTACCAAAGCAACAGAACACTCTGAGATTGCTGAGGTTCAAACAGCAGGAAAGCACGGGTATAAAAACACTCTGAAGAGCTTAGGTGAACTCCAAGTTACAGATCTGGGTCTAGAGCCAAGCCAAGTCAGGATCCTAGTGGAAGAGAAATCAATGGAGCAGAGGGACCGGATGGAAGATAGGCTTTAAGTGCGCAGGGCTGGGAACCAAACTAGACCTGCCTATAAGGGCCGATGGCAAGACAAGCTTTCAGGGTGCAGAGGGCTGTTTGCTCTTCCACTCCGAGGCCACTACTTAAGGAGATCTTTTCTCTACTTTTCACAGTTTGATTATCTCCTTGCCTTTGCCTCAAGAGTTAAGTCTCACTGCAGTCAAAGTACAAACCTTTCCCTTTCCCAAGTCCACTATAGTTTTGGAAACCAAATAAAATGTAAAAGTATAAGAGAACTAAAGTTAAAGATGCCAAAGTCCAGATAAGGTCTGAAGGGCACAGTGCACAGACTCTGAACCCATATGTGGGCAACTGAGATGTCTTTTTTGTTTATGCCTTGATTCTTCCAGAATTCAAATAGGAGGGCTCATTTGAAGTCATCTGGTACAAATACAGCCAGGCCTAAAACGTGCCTTGGGGGTGATAATCTGTAAGTTGACTACTGTTATTTAACAAGGATTTCCTTTAGAGAAATCCAATAAGCCAAATGTACAGAAATAGCACGGAGTCAATTGCTATGATGGGAAGTATGTGAAGATGTGGGAATAAACTCAAAACTTGGATGAGTGAACACTTTGCCATTGAGGAGGTAGGTGGTTGGGGGTAAGTCAATTAGACTTCCATGCTTCATCTCTAAAATGGATTAATGATACCTACACCATGCGAAGGCATGAATGAGAACAAATGTATGGCTCAGATGATATGAACAAATGTCAGTTAAACCTTAATTAAGTAGGAACACCGCACATAAGCCCCTATGACACAAGGATCTTTATTTAGAGCTGAGAAAGCCATCCACCTCGTGCTTTTCACCCAAATCTTGCCAACTCACATGATAAGATTCCTTCCCCAAATTATTTTCAACAGAACTTTCCTTTTGCTTTATAAAATGTTTTTAACTTAATGGCTTAAATAAGAAGCATAAGTACTACTGAATTTTCAGATTAAAAAAATAATAAAAACAACTAGAAAGTAAAACTTCCCCATTATGACCTCAATTTGTTTCTTCCTTAACTTTTTCTTATTCAAGTTAGTTCTTCTCTTTTTCCTCATTTTTCTTTTTTCAATCTTTGCGGATCTTTTTTTACACTTTAAGTTGAGGTCTGCAACAATGGTAACGTGTTATGTAGAAGTTTACGAAGCACTTTCATTCATGTTACCTCATTTCCCTTCAATTACTTCTACCTGCCTCTCCTTCGTTTTCCTTGCCCCACTTTCCAAAACACAGGCAGAACTTTCTAAAATCAGCAAAGAAGCAATTTTTATCCTCCCAACTGCCAACACATTAATCAAGTTCTCTAACGCAACATAGACTATCTACACCTCCAATTCTCCTTGCAAATAATTTTTTTTCCCTCCCCTGGTGAAGATCTTTTGAAGTGATAATACAGTGAGGAATGCATAAATGTACCAACATCTTAAAATAAGACAGGTGAATCCCTTTAGGAATCATCAAAAATAATAAATAAAAAATAAAAGAAAGAGGTGAAAAAAACTACAGAAATAGAAAGAACAAAGTTCTTGTTTCAGCTTTCAGTAAAATTTCCATCATCTACCTTATCAGAGCTATTTGTTCTCCAAGCGCCACATGAAGTAACCTGATCCTTAAATCTGTGCAAACCACAATGGATGCGCCCATCTCATTAAAAAAGATGATCCTGGCACCTGGGTGGCTCAGTTGGTTAAGCAACTGCCTTCAGCTCAGGTCATGATCCTGGAGTCCCTGGATCGAGTCCCACAGCCGGCTTCCCTGCTCAGCAGGGAGTCTGCTTCTCACTCTGACCTTCTCCCTTCTCATGTGTGTACGTGCGCACGCACTCTCTCTCTCTCAAATAAATAAATAAATCTTTAAAAAAAATATATGATCTTTCGAGTTATGATAATGAGAAAGAGCATCTATTTTTGGTTTTAAGAGCAGAAGTATTTCCAGCCTTAAAAGCAGTGACACTTGTAGTAAACTTTAGCACAAAACAGATGCCTGGCGCTCTTTACCTATCATGATGAAAACAAGAACATTCCAATAGACAAGTTTCCTTTCTGAACCTCTACATACTCATAATCTTGACTTACCAACAAAGAACATGAGGTGTCTGAAACAGAAAAATATTAATTCTACCATGGGAAGGTAATCATTATTTTTCTAAAAACAGATTCTAGATTAGGAATTTGATCAGATTTCCTCTATATTCATTCAAATCCTGCACGACACAAAACCTTTAAAATGGGAATTGGCTTTCTCTTTGTTTTATAATGGTTAACTAAGACCCATAATAATTTTATAGTAATCCTTGCTATACCTTAATAATATGTTAAATACTGTAAAAAAAATCAGCTTACTGTTAAAATCGGGAGTACTAAAATATATTTAAGGGAAAGGTTGAAAGAGAAATCATATATGGTCTGATCATGCTATGGGTAGTTACACGTTCAATAATGTAAGCTTTGGCATGTTATAGACCTTTCCACATTTTACATGAGATACTCTGAGTGATTTTATCCTAGAAGTGGAGAAGATATCACGGCCTGATATTTTTCTATAGAATTTATAGAGGTAACTCATAGAAACTCAGAGTATCCCATACAATGCAACTGGGTCCACACAGAAAAGAAAGTTTTTCCTTGGATACAACTCAAGTCAAACTAGTAGGAAATCTAAGAAAGATTGACCCAAGGGGGATTAAAGCCATGAAAAATCCTAGGGAATGGAGGTAATTTCTTTGTATGTTGGAAATAGTATGCTCTTCTTGCTACTGGGTTTAAGATCACACTTGGAATCTATACCTTAGAGATAATCAACCTTTTTTCCTATTATGTACTCAAATCAGGAAAGGGTGACACCCACTTCATTTTGACAGTGTCAGTAATAATTTTTGAATGACACTGGAAAGCACAGTAAATGGAATCCATTCTGGAGTAACCAGATAAACGTTTCTTCAATGGACCAGACAACCCTGAATCCGAATTGAAAGGCCAAATCTCAAAAGCCCATTAATAAGGATTTTCATTGTATGTGGTAGATTACAATCACATGCTTACCTCCATTCCCTCCGAAACCCACAAATGAACTAGGCCAGGCGCAGAAATAAACTCACAAAGGGACAAGAGAATGGAAGAGGAGAAAATTAATGGAAAAATATTTGGAAAATAGAAATCTGGCTAATGATGAGGAAATTTTCAATGCAGGGCCGGACAAAACTTAAACGCCTACAGACTGAACTATCAGAAGCAAGCAAACCAATGTGGGGCACAGAATGTCAGGAAAGTATAAATTCAAGCACAGTGACCTCAATAGTGCAGGCTGGAAGGAGAGGGCAGTATGGGGGTGCCACTGAAAACCAGAGGACTGCTTGTGAGATGTTTAAAGGAGTAAACTTCCAGGTCCTTCCTCAGCCATGAAACGTGCCAGCGGTCTCTCCTTCCCCCTGAGGCTTGCGGCCTACTAAGGTTACACTTGAGAAGGTCAGGCCCCGGGGACACAAGGAACAGCGACACAGGTGGAGGCATCACCTGGAAAGAGAGGACTGAGTGGAAAGAGTACACTCTGAACGGAGAGACTCAGAGCCCGTTCTTTTGCTGGGCTCCTAGAGCAGTGGCCACATAGGCGATGAGAAGAATTTTCTGAAGAAACTAACAAGCCCAAGAAAAGGGATCTACAGTTACTTAAACTATGGAGAGAGGGAGTTTCTGAAAGAAAGAGTCACCCCATAGTAAGGCCTCCAGCTGACAAGAGAGAGAGCTTGTCAACCTGCTCACGCAGAGTTTCCAATCAGTTTTCAGGGTTTCCACATACATCACATGGACAGCAAACCACCACCAGACACGTGATGAAGAGCCTAATGTGACAAGAGCAACTTTAAAAGGAAACAGAGTCAATGCTGGAGGCAGAAGAAAAAACTTCATTTATACATTATGAACTGCAAGGGGTAAAAGATATTACATCCATAAAGCAAAAAAGAATAGAATGCTATAAAAACAGAAAATACTGAAAGAGAAAGAAGGAATTCTTAAAAATTAATATTATGATCACAGGCATAAAAAAATCCATAGAATAGTTAAAAGATAATAAACGTAATTGTTTCCCAAGAGTAAAAGAAAAAGATGTTAAGAACAGAGGTCAGAAAGTTTTTTTAACAATAAACTGAAGGAAAAATACAAAAGTTCCAGCATTTGACAAAGAAGAGTTCCAGAAAAGAAAGAATACAAAAACCAAAGGGAAGAAAATTATCCTCCACCCCCTCAACACACAAAAATCTTCACAGTGAATGAAAAAAGTTATAGAGCAAGGAACATTATCATGGAATTGCAGAACATTCAAAGATTTAAAAAAAAAAAAAAGACTCTAGAAACTCCCCCCAGTCTCTCAAAAAAGTCCCATATAAAGTAACCAGAATCAAAGAAGTATCCAACAATTCAATAATAAAAGAGGAAGTGAAAGAAAATGGAACGAGGCCTCCAAAACTTTCAGGGAAAATCATTTCCAACTTTGAAGTTCTATATCAATCATATGTGAGGAGAGAGAGACTAAGTGATATTTTCACACATGCCAGATCTCAAAAAAAAGAAAAAATACATTATACACACTCTTTCTCAAGAAGCAACTGGGCGATGTGTCTCCTCAGAAGAGAGAGAAAACCAAGAGAGATGCCACCCATCTAGGTCAATCAAGAATTGCCAACATGATAGTGAAGGAAAATTCCAGGTCAACAGCTGTGCATAAGGCCTCAAGAATAAATAGTTCAGAATGGAGCAGGCAAGCAGAAGGCTCTGAAGAAATGTCACGTATGCAAACACACACACACACACACACACACACACACACACACACACACACACACACCAGATCCAAGAGACGAACCATTGTGTTTGACCTTATTTGAGAATTTGGGGGTGGGGCACCTGGGTCGCTCAGTCGGTTAACTATCTGACTCTGGCTCAGGTGATGATCTCGGGGCCCTGGGATGGAGCCCCACATTAGGCTCCTTGCTCATTGGGGGAGCCTGCCTCGCCTCCTGCCTACCCCTCCCCCCCCACTCATTCACGCGCATGTGTGCTTGCTCGCTCTCTCTAATAAATAAGTAAAATCTTGAAATAAAGAGAAAAAGAGAATTTGGTGATGATAAGTGAAAAAAAAAAGAGAGGCGCCTGGGTGGCTCAGTGGGTTAAGCCTCTGCCTTCAGCTCAGGTCATGATCTCAGGGTCCTGGGATTGAGTCTGGCATCCGGCTTTCTGCTAGGCGGGGACCCTGCTTCCTCCTCCCTCTCTCTCTCTCTCACTCTCTGCTTGCCTCTCTGCCTACTTGTGATCTCTCTCTGTCAAATAAATAAAAATCTTTAAAAAAAAAAAAGAGAAATTTTAGTATGCTGCACAAGGAAGGAAATAAAATCATAGTACACTGCATAACTTAGCTGTGAAAAATATTTACAGTGAAAACAAACTGAGATACAGCTGTCCTGGAGCGTGAAAGGGCAGATATTTCAGGGAGAGAAAATAAAACAGAGCTAACTCCTTAACTTCCTTCATAGGAATTCAATGTTTAATGTGTAAAACTGGGAAAAAAAATTTAAGAAATACTAATATAAACATTTTAATTAGCCATATGGAAGTAAATAAAAGAAAAAGAGCTAGTTGAATGTAAAGTAATTGCCTCTCAGAGGTAGAAAATGACACTCCAAATAAGCAAGCAGGAATTTATAAGCTATATACATATTACTGCAAATAAAAAATACATTTTTAAAATGGTAGAAATTAATCAATAAATATGCAAACAAGCCAAACTGATAATGGGAAATTTCATTCTATATATGTTAACAGATAAATCTAAATCTATTTCTCCTAGTTAATCAAATTGTTAAAATCAACTTAATGCATTTTATCTTTAAGTAGAAAGAAATGTGCTGAGAGGGGTGCCTGGGTGGCTTGGTGAGTGAAAAGCCTCTGCCTTGAGCTCAGGTCATGATCTCAGGGTCCTGGGATCAAGCCCCGAATCGGGCTCTCTACTCAGCGGGGAGTCTCCTTCCTCCTCTCTCTCTCTGCCTGCCTCTCTGCCTACTTGTGATCTCTGTCAAATAAATAAATAAAATCTTAAAAAAAAAAAAAGAAAAAAGAAAAAGAAATGCACTGAGAAAGGTCAAATATGCCTAACTCGTTAAGCTTTAATTAGCACATAATGAAAGGGTCCCAGGACACCAGTGCACAAGGAAGAATCAGCCATCTTCGTCATCACCTAGTTCATTAACTGCAGCTGTAAATGTGTTGACCACTCCCCTTCTTCCAGAGCTCCTACTATGGCTTCTTACAGTGAAGATTTGTCTTTATTGAGGGGTTCAGGATGGAGAATATCCAGCATCTGTAACCCCTCCCTATATCTGGGGATTTCCTCATCATGTGAGCACTTATGAGAGCCATACTTTTCAACATAAAGGCAAAAATGGCTGGACACTCACCTTCCCAGACTCCCTTGCACCTAAGGCATGGATACACGATGTAGCCTTGGCCAACCCTGGATCTAGAGCTGGAGACCCAAAGAGGCAGGAACAGAAGGAAATCACAGTAGGTAGGGAAAACCGCAACAATATCCAGTACCCCAAGCAGCAAAGGCTGAGATAACGGCGTTGGTAGCAAGACTCTGGTCCCATTTGTTGTGGTCAGTGTGAACCAGAATAGTCTTGTGTCCAGTGATAGGGTCCATCCAACCCTGCATAGAACTAATCATATCATATGACCTTGGCGATGAATCTGGATGTATAGTTTTGCTCCTGTCTTTTTTTCCCAACTTCCGGCAGTTCCAGAAACTACCCAATATCCTCTCAATAAATTCCTTCTCTGCTGAAATCATTCAGCCAGTCTCCATCACTTCTAAAAAACCCTGCCTGATCTCCTGACCTAGGAGAATCAGGAGGAGATAGTTGTCTACTGAAGGTAAGAATGAAATTTTTATGCTCCCTCCACAAGGTATGAAAGCCGAACCAAGGACATTTTTCCATGGGGAAACATGGGGGAAGGTTAGGTTGTAAGGTACAAAAAGAACGATGCTGCTGGAATGTTGTGAGTTAGAGAAGTTTCAACAGGCTCATCCATTCTTTTCTTTTTTTTTTTTTTGTTAGATTTTATTTATTTATTTGTCAGAGGGAGAACACAAGCAGAGGGAATAGCAGACAGAGGGAGAAGCAGCTTCCCAATGAGCAAGGAGTCCAACACGGGACTTGATCCCAGGACCCTGGGATAATGACCTGAGCCACATGCAGATGCCCAACCAACTGAGCCACCCAGGTGACCCAGGCTCATCAATCCTTCAAATTGTTTTCTCACTTTAGAAAAGACATTCCTGGTTCAAAACCATGAACCGACTTTATAACCAGCCGTGAGAATGTAATCCATTTGTGCACTGGGAGTTGTCACTATTTACATCTGGCGAAAGACTCACGCTCACCATTCTTATTGTTGTGAGTGGGCAGAAGAGCAGTGGGTGAGGAAGAACAATTTTCTGTTCCTTTCTGCTTGAAACAGAGTTCTCTGAGAGATGAGGCTGTTTGAAAAGCAGTGGTCAAGAACTGCACGTGAATATGAAAATGCAAACCAAGGCACCCAAAGGTTTATGTTCAACTGTGGAACCATCAATATTGGGGAAAAGTCACATCCATCAGCTGAGCATACAGTAGCATTTTTAGTTCCGAATCGCAGAGAGCTGAACCCTAAGCAATTTATCTGCATATGTCTCAGGCTAACCACACAAATTTTGCAGACGAAGCTAGAAGTTAAGATAGATAGCTTAGAACAAACTGTTAATGTGACCAAAAGGGCCCCATAAAAGAGTCAAATGCAGTCACGACATTAATAGAAACAGGGATGGCAAAGAAAGCAAGCTTCACTCAGTGGTAGCTATTGTTTCTGGAAACTGAGGAAGTCTTTCATGACCAAGGAGAGCGACAGTTGAAGTCAAGATACAGCACAACTATGGTTTTTGTTAGTTGTACAGAACAAGGTTATACATACCCTGAGAAGAAGGCTTATGAAATAAACACAAAGCCTGACGTGTGCATATAATTTCCCTGCCTGGGGCCTTATTTCATACAGACTTGCCAAGGGATCCATCCCTCAGTCACAGAAGTCAGGCTATAAATCGCCTTGGGAGAAATTAATTGTATTTCAGTGGTGATATAAATGCTACCTCCAACTCTATCTTGTGCCAAACCATCTTTACCATATACCTCTGTGCAGTCAGTTTCCATGAAATATCTAATGGCCTCTAAAACAAGAGTTTCATTCCACAGTTGTCCAAGTGAATTATACTGTGCTCACACAGTGTTTTGAAAAGCTGAGATAAATTTATCTCTGTCAGTCCCAGATCCACAGCCACCCCGCCTTGTTTCATCTGGGGATCACAATGGACAGTGATTCCACACAGCAGTATTGTGTATCAAAGTAAATATGCAATCTAATCACCACGGCTCTATAGAGAACGAGGCACAATTTGGCTGTTTAGGTTTCAGAAATGAGAAGAGAAAAAGGGAGGAAAAAAAAACCCCAAGAAATCAGTCTCAAGAGCTGTTTCCAAGACTACCTTTTTAAGAAATTTAAAAATAAGGGCCAGTTTTTTTATGCACAAGTGTAAAGGAGGCAAATTCATAGCTAGCTAATGAACCTCAAAATGGTGGAATCATAAAAGGCTATTTCTAAGACAGATTCATTGTATCCAAAGCCTGATCTACCGCTTAGGTATATAGAAAGATCTCTTTGTTTTTCCTCCCTCTGCAATGGCTTAAGAGATCATCCAGAAATTCACACAGAAGGGTTTTATTCTGATTTGTGTAGGTTCTAGTTCCAACCATTGTAAGTAGCAAGTTTTATACGTTTACACTAAGATTCTCTTTTGGATTATATAATCTCACAAATATCTTCTTACTCTGAATTTTTTTTTAATAAGCAAATACAACAAGATGTAATTAAAATAGCACTGATTTCACCAATATCATAGAAGGGACACTGATAACTAATGAAGTTCTATGGCAAGGATCCAGTGGTGGAAAAAAGTAACTGAAAGCATGTCAAATGAACCACCAACACTTCGACACTTACTGCAAACACAGCAATGTGCAGCAGGTGTGGAAACACGTGAGACACAGGCCACTGGGGGCTTTGCATATTCGAGCAACACAGCACATGGAGTTGTGAATATACACTGACTGAATCAGAGTCTTCCCAGAAAGATTTAGACTTCAAGGAAGAGAGGTTGGATATGGGGCCATATTCTGCCAGATCATTAAGCCTATTAGACACATTATTTTTTTAAAAATCTTATGTGACATGGATATGTCTATACCTCTTCTATCATAAAGGATACCAGTCAACAATGCCGTCAAAGTCAATTTCATGCAGTTAAGGGATTTTGCCGTATCTTGCCAAGATTACTTGGCAGTATTTAATTTTGACTAGTCTGAGTCTCCTACTGGACTCTGAAATATTAGAGGTTAGAGGAGTAGCCCTACTGAACTTCTCACGCTTTGCTCTTGGCACCTACTGAACATATAACAATCCACTGTATTGTTGAGGATGAATAATGATAAATGAACGGTGTTATAGGAGGAGCTATTTGGTGATTTATCTGAATACCGAGATTGATTCTTGTCAACAAAATGGTTGAGGAGGCTTCCAAAAAGTTACATCTCATTAAGAAAATCATAGAAATTAATATTTAAAAATATGCAAAAGAGGTATTCATTGAAGCATTACTCATAATAGGGAAAATGACATTCTGAATTTTCAAAAAATTGGGTAATGTGCTATTCTAGCATGGCCAGCCACTTGGCAGATTATGGAACTATTAAAAATGACAAATATGAAAGCCTACAACAGAGGAAAATTAAAATCCAATGCTAATAAAACAAATCATTTTAATCATAGAAGGCTGAAAGATTTTCCCTGAAGATCACAAGGATGCCTGCTCTTGCCACTTCTGTTCAACAGGGTACTGGCAGTCCTAACCAGAGCAATTAGGCAAGAAAAAGAAATAAAAAGCATCCAAACTGAAAAGGAATTAATAAAAATATCTCCATTCGCAGATGACCTGAAAATCCATCACAGATGTAGAAGACCCTTTAAATTCTACAAGAAATAATTCAAACTAATAAACAAATTCAACAAAGGTATAAAATCAACATGCAAAAACCATTTGTGTTTCTATACACTAACAATAAACAACCAAAATGGAAATTAAGACAACAATTCTATTTAGAGGGGGCGCCTGGGTGGCTCAGTAGGTTAAAGCCTCTGCCTTCAGCTCAGGTTATGATCTCAGGGTACTGGGATCAAGCCCTGCATTGGGCTCTCCGCTCAGCAGGGAGCCTGCTTCCTCCTCTCTCTCTGCCTGCCTCTCTGCCTACTTGTGATCTCTGTCAAATAAATAAAAAAATAAACAACAACAACAACAAAAATGTTTCTATTTAGAATAGCGTCAAAAAGAATAAAATACTTAAGAATAAACTTAACCAAGGCAAAAGCTCTACCCACTGAGAACTACGAAATGTAGTTAAAAGAAATTAAAGAACAGTCAAATTGAAAGACATCCAGTGATCATGGAATAGAAGACCTGAAATTGTCAAGATGTCAATACGACCTGGAGTAATACACAAATTCAAAGCAATCCTTATCAAAACCTCAGCAACATTTTTGCAGCAATAGAAAATCTGCACATCTTCTCTCTTTTAATAAACTTTAAGGGTGAATCACTCCAAGTTACCCACAAACACTTATAAATAAAGACTGTAAATGGTTTTGTTTTTTTTTTTTAAGATTTTATTTATTTATTTATTTATTTGACAGAGAGAGATGACAAGCAGGCAGAGAGGCAGGCAGAGAGAGAGAGGAAGCAGGCTCTCTGCTGAGCAGAGAGCCCGATGCGGGGCTCGATCCCAGGACCCTGGTATCATGACCTGAGCCAAAGGCAGCGGCTTAACCCACTGAGCCACCCAGGCGCCCCATGAAGACTGTAAACTGGAAGCTACTGTTTAGACACAGAGGATCCAACATTTAAAAAAGAGTGGCATTGGGTTACTAGACAGGGAGGGGGGTCAGGAGGGTGGGTTTATATAGGTGGTGGGTATTAAGGAGGGCACTTGTGATTAGCACTGGGTGTTGTAGGTAAGTGATGAATCACTAAATTCTACCCCTGAAACTAATATTACACTGTATGTTAACTAAATGGTACTTAAATAAAAACTTGGGGGAGGGGCGCCTGCATGGCTCAGTCGGTTAAGCCTCTGCCTTCGGCTTGGGTCATGATCTCAGGGTCCTGGATCAAGCCCCGCATCAGGCTTTTTGCTCAGCGGGAAGCCTGCTTCCCCCTCTCTCTACCTGCCTCTCTCTGCCTACTTGTGATTTCTCTCTCTGTCAAATAAATAAATAAATAAAAACTTTAAAAAAATAAAAATAAAAACTTGGGGGGAGGGGGAAGTACGTGTTTTAAAATGAAAAAAATAAAACAGGATGGCATCATCACCAATATATAGGCTGACAATGGACCAAAGTCATGACTGTTTGAATAAGGCAATCACAGGGGAAACTTGGGAAGTCTGTCCTATCAGAAAACAAGCCTGCCACTCACTGCACTTAAAAGCACACCAAGAGAGAGGCGCCTGGGTGGCTCAGGTGGTTGAGCAGCTAACTCTTGACCAGGGCTCAGGTCATGATCTCAGGGTCCTGGAATCCAGTCCCAAGTGTGGCTTCATGCTCAGCAGGGAGTCTGCTTAAAGGACTCTCTTCCCCTCCTGTTGCTTTTCCACCCACAGGTACCTGCTCTCTCTCTCTCTCTCCCAAATAATCTCTCTCAAATAAATAAATAAATCTTCTAACAACAACAACAACAACAAAACCACACCGAGCAGATAGTATCATGTCAAAATGATGGGAGGAATGGCCTTCTCCAGCAAACAGATGCCTGGGCCTCCAGGAAACAGCAACAGTCACAAACCAGAGCAGTGGTGAGAATGGAACTACCATCATCAGACACCGACGGTTTGAATCTGCTCAAAAAGCATACTCCATACTTTAAGGAGTTATTATAGATTCAGAGAATTTCTGGTTGACAAGGACCTTAAAAATCATATGAAAATTATTGTATGGATAAGAAAAGGAGTACCCCAGGAAGAGATGGCTATGTACCTCAAGATCACATAACTAGCAGGTGCCAAAACCAGGACTGGAATGCACGTTTCCAGTGTTTTTCCATTTTCCCTAATGAAATTCCTGTGTTTGAGTGGAAGTACACCTGAGTCTGCTGGCAGAAAAGGTTTCTATGCAAAACAATCCCTCCGTCATTTCACTGAGATATAATTGACATATAACTTGGTATTAGTCTAAGATGAACAATGTAATGATTTGATACATCCAAAATGCATCCAATTTTGATATTACATTTTGATATCACACTTTGACATTCCAAAATGATCAACACAGTAAGTTTAGTTATCCATCCAGCCATCCATCCATCCACCACACAGTTACACATTTTTTTCTTGCAACGGGAACTTGTAAGATCTATTACCTTAACAACTTTCGAACATAATATACAGTACTATTGGGTACAGTCCTCAAACTGTACATTACATCCCCAGAACTTACTTGTCTCCTAGCTGGAAGTACCAGCTTTGATCACCTTTCCCCATTTCCCCCACCCTGACCTCAGGCAATCATCGTATCTGACCTCTGCTCCTGTAAGTTTGGGGAGGGGTTAGATTCCAAATAGAAGTAACATCATATAGTATTCGCCTTTCTCTGCCTGACTTACTTCACTTAGCATAATGTCCTCAAGGTCCACCCATAATGCCCTCAAGGGAAATTGCAGAATTTCCTTCTTTCTTACAGCTTAATAATATCTCATCGCGGGCGCCTGGGTGGCTCAGTGGGTTAAGCCGCTGCCTTCGGCTCAGGTCATGATCTCAGGGTCCTGGGATCGAGTCCCGCATCCGGCTCTCTGCTCAGCAGGGAGCTTGCTTCCTCCTCTCTCTCTCTCTCTGCCTGCCTCTCTGCCTACTTGTGATCTCTATCAAATAAAATAAATAAAATCTTTAAAAATAATAATAATAATAATATCTCATCGGGTATATATGCCATGGTTTCTCTATCTCTCTGACAGGCACCTGGTTTGCTTCTCTGTCTCGGCTACTGTAAATAATACACTGAACATGGGGGTGCAGATATCTCTTCTAGATAGTGATTTCATTTCCCTCGAATATAGACCCACAAATGGAATTACTTGATCATGTGGTATTTCTATTTTTAATTTTTGAAGGGACCTCCATACTGTTCTCCACAATGGCTGCACCCCTACATTTACAGCAATTGACATTCCCACCGACGATGCAAAAGGACCCGATCTCTACATAATCTCCCCAATACCTGTTATTTCTTTTCAGAAAAGCCATTCTAACACCTATGAGGGAAGCACGAAACAATTTCTTGCCAGCTCTTAACTAGATCAGTATGTGGAAATCACCTCATCCCTACTCTGGGAAGGGAGCCTCCCAGGATACATGGAAGCTTCTAAATGATGCTGGACTTCCAGATAGCTGGCGATTACCATCCCATCCCTTGGGAAAGGGGTTTATGTCTGCACTGTGCAAAGGAGACTTCCCAAAGTCGATTATCCGAGGAAGGGGCAGAACCTGAGATGAGAAATGGGAATGAGCAAGAAAGACTTGGGAAAAAGAAAATGGCGGCGCTCCCTCTTCCAGAGCCTCCTTCTCTCAGACGCCCAGACCACGCATTCCAATGTGCTGACAGTCATTTCTGGCAGTGAGAAGTGGTGGACTCCAAAGAAAGGTGGTCTGGTAGGAAGCTGGGAAGGCTGCGTCTAGGCCGGCTCTATCCGGTTGCCAATTTTATGGGACACTCCGGGTTTTGTGTCATAAATGCAACTGTCATCTGCTGGATAAATAGTAGACAAGGAAGGGAGTGGAAGATGGGAAAGCAGAGTCTCCAAAGAATTACCACGGTGCTGGCAGCCATGATAAGCAAGGTCCTCAACGTAAACCAGAAACCTTTGAGACAGGAATCCAGGCATGAATGCTAGGCTCACCATCCAGTGAAGATGGTATCCTTTCTTGATCATGGAAGCTCAGAGAAGGGGGCGTTAATTTATAACTAGAAGACACAATTGGGTTTGCTTGCAAGTCATCACAAATTAAACACAGATTTCTCAATACCAACAATAAAGGCTAATACTCATTCAATGGCTGAGCACTATGACAACCGTCCAGAATCCATTCTGATTGGCCAGAAGCTGGACACTAACTAGTTTGAGTCTCACCCTTCTGACAGTTAACACCTGTCTCGCCGTCCTCAGTATCTGCTATTGCTTCCTCAGCCTGGGAGAAAGTTACTTTTGTGTTACATGCTTAAAGTTTATCTCAGATTCAGGAATGAATAAACATCCTGTTAATAAATTTTAAGCAATAAATACCATTATTCCCATTTTACAGGGCTAGAAAACTGAGGCTCAGAAAAAGAACGTACCCACAGATAGTCAGTGGCAGAGTCTGAATTTTATTCGGAAACAATGGAGTTTTAGAATCACAGAGGAATAATCCTCTACTTGAAGAATCTACCCCCTACAAAAGATAACAAGTGCTTAGTGGCTTGAGCCTCTGCCTTTGGCTCTGGTCATGATCCCAGGATCCTGGCATTGAGCCCCACATCAGGTTCTCTGCTCCCCGGGGAGCCTGCTTCTCCCTCTCTCTTTGCCTGTCTCTCTGACTACTTCGGCCTATTTGTGATTTCTCTGACAAATAAATAAATAATTTTTTTTTTTTTAAAGATAACACTACAGGGAACAAAAAACTATGGCCCTTGAAGGCAAATACATCGCTGCCCCATAAAATATTAATATGGAAAAAAATGGTCACAGTATGATTTCAATCCCCCACCCAACTCTCATCTTGCAATCACTGTCCAGTGCTACCTGAATCCCTAAAACTTTTACATATATCCGTGTGACAAGGAGTTAGTCTGTTTCTTTAAAGCCATGTATATGAACTATAGAACCAATGTAGCCCTATTTATCAAGAGAAAAACCCCAACATATGTTCTATTAAAGCCTTGGGAATCCCTAGGTAAATGCCTCATTGGACTAAAATATTACTACCATTTTCAACAAATGATACAATTTAACAGTAGATTTAAGGGGGGAAAAAATCTGAATTTAACAATTTCCCCTCCAGCCATTTCTTTAAACCTCCGACAAAAACCTCTGTTCTCAGAAATTATTTCTTTTGCTTTCTACTCAGAGAACAAATGAAAATGCATCAGAATTAAATCGCAGTGCCGTGGAAACAGTGAGACACTGAATCAAAGCCAGTGATGATAACATGATTCTCTCCAATGATGCCGGATTCCCCACACACTACCCATCATCGTGATAACCTTTAAATGCCCTTTCTCTTATGGCTATGCCAGCCATTAGTTGTAATTAAAGTTCATTTTGTCAAAATCAGCTTATTTTTGCTCAACAGCTGATTCTTTTCAGTTACCACTCACTGGATGTCCTTTCTATTTGGAGATCAGACACTAGTCCAACAGGTCATTTTACTGGTACTACATCCACATTAGGTGAATTCATCAAGGTAGTCTGGATGCTATAAGATTTCTGTTTAAAGAAAGAGAATGTCACCAAATTCCCTTAGTAGGGTGGCCATTTAACTACTCACCCACACCAGGACACCTGACAGGGAAAAGGGGCATTCTCGAAAATGGTAAACAGGAAACAGGCAAAGTCAGGGCTGCCCAGCAAACAGACACATATGGTCACCCAATTTATTAAAGAACCAAATACCAGACTTAAAGTCTTAGAGCTCCTGGGTTGTTCAGTCAGTCGAGCATCTGCTTTTGGCTCAGGTGATGATCCAAAGGTCCTGGGATCGAGTCCTGCATCAGGCCCCCTGCTTGGTGGGGAATCTGCTTTTCCCTCTCCTTCTGGCCCTCACCCTGCTCTTGCCCTTTGCACTCACACTCTCTCTCCCACATAAATTTAAAAAATCTTAAACAACAACAACAACAATAAAACCTTAAAGTCTTTTTTTTTTTTTAAGATTTTATTTATTTGTCAGAGAGAGAGAGAGAGCACAAGCAGGGGGAGCAGCAGGCAGAGGGAGAAGCAGGCTTCCCTGAGCAAGGAGCCCAATGTGGGACTCAATCCCAGGACCCTGGGACCATGACCTGAGCCGAAGGCAGCCGCTTAACCGACTGAGCCACCCAGGCATCCCCAAACCCTAAAGTCTTAAAACCTGAAATCCACATCATGGTGGGAAAGCGGGCATAGAGGAGAGGGATGCACTTTCTCAAGCATCCAAACCCAATGGCGTTTCCAGATTCACTAAACATAGCTCCTCCCACCTTGACTCTTCAAATAGTTTGTACATGTGGCTTAAGTCCAGCACAAGTCATGTGCTCTCTTGACCTACTTATTGGATTATTTTATTGTCACTCTTGATATCACCTTAACTTATCCCCCTTCCTGTGAGACTCCCATCCCTTCACCTCCTTATTTTACTTTCCATCACTGAGCCCATCAACCAGAGTGACCGGGTACTCCCTACATCCCAGGTACTGAGCTAAGTACCTCCTGCCTAAAATGGGGACTCCAAAGCCGGATTAGACAGAGTCCTTGCCAGGGAACTGTTCCCATTTTTGTTTGCAACACTTCGTTGAAAACCCAGTAACTATTTCTCCAACCTCCACTTCTGCACATCTTAAGCAGATCAAGCAAGGAGTACAATTGCAGAGTAGTCTCGTGAAGCCCCCTGTTCATCTGTAGGTAATTTAGTAAACATACGGATGGAAAAGAATAATAAACTATTTTTATTGGGTGACAAAATTTCTACATCTTAAGAAACCTCACCAAACCTCTCCCACTGCTTTTGAGGGAGCAAACACTACCGCACCCCTATTTCCTCCATCAGGCTGGTGACAATCAGATTTTGTCTTGCCTCCCAGTCAATTTCGAGCATCCTGCAGAGTGTCTAGCACAAAACAAGCACTCGATAAATATCTCCTGAGTAAATGAGGAGGGGCTCGTGGTTAACTAGATTTTTCCTGATTTCAGCTCAACATTTTTGTTCCACAGATGATCTCTCTCCTCTTAAGAAATAGCGTCTCTGGGGTAACAGCTTTGAGCTCAGCCCTAATCCCCAGGTCAAACTCCTAGCCACTTAACAGCAGTACGACCCTGCGAGAGATTTCTAATCATTCCCTGGGCTTTATTTTTCTTACACAGACAATAGTCCTAATCATTCTATAAGCCTTATTTTTCTTATCTATTCAACAGAGAGAGAGCACCATCGAGTTGGCAAGGTTTCTGTGGCATTTGTGAAATCTGGAAAACAATTTGCGTCAGGGGGCAGAGCCGGAACCTGAGAAATGTGTACTGAACACAAGAATAAATTGCCCTTCCGTTCCGTGGCTCCAGATCAAAATGTAACCATCAAAATCTAATTTGCCAAAGCTGATCTTCATTCAAACAACAGACATGCATCAAGAGCTCTCATACACAACCGGAGTCTGTCTGCTGGTGAACATCAAAGGAGGAGTTTAACATCTGCTTTTAAATGCAGCAAAACAACAATTAGTTCACCAGGAAAAGGGAAAGGTGTACAATCCAATTTTATTTTCCCTACCAAGACATCCAAGTCTTAACGGCTTACCAGCTTACAGTAGGCTGAAGCTTTTTCTGTTTTTGTTTTGTTTTTGTTTTTTTTACAGGAGCCCTAGAGTGGGGGACAGGTAACCCCGGAAAGGGATTTCCAATCTGGCATTTACTGATAACCCAAGCTTCTCCCTGGCAAGAATGGACAGGCCAAGTTAACTTCACTTTAAAGTGCAAAGCTAAGCAGGCGAAAACCACAAGGACAAGACTGGGTCTAAAGGGTATTTTTATCCAACTTGCTTGCTCTTCCAGCTACCTCAAATAGAAAACCTCAAAGGAGAATAGTGTCACAAGTCTTGGTGCCGCTTCACGTGGATGAAAGAACGTAAACTCTGGGACAGAGACCGGCGCCTGCCTGCCTTCCCGGCCAGCAACGTTTGAGACCCATGCTGCCATTTCTCTTCCCCTCGGGGGAAGCAGTGGCCCCTGGGAATAAGAAGATAAGAAGCTACCAAGGGCTCAATTTCCAGCACACCTGAACTCACAGACCACCGAGGCCAAGACCTCATTACAGACCCTGACTTCCTCTTTTCCCTTAATGGGCAGAGGCAAGCTAGGAAATGTCCCTGGGGTTTGGTTTCCTTTGTCCCAGCTCACGTATGCTCCTCTCCTGGAAGATGAGAGAAACTCCAGAGCTTTTCAAAGCCCAGAGGCAATGCTGATCTCAAATACCATTTTCCTGTCTTGTTTTGTTTTGTTTTTAAGATTTTATTTATTTATTTGACAGAGAGAGAGAGAGAGAGAACATGAGCAGGGGGAGCAGGAGGCAGAGGGAGAAGGAAAAGGAGGCTCCCGGGACATGGGGCTCGATTCTAGGACCCTGGGATCATGACCTGAGCGGAAGGCAGACACCCAACCGACTGAGCCACCCAGGCGCCATTTTCCTTCTTTTGAAAAAGCCATCATTTCCTACTCTCCTCAGGCATACAGGACAAGCAGCACTTAAACTCCCCTCCTTAGAGTTCAAAAAAGCAGATGTAGTCCTTACAGCAAAGGGTCATCCTGGGGCAAACATGGCCGATAATATTGAAATGTCCAGTTCTATCCCATAAGCTCACAATTTTGCCCTTCTTTAAAGAATATCTGAGCAGGGGCGCCTGGGTGGCTCAGTGGGTTAAGCCTCTGCCTCCGGCTCAGGTCATGATCTCAGGGTCCTGGGATTGAGCCCCGCATTGGGCTCCCTGCTCAGCAGGGAGCCTGCTTCCCTTCCTCTCTCTCTCTGCCTGCTTCTCTGCCTACTTGTGATCTCTGTCTGTCAAATAAATAAATAAAATCTTTTAAAAAAATTAAAATTAAAATTAAAAAATTAAAAAAAAAAAGAATATCTGAGCAAAAGCAGCTCTCATCTGAATGCAGATTTTTTCCCACTAGATTCCCATGAACCAGGCCCATGGACCTCTCACTTAGCCATCTTCATTTATAGATGCTTTCTTGCCAAGGGCCATGGAGTTCATAAACCAGAAAAGCAGGATGCAAACCTAGGTAGTGTGATCCCAGGGCCTCCAGAAAAGCAGGATGCAAACCTAGGTAGTGTGATCCCAGGGCCTCCGATCATCAGCCCTGACTAGGAAAGCCCTTCTCTTGGTTATCTGCATCCAGCTGGGACCAAGTAAGAATGACCATCAGCACCACGGTTTCATGGGTTTTTGCAAAAGAAGGTACTTACCTACATGAATGGCAGCATAACATTTTTTATGAGCTCATATATACCATTTAAGACATGTGAGTGTTAGAGCAGCCACAGCTGTGAAGCGGATAGCACGGCTTTAAGCTTCCAAACAGGACTCGAGAGAAGTGCAATTTTGGTCTTGGCCTCAGTCTTTGACAGCAAGTCACAAATTATTTTTCAGATAAAAATGTCAATTAGGAATTTCCTGAAACTTTAGCAATCAATCTAGATATCAAATTAAAATCCAATGACTCCTTTTTAAGTGCTACTTAGTTATAATTGCAACTGAAGCTTTACATATATAATAAAAATTATTGAATTTTAGGAGACAGAAAAATCTTGAGACTATTCATCTTTTTTTTTTTTAAAGTAGGCTCCAAGCTCAGTGCAGAGCCCAACGCAGGGCTTGAACTGAGGAACCTGAGATTAAGACTTGAGCTGAGATCAAGAGTCAGACACCCAACTGAGTCACCCAAGCTTCCCAAGAGATTATTCATCTTATCAATGCATATTTTATTGAGCAAAGGGTTATGAAAAACAAAACAAAACAAAACAAAACAAATGAATGAGACTAGATCCCAGTCCTTAGAATCTTCCTATCTAGTAAATTAAACAAAACACTTTGTATATCACTATGACCCAACTTAAGTTAAAAACAATAAAAGACAAAATCAGAAAATGTTATCAGAGAGATTCAAGTAGGGTATTAAGGGAATTGAACATACAGAAGAGATTACTTCCAAGCATAAAACGGTCCTTAAGAGCATAAACATAAGAGTCACGTAGACCCAGGTTCAAGTCTTACCCATACCACTCCCTAGCTGCATGACATCCGACAAGTTATTTAACTTCCCTGAGCCTCACTTACAAAATCTTTAAAATGGGACAATAACATCTACCTCTCAGAATTGATACAGGATTAAGGAAAACAAAACCTTAAAACTCTTACAACAGCTCCTAGGATACTCTCAGGCTACCTCCTGGCAGGGCATCCAGTCCCAGACCTTCTAGTTCTCCATCCCATGTCTAGTTCCTTCTCTTACCAATGCCCCTCGGTCTATCCAACACCCTGCCAGATCCTATTTATTTATTTATTTATCTATCAAATCTTATTTATTTATTTATTTATTGAGAGAGAGAGAGAGAGAGAGAGAGGAAGGAGGAAGAGAATCCCAAGGAGACTCCATGCCCAGCATGGAGCCTGACGTGGGGCCTGAGATCATGACCTGAGCCAAAATCAAGAGCCAGACTCTCAGCTGCCTGGGCCACCAGCACCTCTATCAACTCTCTTTTAAAGATGAGGAAACAGATTTTGAGAATGGGGAACATGCTCAATGTCATATAGTTAATAAACAGACCACCATGTCCACCTCCACATTCCTAGGTCTTAGGGCACATGGTATTTTGTCTAATTTCTCCTATTATTTTATAAGCAATTAAAAGGCAAGTAGAACATTTTATTATGCAAATTTTAAAAGGTACTCTCTCTAGGCAGGCCCAGACTCAAGAGCACAGAGTCTGGTGAGTAATGTGGCAGATGGCTATGGGTCCCCCCCACCACTCACTGTTCACACATTCCCTTGTGCAGTGAACAATCTGCACAACCTCACATGGTGGCCCTAGGGCCCAGTCTTGTTTTCCCTTTTTCAATCTATATTCCACACTGCCACCCAGGTGATATTTTTGTAAAACTCCTAATTATGAACTTTCTTCTACCTTAAAATTTTTATGTCTATATTTATTTTAGAAACCCCAAGCCTCAAGCATGCCATACACATGTCCCTCCTCACTCTAGCACCGAGGTTCTTCAAATCTCGGAGCCAACTGTGCTCCCCACCATGTCCCACGTCCCAGCCATAGTAGAGTTCTAGCGACTTCTGGAACATGCCATGAACTTCCATTCCTCTGTACCATGGCACATGCTTTTCCTACTACAAGTTCCAATAATTTTTCCACTTCCCCCCTATATTTTAATTCTTCCCACAAGACTTATCTCAGGGACAGCTCTTCCATGCAATAAAGACATTTCCTGATCCCTCCACTGAAATGACCACTCCTTCCTCAGCAACCCCTGGGAGTCCAACCTCCCCACCACCTTGAATGAGTCAGGAGGACATTGCATGGGCTTTGAAGTTAGATGGGTCACAGAATCCTAACTCAAACATTTTTCCAGCTGAGCGAGTGTGGGCTAGTTACTTTCCTACCTAAATTTCAATAACCCCTAACCCAAGAATCACTGGGAAAATCAAAATGGCTCCATACTATGTCTTTCATACTTGCTCAGGCACCAAAGTCACTCTGAGGGCAGAATGCATGAAATCTCAGTACATTTAATTTTATCATGTAAACTAAGAACTACTCCAGGAGGAGAAACTATGACATTCTAGGTACACAGGTTTTCAAATATATAAAATATCTATGTTTTTACAATTATTGCTTGAAGTTTATCAAGTACTGCTTCCAACCTCTCCCCCCACCCAATCTGTTAATTTAACTTAACAAGTAGTTGCAGGTACCAAAAGTTTAAGAAAATATAATGGAAGAAAGATTAGAAAATTCTATTTATAATTTATTTTGGAAGTAATCGGTCAGTAACATTACTGAATTTTCATAATCCAAGACCTTGCCTAAGAGTATCCCCCACCCACTGATGGCTTGTCACCTGGTATAAGCTAAATAAATGTTATTTGAATCTGAATTTGAAACTCAAATTAAGAGCCTTGAAAGCAAAGGCATATCTCAGTCCTCTCTGAATAAGGAGTTCCCGGCACAGGAGCTGGCACATAGTAGTTGCACGCCAAATGTTGATTTAATAACTGAACTTAAAATTGAGAAATTATGCAAAGGTCTAGGAAACATTCTGCATGTCCAATTAATTTGGATTATAATTTACTCCCATAAATTCTAGTCCAGAGTCTGTGAATTGTTCTTCCCTTTGTAGCCATCCCCTCATCTGAGAAATTGAGAATTTCTTGGGAGGGAGAAATACGTAGGTAGAATCCTTCCTTCAGCACAGAAATATTGATGAAGAGAGCAAAGCGGGAGCAATGTATCACCTGCACTCTCATAATGGAACAAAGGGACCAAAGAAGAAACAGTGCTTTCTACACCGTACCTGTCAGACAGTGGCACTTAAGAGTTTTGAATACCCATTTAGTCCCACAAGTCTCCTATTCAGAGCATGTCTGGTTACAGTAAACACTATAGAAATAATAGAAGGGGAATCCTAGTCTATTCTCTGTTTGCAAATGGAAAACCCACACTCTGGATTTCAGGTACAGATTCTCCTTTGTAACGCAAAGCCAAGACGGCCTCACAGTAAACAAAGAGTGAAGATCCAATTGTTTTACTTTCATTAAAAAAACGACTGTAGATAAATATTTATTAGCATGGGTATTCATTATTTATAGTTAAGTGGAAAAAGGACACCAAACAGTTTGAAGAATAGATCCTCTTTCAGTACTGACATAAAAAGAAATGTATGCACATGTTAAGTAGAAGAGTGAAATAGAAGCTATTTTTTACTTCTTTTAAAATAATCCATGGCCAATTTTTCAAAAAGTGCATCTATATAAACATTACAGACTCAAGCGTCCAGAAATCTACCTTAAATAATTAAATAAAATGCAAATGCAATCGAGAAATGTGGAAGTTGTTTCGGGTTCTGGATTTTTCCTACAACTGTGCTTGCCTTGCCCCAAAAGAAATCACTGATGCATTTAAGTCCCCCTTCTAGTTTTCAAAGTAGTTTTCTCGCCGCTGAATCAAACCTGACATTTGGTGCGGAAACCCGGGAGCAGATGGAGGCCCCGCTCCAGTGGGAGGCCTCCCTCCTCTCGCCACCAGGACCTCTCCCAGGCCCAGTGCCCTGACACCGTGGGTAAGTTCCCCCGATTTCGCACCCGTGATCCGGGTGATCCTGCCTGAAATCGCAGCTGCGTCAGGGCAACTCCACTGAGTCACCAGGTGACTCCCAAGTGGTGCCTGGGGATCAGGAGACGACGTCCCATCTCCACAGTAGCCTTCTCCGAAAGTCAGAAACACTTCCCTATGGCTTTTGTCACTGTCAGAAAGGACCTCCTTCCTTCTCCCCTGCCCCGCCTCTTCCTTTCCTTATTTGCCTTCCACCTAACGGGTTCCTTCAGGACTGGATTTATACAGAGTGTACTTGTTGGGCCGGTGGGGTCAGGGGACCCAGGGGACAACAAAATGCAGCCGACCCTCCATCTTGCCGCCTTCACCCTGGGACCTCCTCCGGGGACTTTGCCTCACAAGCGGTTCCTGTGTGCAGGGACCGCCCAAGGACACATCATCTCAAGGAAAACAACTTCCGCAGGAAATAGAAACTGAACCATCCCTAACCCCACACCATATAAGGTCATGTCCTGCCACCCCACCCTCACCCTATAAAAACCTGCTTGTGTCTACCCCTGGCGCGACTTCCCCAGCTCACTTCCTCACGAGTGGGGAACCTCGCCCGAGGATGCTTCCAGTAAAGCTTGTCTCGAACCTATTTGCCAGGCTCCTTGCTTTCCTCTTCTCGCCGCTGAATCAAACCTGACATTTGGTGCGGAAACCCGGGAGCAGATGGAGGCCCCGCTCCAGTGGGAGGCCTCCCTCCTCTCGCCACCAGGACCTCTCCCAGGCTCAGTGCCTTGACACCATGGGTAAGTTCCCCCGATTCAGCACCCGCGATCCGGGTGGTCCTGCCTGAAATCGCAGCTGCGTCAGGGCAACTCCACTGAGTCACTAGGTGACTCCCAAGTGGTGCCTGGGGATCAGGAGACGACGTCCCATCTCCACAGTAGCCTTCTCCGTCAGTCCCTAGTCCAAGGCTGAAAGCAGGGACGCCTGCCTCCAACCTTCGGACCACCTGGCAGGAAGCCTGGGAACTGCCCAATCCTAAATCCCCGTGGGCTGTTTACTAACTGACCTTAACCCTCTCTGGGCCTCTCCCAGGACTTACAGAGGGGACGCCTCATCCATTACTACACGATGGCCTAAATACTACTGGATAATCAGTCTCAATGGCTTCCCGAGGGCACCTTTAATTTCCTGATCTTAACTGATCTGGAACAATCTCTACCACCATAAAGGCAAATAAATGGCCTAAGGTTCCATAAATGCAGGCTTTCTGGAGTCTGCGCCCTCCTCCCTCCCTCTGCTCCCAAAGCTCCACCTCTCAAGTCCTCCTGGCAGGTATACCCCCTCCCTCCCTTCCACCTGCTCCTATGGCTCCGAAAACCCCTGAATCCTTTCCCCCTTCCCCTCTCTCAGAAACCCCTGAGAGTTTGTCCTGTCCACCGACTTGGGGGCCGCTGCCCCCCCCACTCTGGGCCTCCTACCGCCTCTTCTCCACCCTCTGCTCCTCCGTTACCAACTCTTGACCCCCACCTGTCACCTCCTTCCACCAACCCCTCCCCTCCTGTCTCCACTCGTACAGGATCCCGAGGGACCTTTCCCTCTCCTGACCTCTAAGGGAGGTCGCAGGGGCCGTGGGGGTCATTCAAGTCCATGCACCCTTCTCACTCCAGGACCTTTCCCAAATTGAAAAACCATTAGGCTCTTACTCTGCCAACCCAGGAAACTATATCAAAGAATTCCAATATCTAGCCCAAGCATATGACCTATCCTGGCACGATCTACATGTTGTCCAAACCTCTACCCTCACAGCCGAGGAAGGGGAACGTATCCAGGCCGCTGCCCGAGAACACGCAGACCAGGTCTGTCTGACCGATGCCACCATGCCGGTCGGTGCTAGGCTGTTCCTCCAGCAGACCCAGGGTAGGCCGCTGACGCCAAGACCGCATGATCCAATCAGAATGGCCAAGATGGCCGCTGACGCCAAGGTGGCCGAGGTGGCCGCTGACGCCAAGACCGCATGATCCAATGCCTTATCGCTGGCATGGGGGCAGCTTCCAACAAAACAGTTAATTACACTAAACTAAGATTATTCAAGGCCCAGACGAAAACCCTACTATTTTCCTTAACAGGCTTACTGAAGCCTTAACTCAATATACCCGTCTTGCCTTGACCCTACCTCTCCGGCGGGGGCCACCGCCTTGGCCACTCATTTAATCTCTCAGTCTGCACCAGATATCTGCAAAAAAAATTTAAAAAGACCGAGGGGGCCCTCAAACTCCCATCTCCAACCTGGTAAGAATGCCCTTTAAAGTCTTCAATCCCCGAGAGGAGGCAGCCGAACTTAAACGGCAAGCCAGGCTTCAACAGAAGGTCCAGCTCCAAACCCAAGGCTTGGTGGCAGTCCTGCGGCCGGCTGGCTCCAGGAGCCAACAAAAATGGGGAACAAATCGCACCCCTCTGAGGGCCTGCTTCAAATGCAGAGCCAAGGGACACTGGGCCCCGTCAATGCCCTAAGCCAAAGTAACCAACCCGACCATGCCCTCAACTGCCAAGTGATGGGCCACTGGAAATCTGACTGCCCCAGCCTCAGAGGCTCCCCAACACCTCCACGCAGGGGAAACCCTGAACCGGTAAGTCCTGCTTTCCAACTACTTGGACTAGACGATGACTGATGGGGCCCAGACTCGGATCCCCCTTCACCCATGCTGAGCCCAGGGTCATGCTCTAGGTAGTGGCTAATTCCATCTCCTTCCTGTTGGATGCGGGGGCCACCTACTCTGTTCTGCCTTCCTACTCGAGTACTAGCTTCCCCTCTCCAGTGGCGGTAATGGGAATTGACAGTACCTCCTCCAGTCCGCGAGCCACCCCACCCCTCTTGTGCAGCCTGGATGGGTTTCCCTTTTCACACTCCTTTCTGATAATCCCCTTGGCCAGGACATCCTTCATAAGCTCCAGACCACCATACACCCCTTCCCCTCACCTACCGCTTCTGCTCACCTCATTCTGTCCTATGGCAAGAGCAAGGATTCCTTACAACCAAGGGAACCCCAGTCAATGGACCCCTCATCTCAAAATTACTTAAGGCTCTCAGCCTCCCAGCCAACATGGCCATCATTCATTGTCGCAGACACCAGATATCTAAAAATCCTATATCCTGGGGTAACAACAAGACCGACTCTGTAGCCAGGACTATGGCTCTAGGCTCCTCCCAGGCTCACCTCCTACTTCGAGGACACCAGTCTGGTGAGGGCTGGCAACTTGATTTCCCCGACATGCCACACTACAAATCTTTTCATTACCTACTAACCCTGGTAAATACCTTTACAGGATGAACTGAGGCCTTCCCTACAGCTCCAAAAAAAACAACAGCAGACGTGGTGGCCACTACACTCATTAAACACACCATCCCCAAATTTGGCCTTCCACAGACCTTTCAGTCAGGCAACAGGCCGGCTTCCACTTCCAGCATCACCCAACAGGTCTCCGGGAGTCTGAACGTCACCTGAAAACCTCACATCCCCTACCATCCCCAATCATTGGGTAAGGTTGAGCGGGCCAACGGCCCTCTCAAAACACACCTCACATAATTCCAGATTAAAGCGAACTCCCTCCCAGGATGTCTGGACAGCACGCGCCCTGGGACCCACCAAAGTACGCCTATCACGCCTTCCTCCTTCTCTTGACCCTACCCATAACAACCCCTCAATCTCCTAAACCCTTCCGATGGCGCTTTTACTTATAAGAAACCTGGTCCCAGCAAGGTGCTACAATTACCCGACTCCTTTCTCAGGTGGATTGCCAACCCCAAGGCTGTCAGGCCAGAATTTCCATGCCATTTTCTAACTTTAACTTATTATCTCGGGGGCGGTCAGATCCAACCATCTGTTTTATTTATGATCAGGTTCATCCCACATGCCGCACTACATGGGTTCAGACTAGTGGGGGGGTGCCCCTAACACTGGTGTGTTACACACCACACAGTAACTGAATGGGAGAACTCCAAACAAGATTATTACCGTAACAGATGGCGCCTTACCGATAATCGCCGATCATATTACCTAGACATCCCTGATCCCTGGGATAACAGATGGGCTAAGAGGGTAGAAGCAAAACTATACTTATATGCTACTAGTTCCTATCCCACAGCTACCCTTAAAATTTTCCGAAACTATACTCGTATAACTACACGTCTCCAAGACCAATCTAAAGTAATACAATACCATGAACAGGCCCTCCAAAACCACCTACAATACCCCTCTCCTACATGAATAGACCCTTTTTCCTCACTTGCCTTAATTCGCTGGGGAACTCACTTAGTCAATATTACTGGTATAACAAACCTCTCCAGCTGCTTCATGTGTGCGGCTTTAAATCGCCCCCCCGCTTAGTAGTGGCCCCCTACCTCTGCCCTTCAATTATACCCTATCAATACCTGCCTCTATACCACCTCAGACTAACCTCCAGAACATCCCCTTACTTCAGGACCCCCTAAACCCACAGTTTCCTGTCTGCTACTCAACCCCTAACCCGGTCCTCTGCAATACCACTCTCACCAACCCTACCCACCAATTCGCTTCTACCAGCGTGTTCTTTTGGTGTAATGGCACCCTTTCCAAAACTCTCAACTCAACCCAGACTCTCCTATGAATTCCTGTCTTCCATGGGACTAGGCCTCATCTCCCAGTCCCCCAGCTGACCATCTACAGTCAGGCAGAGGTATTCCTTCTCACCAATCACCCGATAAAACAAAAACGTGCAGTCTTCCTCTCTCTTGTTATCAGAGTCTCCTTGGCCTCATCCCTGGTGGCCATAGGGCTAGGTAGGGGGGCCTTAACCCATTCCATAGATCCCACCAGAGGCCTATCTGAAAGACTCCAGATGGGTATCGAGGCCTCAGCAGAATCCCTGGCATCCCTACAATGTCAGATCACTTCAGTAGCCCAGGTGGCCCTACAAAATCAGCGTGCCCTGGACCTCCTCACCACGGAAAAAAGCAGCACCTGCATGTTCCTCAATGAAGAATGCTGTTACTACATCAATGAGACAGGTGTAGCTGAAACCAACACCCACAACTTGGCCAAAGTCCGAGAGTCTCTTCAAAACTGCTTTCCCCCTGGCAGCTCCGCCCCATCCCAATGGTGGCAATCCCCCTTAACTACCTGGTTTCTCCCAATCCTAAGCCCATTTACCATGCTCTGCATACTACTAATGGTGGCCCCTTTGCATTCTCTGGGTCATTCAGGAAAGGGTCCATGAAATGTCTGGAGTGACCGTCAGTCAACTCCTACACCCCTGCTCCGGCCTGCCCACTTCCGAAACCCCTAAAACGCCCCTTATTCAGCAGAAAGTAGCCAGACTTGAGTCATTGCCCTACAATGACAAAAGGATCGGAATGTTGGGCCGGTGGGGTAAGGGGACCCAGGGGACAAAAAAATGGCAGCCGATCCTCCATCCTGCCGCCTTCGCCCCGGGACCTCCCCCGGAGACTTTCGTCACAAGCAGTTCCCACCACATCCAGGGACCGCCCAAGGTCACATCATCTCAGGAGGAAAACAGAGCTTCCACAGGAAACAGAAACCGAACCATACCTAACCGCACACCATAAAATGTCATGTCCTGCCACCCCACCCTCATCCTATAAAAACCTGTTTGTGTCTACCCCGGGTGCCACTTCCCCAGCTCACTTCCTCATGAGCAGAGGAACCTTACCCAAGGACACTTCCAGGAAAGCTTGTCTTGAACCTATTTGCCTGCCTCCTTATTTTCGTTTTCTCGCTCCCAAATCAAACCTGACAATACTTATGCATTATAACCTTCTTCTTGTCTTTTTTTTTTTTTTTAACCTAAAGGTAAATTACTCACAGCCTTCTGTGCGTATAAATATTCTCTTAATATACTATCAGTTTTAGGAAGCCAGGATCTTTTTGCCCTGGTCCCTCTGGTAACACAAGGGCTGTCTTTAGCTTATTATTGTGACCAGAATTCCTACAGATAACCTTGCATCTACAAAATGGAAATAAAACTTGGACAACAGTGGCACAAAGGGAGATTCTGGTACAATGGAAGGAAAATACCTCATCAGACACTGTATTAAATTTTAAAGAGATGGTACATTATTTGAAAGGCAGTTTCAGTAGCTTACCTTCTGGGGGGCTAAGTTATATTTCCAATCTACACATTGAATATCTGGATTCTGGAGCCCACAGAACTAATCTTTCACCCTTTTCATTCCACTTCTGCGGACAGAATGATGACTTCCAACATAATCCTCTTTCAAACACCTTTCCAAGGAGGAATAATAACTGTATAGGACTTCCTTTACGTTAAGGTTAATATGTGAATATAAAATTCAACTAAATAAATCGCTATCATTTTTCAAAATGCCACTGGCGGAAGTATTTCACAGCTGCAGATATTTCACTGTAACATTAAAAAACTCTTCGGGGAAAATCTTCAGAGTCCTTGCTTTCAATGAATTTATATCGACAGCCCTCAGAAATTATATTCGTGGTGTTATATAGTTTGTGTATGTGCATGTGTGTGTAATATTCTTTCAGTACAATTATCTTTTTTAACCTAAAAAGGCTTCATAATTCATGACCCTCACCTTATTGTAATTATTATATAATAATACATAACTTGATTAAAAGCAAATTTAGAGTGGGTACAATATAACAATGAAATCTGATCTTACTATTTATAGTTCTATGGAACTTCTAGAGCAGAGTTCTCTCCTGCCTTGTTTTGTTTTAGATACATTTTTACTTATTTGTACAGTCAGAAATGTAGATGAAGCCTAAGCCATAAGGCATACAAAGTTTAGGAAACTACCTAGGAATTTTATGGACTAATAGTTCCTATGCTCAATGATACTGTTTCCAGAACATGCCAGAAAAAAGATGTGTGTGTGTGTGTGTGTGTGTGTATACAAGTGTACGTGTGTATGTTTTGTTCTGCTTACATTCTTACGGGCCATTCATACTTCCGCGTAATTCTACAACAAAGCAGACTGACTTTATTATCTTCAAGACCCATTCTACCTTTTCAAAAAGATCAGGGAATAAAACAACTTTACAGACCCACGCAATTTTTTCAAAAAGACAGCAAAACCATTCACACAATGTCTTAATTAGAATACCTCAGAGTACCAACAAAAAGCTATAAAACAGTAAAACTGACAGGCACATCGATTCTTCCAAGACCAAGCTACATGAGAGACTTATTGAAGACACGATTACATATTTTATTTTCTTTTCCAGACAAGAAAAGAGCCAAATGGATTTCATTCTTATTCTAAAACTTCAGAACCAAAGAACCTATCTAAAAGTCTAAAACACCTGAGGCTCAGAAAACTGGATTCACTTTCCTGGCAGCCCCAGTAAAATACTTCACCTTTATAATTTAATTTGTTTACTTCGCACCTGATAAAAGGTTTATCACAATCTTGAGGACTTGAAGTTTATGAAGCCCGAAGATGTGCCACAATAAAGACCGTCATCCTAATCTCTTAGAAGGCTTTTTTTTTTTTTTTTTTAAAGTCTCTCAAGGGGCACCTGGGTGGCTCAGTGGGTTAAGCCTCTGCCTTCAGCTCAGCTGTCATGGTCTCAGGGTCCTGGGATGGAGACCCACATCAGGCTCTCTGCTCAGCAGGGAACCTGCTTCCCCCTCCCCCTCTGACTGCCTCTCTGCCTACTTGTGATCTTTCCCTCTCTGTGTCAAATAAATAAATAAAATCTATAAAAAAAAAGTCTCTGGGACGCCTGGGTGGCTCAGTGGGTTAAAGCCTCTGCCTTCGGCTCGGGTCATGATCCCAGGGTCCTGGGATCGAGCCCCGCATCGGGCTCTCTGCTCAGCGGGGAGCCTGCTTCCTCCTCTCTCTCTGCCTGCCTCTCTGCCTCCTTGTGATTTCTATCAAATAAATAAATAAATCTTAAAAAAAAAAAAAAAAGTCTCTCAAGTTCTTCTCCATGTTTCAAATCTGTAAGAGCATATAAAACTTACAAAGCCAGGGAAGAATGAAAGTAGAAAAGCTATAACCCTACACTGTTAACTTTCTGAGAGAAGTATAAATAACAAGAAATTTTTTCTTTTTTAAAGCAAGTTAAAAAATTACTTACTTTTTCCCCAGGTCTTTGGTACAGAGCTCAGAAGGCAAATTCCCTTTTCCCACAAAGTCTTGTTAATTAATAGCAATCACTCAGTGAGGTCAAGCAGCACAAATATCTAAAAATTGAGCAGAGACAAAAAGTTAAAATCCAAAGTCATATCCGAAATTAAAAATCAAGACACCCCCCCCTTGCTATTCAGGGTCTCTCTGCATAATTAAGATACAGATTTCATTGGAACATCTAAATGATGAACCCATGTTAGCTACTTTTCTTTCAGAACAATACTAACAAGGCCTGCTAAATCAAGATGGTATTTTGATCCATCGTCTTATTAAAATCCCTAAAGGAGGATCCAGCAAAGGCTTCTTGGCAACCATTCACGGTAAAAATGTCCTTCTCGGGGAGCCATAAAAAAATAACTGAGGGAGGATCTGGGCTTCTAATTATATTGCGACTTGGGAGGGAAGGTCTCCTAAAGTCACACTTGCCTGCTCCACCTTCCAAAGATGAGCTCATCTCACAAGCAAAGAAATGGTTGTAAATAGAAATGAACCAGTAACAACCTAAAGAGAATCACCCACAACTTGTAAGCACCCTTCTCATGGATTCATTTAAGCACACTTCAGTATTGCAGGTGGGATGAGAAGTGAGCTGTTTTCTCTAATCAAAGAGAAAAATCCAAAAATTCCGTATGATAATATCCTTACTTGAAACCGAAGTTTCTTCCCAACAATCTCGCAAATGAATACATAGGTAATAACTCATGAGATGACAAAGTTTGAGTAGGTAAAACAGGTGCCAAAGGTAAACTATAACGGAAAGTTGACACGCCCCCGCCACCCCCAGGCTCTCCCATGCTGGGCCTTACACTAGATGTAATTCTAAGCCTGATAAACTCATTTAAAAGCCAGAAGAGCTTGAGAAATAGGTCAATTAGAGGGACCCAAGAAGCACTGTTACAGGAGATGGTCATAACTGACAAACAGAATCCCACAAACATCGAGAGGCATCACTCATTATTATTACCATCATCGTGATTGCCTATGTTTACACGATGCTCCCTTGTACGCCAGATTCTTCTCGGAAGTGTTCTACACGTATTCACTCTGTTAGGGATGGAGACCAGAAGAACATCCCCTCGACATCACCGTCTTACCACTCGGTACACTCAGTTCTGCTCTAACATTTGTGTTTGTTCCAAGATTGCTATATGAGTGAACAATCTGAACATCACTCGAATTTCACATTTGCTGATGCACGTGCTGATGCACGACTTCATTGCAGGAAACCTGAGGTAATAGCAGAAGATTGCACCCAGACAGAACGCAGCTGCGTTAAGACACGTGGGATGCTCAAAGCCCATGCCTCCCACATCTACGGGCGACCCCAGTGTCCACCAGGGCTAAGAGCTAATCCATCCACATAGGGTGTCCCAACTTCCCTTCTGATTTCAGGGAACCCTCCTTGCACCATTGCAAATAACTCACAGCCTGCAACTTTTGGAAGGCCTCAGTCTGCAGGAAAACATCAGGATTTTGTCAAGGTAAAGTGTCATACTGATTGTACTATTTATTTCTTAACCACCTAATATGTGTAAAACTGTGTTACAATTTTATTCAGTTCCTACCTTACTTTTTTAATATATCACTGATAAAGCTTTCTGAGCTTTATTTTTCCCATAAGTGCTGTGGGTTTTCCTGAATGATTTTGCATAGCATGGTAGGTCTTAGAAATACCTGTCTCACCTTTTAGCAGAACTGACTATATGATAACTATCATTTATAAAGATGCTGTGATTTGAACCAGAAGAGTGTAAATTGTGATTTTAATTGCTTTTCATTATGTCAAAGAGGACAGCAACATACATAATACAAATTGAGAAAGATTCTCCTTCACACGTTTATAATGCTCAAGTGTAGACACTTAAGGGACATTTCGAATGACATGAAACTTTCTTTATGAGAAGTTCTCTAATGGTGTTCAATAAATAAGGTTTCACCACCCCATTCTGTACAGATCAAGATGATAGCAGTATAAAGACAGATCCTGGCAGGCAAAAAGGCTTAACTATAATTACTGAAAATGACAAACTAAACTGAATTAGTTTTCACTCCTTGAAACCAGTGAATTAAAAAAGACTTTGAATTTATCAAAGACCCACCATGCTATGCAAAATCATACAGGAAAACCCACAGCACTTATGGGAAAAATAAAGCTCAGAAAGCTTTATCAGTGACACATTAAAAAAGTAAGGTAGGAAACTAAATAAAAATTGTAACACAGTTTTACACATATCAGGTGGTTAAGAAATAAATAGTACATTCAGTATTTGATTGTAAATCAGACTTTGAATTTGAATTTAAAAAGTCCAAGATACCATATAAAGTATGGATGTATATGTACAAAGAAGTTTTCCTATGATAAGTAATAATGATTTTAAACAATTTTAAAAATATAAATGCCCAACAATGAGTAACAGTTTTTTCTAAATCCATAAATCCATATGGATTTATTAAATCCATAAATTTAATAAAATGGGAAAATGTGGGCTCCTGGGTGGTTCAGTGGGTTAAGCCTCTGCCTTCAGCTCCGGTCATGGTCTCAGGGTCCTGGGATCGAGCCCCGCATCAGGCTCTCTGCTCAGCAAGGAGCCTGCTTTCCCCCCACCCCTGCCTGCCTCTCTGCCTAGCTGTGATTTCTTTCTGTCAAATAAATAAATAAATTTTTTTAAAAAATGGGAAAATATTTCTAAGCAGTGTTCATTTGCAATGTAGACTATAAACCAATATGTCCAGTATAGTCCCAACTTTGTTTAAAAGTATCTGTAGCTAGAAAAAAAGGTGGGGGAGTCAACATTTGTATATCTGCTAATTAGAGAAAATGAAATTAGAGTAGAATAATCTTTTACAATTGCAAGTAACAATAGATTAAGGAAGGTCTGGGTGGCTCAGTCATTAAGCCTCTGCCTTTGGCTGAGGCCATGATCTCAGGGTCCTGGGATCCAGCCCAGCGGCAGGACCCACACTCAGTGGGGAGTCTGCTTGTCCCTCTCCCTCTCCTTCTGCTTCTCCCCCTGCTCATGCCTTCTCTCTTTCAAATAAATAAAATCTTTTTTTTCAGTCTTTTTTTTCCATTTTATTTTCCTTCAGTGTTCCAAAATTCATTGTTTACGCACCACACCCAGAAAAAATAAAATAAACAAAATCTTTAAAAACACACACACACAAATAACAATATGCTACACAAAAACAGAACTAAAGAATTTGATGGGAAAAGCCTCTTTTTATCCCCACTTTAAGTTCACGCATGAATCCAGCCAATAAAGTCTAGCACAAGAACAAGGACACCAGAGGCTTCTTTCACACGCATTAACAGATCCAGTGTCATGACCAAACCCTTCCAAGTATTTTCTATCTGACAACTCAAGGCAAATACAGTCCCAAAAGGGACATTCAAAGTATATAAATCCATTACATCAGCCAAAATACAATTTGCTTTTACTGGCTAAAACTGTCATGGATTTAGTAAAATCCAGATGAAAGAGGATTTTTTAAAAATTATATAATTGTATACAAGCTGTCTTAATGTCTGAAAGAAATTTCATTCTGAATGAAGAAATTGTGTTCCGTATAAAGCGCCTTTCAAACAAGATCAAGATTAAAGAAATTCAAGGGGGAATGGATTTGAGCATAGGAATAAACGCTCCACTTGGTGAGTTTTAAATAGAAAGTACAAAGAGACAGAGGCTGATCTTGATGGCTTCCAAAAGATATGAGTTATATCAAAATCTTCCCAATAACCACGAAACTTGACTTTGAAAATTGTCCGTTGGCCAAAAATGGCTGACTCCTTTGTTGTGAGGGCACTTAGTTTGATCACACACACAGACGTCACAAAAGAAATGAATGGTGAGGGTACTCAGGAGTCAAAGGACAATTTGGAACAATGCGGCCACAACACACCTGAGTTCACTCACCTATGCTTGGTTTGCCGCACATTTAAATAACGTGTTCCTTTCCATTTTCAGTTTAACCTTCCTGGCAGAACGCATACCCAGGAACTAGCGAGAACAGTTGCCTTCATATGACTCTCCATTCTCAGGAACAGACCAAGAATTAAGTCAGTGTTTGTGGGAGTGTGTGCGCTTTGGTATCATAAAACCACAAAGCATCTGTAACGTTCAGCGTATACACATTGGAATAAAAACCATATTCCTGCTGCACAAAGTATACACATAGTAGTCTTTATATTTTTGATTTGTGTTTTTTTTTCCACTTCCACCAATGTTGACTTTGATGGAAACCAGACAAAAACAAAACCCTTCTGTTTTAAATTTGCTTCCACATTTTCAAGCATATTCAACAGGTTCCCTATCGAATGGAAACGAAAGCTACTGGCTTCCAGTTTTGCTTTGAAGACTAGAAAAGGCAAGGCAACATGAACATTTAGAATATGCTATCATGTATAAAAAGAGAGCACAGAGGACATACAGAGCTCCCCCAAAAATCAGTTGATTCAAGATACCTCTCAGAAGCTTCATCCTCTTATCAAATGCATGCTGATTACTTGGGAAAATAATGGAAATTCTTGGCCTCTGAATCTCACAGATTGCTGCCTAAAATGCTGCACATATGCACCCCAATAATTTGCAACCAAATATTATAATCAGCTGCCAAGTCAGGTATTATACTTAATTGCGAGTATTCAAAATACAAAAGGTATGAATTTTAACTGTTAAAGGCCATGCTGAAATATACATCCATCTCTGTATAACATATGCTGACCCTGAAAATACAGAGCACTTAGGAACTCGCAGGATGGAAACTATAATTTTTAAATTGCTCTAAGAATTAGCATATGTATAGCTCAGGGGAATATACTCTCTTAGCATTACCAGATAGAGAAAAGAGGGCAACCAATTTTCAGAGTCTACCTAGAACACACGCAGGAATTATTTCCTGGGGCTCTCTAGCCACTCCCTGGGCAGAATTCCAACAGAATTTAAATCGGTCTTTGGCACCATCTCACTTCCCCTTTCGCCTCCTGGGCCACCTCCGGTCCAAAGCCAGAAGATCTTCACTTAACTTTAGATGGCCTCTTCCTTTCAACTCGTTCTTTCCTTCCAACTTCTAAACACCCCAATGGTTCCATGCGAATATTTTAGCAGACACTAGAGGATGGGAGAGCTTAAACAAACGACTGTTGATGTTTAACTTCCTCTAGATCATAAGCATTTTCAAAGAAAAGCCTGAGCACCCAGCTCTTGGCTTCTAAATACCTTCCTTCATTCCAGAAACAGTTGGGTCCAGGCCTGGAGCAAGGACAGCACAAAATTGCCGAGAATATCTTACTATGCCAGAAACTAAGGAAATGCTCACATATTAATGCAGACATGACAAAGGGACACGGGAGCCGCTTCAAAGGGGCTCCCACTGGCCAAATGGGACAGCTGGAACAAAAGCAAAAACAAAAACAAAAAAAAAAACAAGAATGATGTGAATGAATTAGAATATACTGATTTTTAAAAAAGGAACCAGAAATCCACAGACATTCATGAAATAGGGGATAGCAGGAAGCTCTTCTTTACAAAGAATGCCAGCTAATAAAACACCTGAAAGGTGAAACAGCAGAAAGAGAAAATCCCACTTTGCAACCACCAAGGCAATAATTTATTGTCAAGGATCATTAATGGATGCTCAAACCCATTAGGGAAAGGGTTTTGTGGATCAGGATACTCACACAGTCTCAGAGTATTACCCCACAGATGACTTATTACTTGCCAAGGGGAAAGGGTGTTTTATAATGGAAAATTCTGGAAGATCACTCTGCCCAAGCAATAGCATAATCAATTAATCAATTATGGAACAACTGAATGTCATGTGTCTGCACAATCACTGTGTCATATGTCTGTCAAAATGCTTAATCTGTATCTCATCCTAAAGTAACAATCAAACAAATCTAGATTATGGTACTTTCCACTAGACAACTGCCTTGAAATCTTCCAAAATACTAATGCCATGAATGATAATTTTTAAAAAAAACAAAACGGGGCACCTGAGTGGCTCAGTGGGTTAAGCCTCTGCTTCGGCTCAGGTCACGATTCCAGGGTCCTGGGATCAAGCCCCGCATCGGGCTCTCTGCTCAGCAGGGAGCCTGCTTCCTCCTCTCTCTCTCTGCCTGTCTCTCTGCCTACTTGTGATCTGTCTGGCAAATAAATAAATAAATAAATGAAATCTTAAAAAAAAAAAAAAAAACGGGGACACTGTTCTAGATTAAAGGAACCTAAAGAGACAAAATTCAATGAATGATTGTTGATTCTTAGACAAGGAAAGGAATAGTTATGAAAGACGTTATTGGAATAACTGGGGAAAGTTAAGGAAGTATTCAAATATTACCTATGCATTAGATACTATTTTGTGGTGATAAGGATAAAATTGGTTATGTGGAAGAGTATTCTGGTCCTTGGTAGATATGTGTTAAAGTACTTAGAACAAGAAGGCTATGAGCTCTACAACTAACTCAAATTGTTCAGTAAAAATTATTTAAAATATGTGGATGTGTAGAGAGCCAGACAGACACAGAGACAGAGATAAAGAAAATCTGGCAAAATGCCAGCATTTTATATGACAGGCTAGCTGTGACCTGTAAGAACCGGTAATCCTGATTACTTGTGGGCTGCATCTTCTCTGTATAATGAGAGATCATAAATGAGTTGAAAGGAAACAGACACAGACAGGTATCTAGTCCTCTGGTATCAGAGCTGTTAGCCTACCTTCCAATTCAATGCTCTTCTGTAGCAATTAACTGAGGGTCACTAGTTGGGAGGAAAAAGATTAAAAATGAAAAAGAAACCCAAGGAAGAGGATGACAGTGGGTAAACATGAGCAACAGCGAAGATTCATTCTCCTCTACTCATTGGGAAGAAGAGGTAGGTCAAGGTTTCCAAATTCTGCCTTGCTTCCTATTCTGGTGAGAAAGCCAGTGTGGGTGTGGCCATTTCTGCTGAGCCAGAAAGAGTCCCTCTGCAAGCTTCCTACTGACCAGACCCTGAAGAGGGAAGGCTGAGCACTTCAGGTCATCTCCAGCCCTGGTCAAGCCTAAAACAGGGCGTATCTGAGCCACAAGCCAGGGAAGCAAACAAACGTACATTCCAGAACCACAGCTCTCGGCAGCTACCCCAAGTTTAATGGGTTTGAAACAGAATTTTCCCCACCAAGCTTGATCCCTCATTTCTGTAACCCCTTTTCTTCATCCATCCAGTCTCAAAACAGCAGCTTCGTCTTTCACTTGGGTTCCTGTGGCAATGTTGGCCACAGTCTCTCATATTCCAGGCAAATGGCCTCTCTCTCCTCTGTTCTTCCTCACAATTTCTGTCTATGGTACTCACCTGGCACTTTCTTAATATCTTTCTCACACAGTATCAATTCCAAGCGCTTTGCTACGCTCTCTCATTTAAAAATCATTGTGAGGGGCGCCTGGGTGGCTCAGTGGGTTAAAGCCTCTGCCTTCGGCTCAGGTCATGATCCCAGGGTTCTGGAATCGAGCCCTGAATCAGGCTCTGCATAGCAGGGAGCCTGCTTCCTTCTCTCTCTCTGCCTGTCTCTCTGCCTACTTGTGAGCTCTGTCTGTCAAATAAATAAATAAAATCTTAAAAAAAAAATAAAAATCATTGTGAATCTGTGAAATATTCTTTTATCCCAACATTACAGAAGAGATGGATGTTCAGGTGAGACAATCAGTCCAAGGTCACGGTGGTAAGGCTGACATTCAGACCTGGTCTTCTGGTTTACCTTAACACCAAGGGGCTTTTTGTATTGTTAGTTACAACACCATTCATTCCCTCACCATAAATAAAGCGGATGATCCTCAAAGGAAAGGACCCATTTCATCCAACTCTGTGTTCTCATGAGAGCCTAGCAGTATTCATAACTCATGTTCATGGATTCAAGCCTCAGCTCAGAAACCATTTTTCTTGACAGCGTCTACCCCTGTGGAAGCAACCACTCACTCCTCCTTGCCGTCCGAATGCTTCTCCTACAGGATTCGCAAGCCCTACCCGCAGGGGCTGCGACTGCCACGTGCGGACCCAGAACACAGGAAGCCCTTCGTGAATGTTCACTGAATGAAATGTTTGTGTGAGACAGGGTTGCTAGGCCTTACTAAAAGAAAAGAAAAGAACCCCATTTTCAGCTTTAGCACATACTGAGGCAAATTATTTTAAGGAAGCGTGACAGAGGGGAAATGGAGAAGAACAGAGAGCACAGGTCTCGGCTCTCTGAGCCATATCCACTTCACTTGCTCCCCTGGGTATAGTGTTCTAGAGCTTCCAAATCATTCAATACAAATTATGATTCTGGGGTAGAGCCCAAGATTCTGCATTAGCAAGCTCCCAAGAGATGTCAAGGACACTGAGTCTCCAGACCACACATCTGAGTAGCAAAAAGTTCTAGACAGTTACGGTGAAAGTCTGCCCGTTTAGAGAGACGTAACACACAGATTAAAATAGTGAGACATAAATTCAGAGAGTGTTAACGCTAGTTATCTCTAGGTTTCTCCTTTCCACTTTTCTATAATTTCCCAGAATTTTATCATGATTCTTGTTGATGGAAATAAAATTTTAAATCCTATATATACAATTGCACTTAAAAACTGTACATTTGGACATTTCCACTCTGCGCGGCTACGTCTTTATTTAAGCCACAAATATACTTAAAAGGACTAGCTAGACTGGGGAGAGAACAGGTTGGTGAATTAGCAATTCCCCATCTCCTCATTTTAACACTTAGATTAACATAAAACAGCAATGATCCTTTAAAAAGAGTCACCACCTCCAGCATTGTTTTTCTCAGGTCCCTTTCCCCTTAAAAGAAAGAGAAAGAATCCATTCAGCTGGAAGACAATAAAAGGCAACCCAAATTAAGGACAGAAGGAGAAACTAGCAGGCACGACATACTCAATCTTTCCAAGTGGGTCAATGGAACAGCATCAAAGTCCACAAACAGAGGTGGAAATAGGGTTCTCCTAGAAGAGGCAGGGCGGGCTGGGTTCCACTACGAGGCTCAGAGGAATCATTTAAAGTAGCACTCACTGTGCACCTGCCAATGAGGTGGAAAGAAATGGTCCCCAGAGGAGCCCCACTTCCACAGTGTAACAAGGCGGTGTCATTAGGAAAAGGCAATGAGAGGGTGCCCCTTTGGAGGAAAACTTTCCCCAATACCCATCTCCTTCTCTTGTCTAAGAGTCTCGGTGCTGGCCAGGGTATATTCTGTGAGTCGTAGAAGTGCAGCCAGGGGTGGGGGGTGCATTTTACACACCTACCCCAAGACTTACAACAATTCAGACACTTGCCCAGTCATAGGTGTCTGTGACTCGGGGTGAGGCCAAAACTGAAGGAGAAGACCCAACGCCCCAGCACCCACAAGGTTCTGCCTCCTCTGCTTTCCAATTTCTTCCAACTTTCAGGGAGGACTATCCCATCGCAAGCATCAGGTATTAGTACCACTATTCCACCCATGGCCTGGACAGACTTTGTGCCTTCCAGAAATACTGTGAAATTCACTGTGACATTACCCATAGGGATGGGAACTGAATGTCCAAAAGGCTCATCGAGACACTGGAACCAAAAATCACTTCTCCATGTCTACACAGAACAATTCAGAGGTCTTTTCACACCAAGGAAGTTTCGACTCTGGGCTCAACTGAGAACAGCAGGTCACTGTATCTCTACTGAATTCTGTGAGTCCAGTGCTGGTCTACCCAAGGCAAGTAGGCAGACACAGAGTGATTTAAAACTGCAATCACTTGAGATTCCAAAACTGACATCAGAGTCATCATCTTGATAGGGGAAATCTGAATTTATTTAAACTTAGATTTATTTATTAATATTCAGTAAGGCAGCTTCCTTATTTCTTAGCGATGCATGCTGAAGTATTTCAGGGTAAAATGTCATGGTATCTAGAACTTATTTTTAAATGGTTCAGCAGAAGACGACCTATGAAAATTCATACAGATGAAGTACATAAAGAAGAATGTTAGAAATTTTTAAAGTTAGGGATGCCTCGGTGGCTCAGCTGGGTTAAGCGTCTGCCTTCAGCTCATGATCCTGGGACTGAGCCCCACGTTGGGCTCCCTGCTCAGCAGGATGCCTGCTTCTCCCTTTCCTCCCCACCTGTGCACTGTCACTGTCTCTGTCTCAAATAAAATCTTTTAAAAATTATTATTATTATTATTACTAATAAAATTATATGGAGTTTCCATGGATGTTCATTGTGGTATCTGTTCTAATTTTTTCTATATTTGAAAACTTAAAAGTTTAAATTTATGTCAGTCCATAAAGAGCACTGGGTACTGTATAAGGCTGATGAATTGCTGACCTCTACCTCTAAAACCAATAATATGTTATATGCTAATCAACTGAATTTAAATTTTTAAAATGAAAAATAAAAATTAATAAATTTCTATATCAAGGGGCAGGGGGTGGGAGGTTGGGGAAACCAGGTGATGGGTATTGGAGAGGGCACGGATTGCATGGAGCACTGGGTGTGGTGCAAAAACAATGAATACTATTACGCTGAAAAAAATAAATTAATTAATTAAAAAAAAAAACCTTAATGAATATAGAAAGTTGTAGATGGTGTGTGGAAAATAAATCTTAAGAAAAGGAAAAAGAAATTTATATATCCGTCAAAAATATTTACGACCTTACAGTTTTATCTCCCTTGTCCAATTATTGTCCTACCACCTTACGCTGTGGTCCATCTACAGTAAATAATTTTCTTGAGAAGACATTTCCTCAAGCCTTCCCACTCTTTGTACCTTTGTGTATTATAGTCTCTCAACCTGGCATTTTCTTTCACAGGTCACTGTGCCTCTGGTCAGAGTAGATTTAATCCTTTTACATCAATCTCAAATGCTGCCTTTCCCAGGAAAACGTTCCTAACCACCACCACCCCCCCACGCCCCGCACCTTTACACATCACCATTTCCTGACTCCTCACCACATTTGGCACAATCTATCCCGCGTGGTCGAACTTGAAGCTGACATTGACCGACAGCTCCCTATGTGGGAGGCCCTGCTCTCCACACACCCACATATATTCTTTCATCTACTCACTTTATTCCTACCCCAGCGAGGCAGGAACTGCTACTACCCTTTTCTCACAGGTGCCAACACGGGGGTCTGAGAGGCTGCATGACTTGTACAAGTCACAAGGGTAGTAACGGGCAGTGGCGGGCTTCATTCAGACGTAGGCCTCTCTGCTTCCAAACTCTCAAACACTATGGCGTGTGTCATTTGCCCAGTGGCGGGATCCATCGCAGCCACACTCTCACAACTTATCGTCAGGAAGAGCATCTGATTTGTTTATTCACTCAACAGACAAAACTGGTGGAAAGCCACCGCCGTCTGCAACAGTGATGGAACACAGCAGGGAGCAAAAAAGGGCAGTTTTTGATCCAGGTACAAACTAGGAAAATCTGAACACACTATAGACTTCATTGCTACCTGCTGATTCATTGTAACAAATGTCCCGCAGTAATATAAGATGTTAACAATGGGGAAATGGGGTGAGAGGGTACTGAGCTGGGTACTATCTTCTTCATTTTTCTGTAAAACTAAAAATATTCTAAAAAATAAGGTCTATTTTAGGGGCACCTGGGTGGCTCAGTGGGTTAAGCCTCTGCCTTCAGCTCAGATGATAATCTCAGCGTCCTGGGATCGAGCCCTCCATCGGGCTCTCTGCTCAGCGGGGAGCCTGCTTCCCCCTCTCTCCCTCTGCCTGCCTCTCTGCCTGCTTGTGATCTCTCTAGCTCTGTCAAATAAATAAATAAACCTTTAAAAATAATAATAATAATAATATGGTCTATTTTAAAAATGGAAAAAAGAGGATGACCATGAGGTTGGTTTTCTGGATTGGCACAAAAACTGCCAAAGAGTGGTCCAGCCCTCTTCGGCAAAGGGAAGGCATGCATGGGGTCTTTTGGGGGAGTGACGTGGAACTAGAATGTCTGACTGAGTGTGTGGCATGAATCCCATGCATTCATATCCCTCTCCTCACCCGACCCCAACATGTTTCAGGCTCCAAGTACTCCAGCTTAATCCACATTTTATTCATTCCCAGGAAGAGATTCACCACATCTCTTCCTTCTCTAAATCAATTCAAAGTTCTTCAAGTCTCAGAAAGACTCTAAGAAGTTTAAAAAAAAAATTTTTTTTTAAAGCATTGATATTGAGGCACCTGGGTGGCTGAGTGGGTTGGAGCCTTTGCCTTCAGCTTGGTTCATGATCCCAGTGTCCTGGGATCCAGCCGCACATCGGGCTCTCTGCTCAGCTGGGAGCCTGCTTCCTCCTCTCTCTCTCTCTCTCTGCCTGCCTCTCAGACTGCTTGTGATCTCTGTCCGTTAAATGAATAAATAAAAAATAAAATAAAATTTAAAAATAAAGCATTGATACTTGTCTTTAAAAAACAAAAACAAAAACCACTGAGTCCTAATTCCCAAATCCAAACCCAGGCCTTCAAGCATCTATCTGCGCATTAACACACTCAACCATCCCAGGCATGGTTCTTCCCTAAAGACGGGAAGTCTGCCTTTCTCCGTCCAGGCACCTCTCCCCACTCTGAGAGCTGACTCTCTCCACTGCATTTATGAGATCTGCTGGATTCACACACAGAAAGACCTTCCTGAGTACAGCCAGCCTAATAAGTCACCATGAGTAACAGTAACTCTTTGTGAGATCACCCTCCTGGAAAATTACAGAAGAGTGTCTCAGACATGCAAATATTGAACAGACACCGTCCACACTACTAAGCACAATGGTAAGTAACAGCATTAAGAGTATTTTACTATTTGTGGTGCATTTTATAATTTAGCCTCAGAAAAGTACTGTGATATTGGTGGGGAAAGACAGCACCGTTTTATAGATGAGGAAAATCGAAGCTTATAATTGAAGTCAGAACTCCTTTAAGTCCACCACTGATCTGTTCCACTCGGGATCCTTCCAGGCCTGGCTTAGTGCCAGCTGTGTTTTTACTCTCTGCAGCCAGAAAGACAGGACCTCTCCTGCCTTGTAATTTTCCACAGTAGTCTCCGCATCCTGTAGGCAGTCTGTCTTTCTCTGCAGGCCACTATCTACTCATGCATCCAACCTTCCAGCAGAATTATATAAACCAACTCAGGAGGAGGGCACTGCCTCCCTCATGCCTCTCCCTCCCAAGTGCTAACACAATGCCTCACACAGTGGGGGCTCCCCAAATCCAGTGGCCCATGACCACATGAGTGATTCTCCGCTGCACAGCTTACCCATGGGCAAAAGCCATGAAACAAAAACATATGCTGTTCTGGTTCTTGAAAACTAATGGGCAAGTTCAAGATGATTTTTTTTCCCCTTGACCTTAAAGCACAAGAAATTACATTATGTTTTACAACATAGCCAATAACCATAAACAGAAAATAGAGTTTTGTTTTCCCCACGAGTCCTCAGCTAGGCCTCCAACTCGGGGCCCAGAACATTCAGGAATGCGCCACAGGTCTCAGTTTTCACTGAGATTCCGGAAAAGGGGGAGAAGAAAAATTTATTTTACCATCCATATAGCTTGAATTCCTCTTACAGGAACTACACTCAAGAAAATAACACCTAAAACTGGCTAGTGTGTATTTTTTTTCCCCACAGACTTCTTGGCCATGTTGACCATTTTTATTAGAGCATAAGACTCTCAGAACCTAAATCAAATGAAAAGTCAAATATTTACAAAAGGTCAAATCAGGAAAAAAGAATTCTTCTCTGCCCCTGTATGAAATAAAAAGCCCCTGACCTTGCACAGAGAGTGACTAATTCAGAGTTAACTGTTCCTGCCTCAAAGGAAACCCAGGCTTCTAGAGCACCCAGACATCACAGAAGTTGCTGAAAGAAGCAGTTTACTGAATGGTACTTCTGTGTCTTCAAAGTTTTAATATGTCCAACGGTGGAAAACTAAAACCATCTGGATTAAAGAAGCTAAAATTCAATGCCTGCTTTGTTTTTAACCAGAATAACCAAAATTGAAATATAGCTCACCAAGGTTTTCAATTTCTGCCTCGGTATTTTTCCTTCTGTGTCCAACTATAAAAGAGACTTTTAAAAAATATATAAAATAAAATGTTTAGTTCTATCATCAGTAACACATGTGCTTTTGAGTTGTTGTTGTTTTTTTAATCAGGAATGAAAGATGGGATGTACAGTTATCCAAACCCTTCCCTGCACATCCTAAGGCATATGCTATACACCCAAACAACACAGAAACAGAATGTCCTCAGACTTCAGTTAATAAATTGCTTCTCTGCCCTCCCAGAAAAGTGATCACAAAATACCAGAGGGGATTTAGGATGTGTGTGTGTGTGTGTGTGTGTGTGTGTGTGTGTGTGTGTACACATTTGCATGTGCTCCTCTGTGGTGTGTCTGGGTGGGGTTAGGGTGGGGAAGGGCACGCAAGAGAGAGACAGAACTCATAAAAAGTATCTTAGGGTATCTCCTAAAGCCCAACGTTCTACTCCATCTTTTGTTTTCCACTCTGATCTTCTCTTAGGACATTGACCCACTTAGTAACAGGCTCCCCTGTCCCCTGGCTCCTGGTTGGCTCTGCCCAGTGGAGAGGTTCCCACATGTGGGTGGGCACCCACAGGAGAACAGAAGGAAAAAGAATGATTCTCTCCCCGCAGGGTCCCATCAGGTCACAGGTCCTGTCAGGTGAACCCCTGCAGAGAGCTCTCGGTCTCCCTATAATTGCTCCCTCTCTTAACCCCTCAGGTCCCAAATGGAAGGAGTTTGGCTGCCTCTACCCTCAGAGCCCCACACTATCCTAGTGTTTCCCCTAGATCCTGCCCAAGTTCCCAATCTGAACGTGCCACCTGTTTCCTGATGGGACCCAGACTGATACGGAGACCTAAAACATTTGAATCCTCACCTAAGAAGACAGTATTGGTCACTACTACGGCTTTGATCCCACTTTTAAAACAGCCTTATACCATGATGTCAAAGAGGAGTCACTACACAATTTTGGGGGATCTTTTATAGCTAATCGTTTTGGCTGCTATACTGACATGTTTCTTTGTTTGTTGTAATCCCCAAATTGCATCATGGGCCATAAATTACACAGTAGAGGAAACATCCTTGTACTTAAGTGATCCCTTAGGTCAGCCTTATCGAGGTATGACTGACACACAGAACTGTAAGATATTTAAAGTGTACATCATGCTGATGTGGTGTACATATTCACGGTGAAGGAATTCCCCATCTAGTTAATCACCCCATTCCGTCACCTCATATTTATTTCCTTAGCCCCTCCCCCCTTTTTTGGTGAGAACATTTCAGTTCTACTCTCTCCACGAATGTCAAATATACAGTACAGTATTATCAACTATAGTCCCCGTATTTTACTCAGATCCTCAGACTTTACACACCTTATGGGTGCAAGTGGGACCGTTTTACCAACTTCTCCCTCGCTCCCTCACTTCCTGCCCCCCCTTCCCCGCTCTGAGTCTGACTTAAAAAAAAAAAAAAAAAAACAGATTCCACATGAGTGATACTTTATAATCCATGTCTTTCTCGGTCTCATTGCCCTCAAGGGCCATCCACGTTGATGCAAATGACAGGATTTCCTCCTTTCTCGCCGCTGACAAATACCCCATTATGGATACTGACACCACATCTTCTTTATCCATCCACCCATCGGCGGCCATTGGGCTGCTTCTGGTTCTAGGCTGCCGTGAGGAACAGAGCAGCATACGGATCCCTTCAAGATCCTGCTGTCCTTTAGATAGGAACCCAGAGGTGGGGCTGCAGGGTCACATGATGGTATTTTTATTTCTATTTTTAGTTTTTTGAAGAGCCTCCACGCTGCTGTCCATAGGGGCTACACCAATTACGTTCCCACCAACAGTGCCCAAAAGTTCTCTTTACCATCTTGTTGGCCTTTATTACCCCTAGTCTTTTTGATAAAAGTCATCCTAACAGGTGCGCTATCTCATTTTGCTTTTGCTTTGCATTTCCCTGATTCCCAGTGATGTGGAGCGTCTTTTCACGTACTTATTGGCCATCTGTGTGTCCTCTTTGGGAAAACATCTATGTGGTTCCTCTGTCCGTTTTTTAGTTGGATTGTTTGGTTTAGGGCTACTGAGTCATAGGAGTTCTTTGTATGTTTTGGATAGGAACCTTTTTATCTGAGACATGATTTGCAAAGATTTTCTCCCACTCAGTAGGCTGCCTTTTCATTTTGTGCACTGCTTCCTTTGCTGCGCAGAAGCTTTTTCGTTCACTGTGGTCCCGCTCGTTTAAGGGATCATTTTAAAAACATAAGTCGGATCAAGTCAGGTCTCTGCTCAAAACCCTGCCATGTCTCTTAGAACTGACTATTTTTAAGTCCTCCTTTTGCCCCGCAGCACCCTTCCTGACCAACCACTCACTCCATCCCCATATTTGTTTTGCCGTCTCCGTATCAACTCTTTCCTTTGTTCACTTGGCTCCTGCCCGGAGGGCAGCCTTGCTGTTTCTGGAACGCGCCAAGTCGGCTCCCGCCTTTGCCCTTGCAGTTGCCTAGAATGCCACCTCCTGGGTCTCCACGACGCTGCATGTCACGGATTCCTGCTCACCTGTCACCGCCCCCAGAGGGCTGTGCTCATCACCACCGCTCAAGCAGCCCTCTCTTGCCTCCAGTGCTCTCTCTCCCCTTGATTCTTCTTCACTGGGTGTATTATCCTGATAGATTGCATATTTATTTGTCTATGGTCCATCTCCTCCCATGAGAACGCCTGGTCCCAGAGAGAGGCTCTGTCTGTAAGGATTACTGCTCACGCTGACTGCCTCGCACAGCGGGGGACATACAGTCCGCGCTCACTGAATACCGGTTGTATATTTCGGGGATGCCACAGAAGGAATTCTGTATAAATTAAAGATGAGTTGATGGGAAAACCTGCCATCCTGTTTGAGGTTTCCATACTGTACATCAAAACCCACCAGAGACACAGTAAACAAACAAACAAAAGGAATAAATTTAAATGACTGTTTACACCAGGGCAGCACAGATTTTCAATAAAGGAGCAGACAGTAAATAACTTACACTTTGCAGGCCACAGAATCTCGGTCACATGTCTTCAGCCCTGCTGTCACAGCATGGTGGCAGCCAGATACAATACATACATCAATCAGCAGAGCTCTGGTCTAATAATCCTTTACTTATGGCACTAAAAGATGAATTTTATATCCTTTTCAGGTTTCAAAGAATATGCTTCTTTTAATTTTTTTTTTTCATTGAAACATGTGAAAAATATTCTAGGCTCACAAGCCACATAAAAACAGGCAGGAGGGCAGATCTGGCCTCTCAGCTGTAGTTTGCTGACCCCTGATTTAAATCATTCCTAAGGGTGGCTTTTTTCTACAGATAAAACACATTCTGCTCCATGAATCTGTCGGATATTCGACAATTAATTAAGCATGGAACAATAACATTTGTTAAAGAACAATAAGCCGGATCGAGTTTTTTGGGTGAGTAAACATTATTAAATCCCTCTTCTACTTGACTGTTTTCCTACCCAGATTTGGGTCATCTTGAGGCACAAGCTGTGGTAAGCATTTTTTTCCTCGACTAAGTATCTTCATTTTCCATCCTCATGAAGAAATCTCATCCAGCTTCTTCTTCCTTTACAGGAAGGGGAACTGTCACAAAATGTTAGGATAAAAAGAAGAGGGTGGTTTCCCAGGCTGTGGGGCAAGGCATCGAGAGTCCACACCATGTTTTATGATTAAGTATAAATGTGTTGCTTACAGTTTGCTTTCAAATACTTTCAAACACACCCCATTGTGTGGGCCGTGGAATGAGAACTATTTGGGTTGCAGGTACTGCTAGGATCTAGGGTCATCTGTCCCCACGAGCTACAACTTTGCTGAAAAGGCCAGGCCAGAGGATGGCATGCTGAAAACACGTTACTTCAACTTCTAAAACTAATAATAACACTGTATGTTAGCTCACTGGAATTAAAATTAAAACTTAAAAGGAAAAAAAGGAAACACACACACAAATATAGTCAATTGAACATTTTTTAAGAGAAAAAAATTTTAAAAAATAAACATTTTTAAAGAGATAAAGTAGGTAAAAACATGCTATGTCATGACTGGAAGCGGGTATTTTAAATTTAACTCAATTATCAGGATAATCTCATCTCTCTCACATAATAGCAATATATGAAAACGAGGAATTTGAAGAAGCACTCTTCATACTATCACTTATAAGAGTCGACCTAACATTGGGAAGAGGTGTAATTTTAACATCAAACATGTCTCTTTGACCCTAGATACACAGGAGAGAACAGGAACACTTCACTTCAGGTGTCTGGATGTTTTAAATATCCTGATGTCAGGTGTCCCAGAAATCTGATCAAGACAGAATTCAAAAGGAAAGTTCTCCACATTTATGCCCCTCATCTTCTCCAAGCCTAGGAGACGTGGAACAAAACCAAACAAAACTCATTATCACCTAATTAATTGCAGACTCCTCTTGCCCTGCCCCTTTGGAAAACAGATCTACCAAAACGTGAAGTGAAAAATTCTAAAGTTCTTTGAAAGACCTCTCGGGCTCTGTTTCTTCAAGAATTTGTTTTCTAGCTCCTTTCGTAAGTAACAGCAGACTTCAGACTGACTGTGAAAACCAGGGATGAAACTGGGCTTCAGTTAAATTCCAAGCTGCCAGGGACAGTCTCCCCAGGAAGCGGATGTGGCTGGAGACCCGGGAATCTCACGTCCATGGTCCAGTTCCCACCAGAGATGGCCCTCCACAGAGCCATCCCATCTCCAAAGGACATTCCGCGGAGCTGGGGCCTAGCCTCCTCAATGAAAGCTGATGCATCACGTCGCAGGAAGAGGTAAGAGAAGCGCCTCTCCTTCATCTCACTCTTCGCTCAGTTTCTGAGGGAGATGAAAATGCTGACAAGGCACGCAGCTTCCAACAAAAATGGCCCCAGCAATGAATGACTGTGCCAAGGAATCACCACTGTCATTGCCCGGCAAGCCGGCGAGCATTCAGACAGACATTCTTTTGGGAATACCCCAGGTGCCACGAATCACGCTCTCCCAAACCTCCAGGGAGATGGGGATGCAGACACTGGGTGAGAGACCAGATCTCCTGGAACAGTCTTGGTTTCTGCTTCTGTTTGTTTGCTAAAGCTGCCGTGACCAACGTCCACGGGCTGTGTGGCTTACACACGGAGACTTCGAAGTCCGAGATGCTGTCAGTATCAACATTTGGCAAAGTTGTTTTTATCTCTCTCCTTGGCTTATAGATGTTGCCTTCTCTCTGTGTCTTCACATGGTCTTTCTGCTGTCTGAATGAGTCTAAATTTCCTCGTCCTATTAGTTCAACTGGCAAAGGTCCACCTAAGTGACCTCATTTTAACTTCACTGCCTCTTTCAAGATCCTATCTTCAAATACAGAGCCACATTCTAAGGTCCTGAGGGTTAGGACTTGAACCTGAGATTTAGGAGAGGACAAAATCGACCCCTTGACTCTGTCAGAACAACGGCCAAGGCAAATCTCTATTTGTTTGTTCTTTTCTTTTTAAACATTTTTCTTAAACACTTTATTTATTTATTTGACAGAGACACAGCGAGAGAGGGAACACAGGCAGAGGGAGAGGACGAAGCAGGGTCCCACTGGCAGAGAGCCTGATGCAGGGCTCGATCCCAGGACCCTGGGATCATGACCTGAGCCGAAGGCAGATGTGTAATGACTGAGCCACTGAGGCGCCCCTATTTCTGTTTGTTCTTACTAGTGCCAGAGACTAGACTTAATAGACAGGAAATTCTCACTTTTTTTTCAAAATTAACTACCTTTCCTCATGAAAAAATATTGCATTCAACAATGTCCCAACACTATTCTGATTTTGATGATCAAAAAGAGCAACACATAATTTTTAATCCTTTATGAAATACTTCATCACCTACCAAATCCAGTCATAAAGTAGGGGTACGGGCATATCCAAAAGATATCTAAGCACCAGCTGCCAGTCCACATTTAATAAGCAATTTGTACTGCAACAAAGATCTAAACACGGAAAAAATCAGGACATTCCCTTGACATTCATCATAATGAAAGGCCGGTGTAAAAAAAAAAAATACACATTTTCACTCATTTCACGTGTGCCTTTTCACATAGGCATTCTCATCTTTGCATGAAGGATTACCTATTGCTGTGTTCATCTGTACAGCCTGCTCCTGATATCAAAACGGGTTTAAAAAATAACACTGAGATCAAGACTTCTTTTCAAACCAGGTGCATAGTAATATTAGCTACACGTAATATTGTAAAGTCCTATATCTAAAGGATTGCCAAAGCCCTTTTTAAAAGAAATACCAAAACAATATCATTTATATGATTTTAATCTCAATTTAAGCCTTTTTTTTAAAAAAAAGCATTTTTTAAAGATTTTATTTATTTATTTGAGAGAGAGAGAGTGAGAGAGAGCATGAGAGAGAAGAAGGTCAGAGGGAGAAGCAGACTCCCCAGGGAGCTGGGAGCCCGATGCGGGACTTGATCCTGGAAGTCCGGGACCATGACCTGAGCCGAAGGAAGTCGCTCAACCAACTGAGCCACCCAGGCGCCCTCAATTTAAGCCTTCTAACAATTTATGACCTTATAACCTACTTTTATTATTCAAGTTTGACTATGTTACTCCTTAAATCCATAAACATTTACTGAGATTGTATTATATAGCAGGAAGCATTCTAGGTGCTGGAGACAGATCATTAAATAAACAAAATTCATGCTGGCAAGGATGTGGAGAAAGGGGAACCCTCCTACACTGCTGATGGGAATAGGTGCTGGAGACAGATCATTAAATAAACAAAATTCATGTTGGCAAGGATGTGGAGAAAGGGGAACCCTCCTACACTGCTGATGGGAATGCAAGCTGGTGAAACCACTCTGGAAAACAGTGTGGAGGTTCCTCAAAAAGTTAAAAATAGAGCTACCCTACGACCCAGCAATCGTACTACTAGGTATTTACTCCAAAGATATAAATATAGTAATTTGAAGGGACACATGCACCTCAATGGTTATAGCAGCAATGTCCACAGTAGTCAAAATATGGCAAGAGTGCAGATGTCCACAGACAGATGAATGGATAAAGAAGATGTGATGTATACAGACAACAAAATACTACTCAGCCATCAAAAAGAATCAGATCTTACCATTTGCAATGACATGGATGGAACTAGAGGGTATTTTACCAAGCGAAATACATCAGTCAGATAAAGACAAATACCATATATTTCACTTGTATGTGGAATTTAAGAAACGAAACAGATGAACATAGGGGCAGGGAAGGAAAAATAAAATAAGATGAAAATTGTGAGTACAGAGAGGCAAGAAAGGAAAGAAATGAAGGAAAGCAGCTAGGAGGTCCCTGGAATAATCCAGACAAGACAGAATGATGGCCTGGGTCAAGATGGCAACAACGGATACGTTCTGAAGGTCAAGTCAAGATGATTTTCCGATGGACTGCAAAACATGTCTCCATTTCTTCGTTTTCATTGATAAAAACTAAGCGCAGCCCAGACTCTCTCCTCATTCCTAGATGGCTGGGAAAGTTTAGAATTGGCTCCCCTGTCTTCAATGCTCCCTCTGCTTTCTCTCTCTTTTTCCTACAAACTGTAGCAGGACTGGAGTTCAGAACACTCTCCCATCACTGCATCACTTGCTCCCTGTGGGTCTCTTTCCAGAGCACAGACCTACTCCGAAGTCCTCCTCCTTGTGTGCCTATGCCTGCCCAAGACCTCACGCCCTCCCATAGCTCCACCTCGGCTCTCCAATGCTCTAAATCTCAAGACACAGGCCCTTCAAGGCTCACTGCAGATACTAGCTCCTTTAAGAAGTCTTCCTGAGACGGTCAAGCTCATTCAGACTTCTACCCACCTCGGGGGTCCTGAGGCATTGACCACCTGTGCCAACTGTTCCCCCATCACACTGGCCCAGCTAGACAGTGTGTCCCTAGAAAACAGGAGCCACGCCACACCCTTTTTAGCCCCATGCCACCGACTATATAAAAAGCAGCTGTAATACTTACTGAAAAGAACATCACAGCAAAGAACGAAAGAATAGCTTTTAATTATCATAAATGTATTGCCAACATACTTAAAAACTGAAGCAGTCACATAAAAATCCACATTTCTGCCTTCTCTTGAAATAGTGAAACATCAGGCAAGACTGGACCCTCATTCTTGAATAGCCATGTGGTAACTACGCCCTCCCCCCCCCTCGCCCCCACTTTACACTCCAGTTCACTTGTTTACTTTTCTGTCAGGTCCTGACAGGTATCTGAGTTTGTAATCCCCACATTAGGCACTAGTTACCATGAGTTCTTAAAGTATCAGGTTCTTGTGGGAACTAAGTATTTATTGAAGGTAATATCAGTTTCTCTCATGATATCCAGTGTCATTCGTACTGTTTCAGACTTTTCTATATTATAAACATAATCAATTGCATACAGATAAACACACTATTTCAGAAACTGTCTCCTTAATTTCTCTAAAGATTACAATTTCTACACTATGATTCAAGTACCTTAAAACATGGGAATTCTATTTCCTGACATGACTCAGTATAAGAGGGACAGATATCAGTACACAAACTACACAAAAAGGAAGACAAGACAAAAATAAATATTACTGATCCTGATGAGCTACTCATCAAACCATTTTTAAGAAAAAGAAGAAGTTAGTAAAATTCTTCTGAATCTAGCAAAAATACAAGGCTTTGCTGATTTTTTAAAAATGAAACATCATTAGAGACTAAAATACATATAGATAAGTGGTATTAACATGGGTCTATTCTTCAGAGCACCATTGTCTACATTCTTTAAAAAAAAAAAAAAAAAGGACGGGGGTGGGGTGCTGGGGCACCTAGGTGGCTCAGTGGGTTAAGTCTCTGCATTCAGCTCAGGTAATGGTCTCAGGGTCCTGGGATGGAGCCCCACATCGAGCTCTCTGCTCAGCAGGGAGCCTGCCCCACCCCCTACTCCCCCCCCAACCCCGTCTCTCTGCCTGCTTCTCTGCCTACTTGTGATCTCTGTCAAATAATACATAAAATCTTTTTTTTTTTTTTTTTTTAATGGTGTGCTTGGGTGGCTCAGTCAGTTAAGCAACTGCCTTTGGCTTAGATCAGGATCTCAAGGTCCTGGGATCAAGCCTCGAGTAAGGCCCCCTGCTCAGCAGGGAGTCTGCTTTCTCCCACTTCCACTGCCCCTCCTCCCTGCTGGTATGCTCTTGCTTTCTCTCAAATAAATAAATAAAAATCTTCATTAAAAAAAAAAAAAACTTAAGGAGTAATTATTATTGGGAGAGTTTAAAGGACTTATCTCCTTTGACCTATGGCCTGTGTCTAGAGGTTTTAATTAAGAGAAAAGCAAATCGAGACACAGAAGTCCAAAGATAACTTAAAAGGCACCCTGGCTTTATCTGTGCATCAGTCATTACTTCTACTCCAAGCAGGCCTGCCTTTCTTAGCAAACAGCTTGCCTGATTAGCAATCAGATTTGAGAGACTTTCATGACCACCTCTAGCCTTGTGGGCTGAAAAGCAAACATAGTTCAGTTCAAAGCCCATATTTAAAGCAAACAAACTGAGCATAAAGGTACACTTTCAGACACACTCCAGCAAGATGGGATTCTTTGTCCTTCGAATCACATTTGGTAAATATCTTTCTTTCTCTTGCTCAATTCAATGCTTTAACTAATAAACTTTCAAGGGAATGTCTGCTGGCTTAGCACATACTTGACCACTTTTCCCACAAAGATCATCCCCTTCCTCAGCATACAAAGAGGACAAGAAAGTCTGACAAACGAGTATTAGAGAAAAATGTGCTGTGTTTTTATTTTTTATTTTTTTAAACATTTTATTTATTTATTTGACAGACAGAGATCACAAGTAGGCAGAGAGGCAGGCAGAGAGAGAGAGAGAGGAGGAAACAGGCTCCCTGCTGAGCAGAGAGCCCGATGCGGGACTCGATCCCAGGACCCTGAGATCATGACCTGAGCTGAAGGCAGTGGCTTAACCCACTGAGCCACCCAGGCACCCATGCTGTGTTTTTAAAAACGCTTAATAGGGTTTTATAAATTGCATTCAAACACAATGAAGGAAAATGGTCCGTGACCATACTACCTGGTTAGCTCCTGATTCATTTTTAAAAGGAAAGAAGAAGAAGAAATGAACCTGATTAGAAAACTCAAATACAGAAAAGAAAGAAAAAAGAAAAATCTTCCAGCATATTAACATTCATATCTTTTTAAAGAAAAAGTATATATATCAGCTTATATATCTTTTTAAAAAGATTTAGACAAAAGAGAATGGTATTCATATGATTCTGTAAAATGTTCTTTTCATACATGAATACATATAAGTATGTGTAAGTATATACCATTATTACATTATATATTGTATTTTAGATACAAGATAATTTCAAATCAGCACACAGACTCCATTCTATAAACATGTTATATTGTAACTTGTACAAATATCTTGGCATAATTTTAAGTGAGCCTATTTATGAAATTGCTGGTGATTTTAAATTTTGAAATATATTGCCAAATTGCTCTTCACTGGTAGCTATTTTAGAAGATAATTTAATCTCAAACAGTAGTCCCCTTTCTGTATGGTTACGGGTACCAAAACTGACCTGCTTTGTTTCAAACTGTATCACAGGTCAGACAACCAACCCATCCCAGGCTAAGCCAAGCTCTTGCAGACGACAGAGATTACAAGAACCAAGCTGGAAACATCTTATAGCACAGATGAAGGTTGGGGATCACAGCTTTGTAAAGGTTTTACGTGCCTGACCTTTTACTTCTTTCTACATTCTTTGTCTAAGACACAACCTCAGGAAAAGAAACGGGCTACAGATGAGAATTAATGTCTCATAGGTATTTGTCTTAGTCCCTTTCGGCTGCCAAAACCAAATACCACAGACTGGATGGCTTATAAGTAAGAGAAATTTATTTCTCACAGTTCTGGAGGCTGGGAAGTCCCAGAATATGGTGTCAGCACAGTTGCCTTTTAGTTAGGGCCCTCTTTTTGGTTCACAGCTGGCCCTCTCAATGCATTTTCGCGTGGCAGAGAGGGATTTCTCTAGAACCTTTTTTGTAAGGCACTAATTCCATTCATGAAGGCTCGACCCTTATGACGTGTACCTCCCAAAGTCAACACCTCTTCACACCATCATCTTTGGAAGCCAGGATTTCAACATATGAATTGTGGGGGGCCATTTAGACCATAGCAGTACTTAACTATGAATACTAGCTGTTGAAAATACCAAGGAAGCAAAAGAGAGACTGGAGTCTCAAACCATCAGAGAGGTGAACATGTTTGTTGGTCCCTCACCACTGTCCACTTCTAGAGAGCTCCCATGATAGCTCAAAGAAGCTGGAAGTTCTCAAACAATGAGTGCAGAGTGGGGATATGGGATAGTTAGGAACGTCCACAGTTTTCCCTAATTACTTCCTTCTCTGAGAAACTGGCTGCGAGTGTCTGATCCCCCTCACAACCAGATCCCTCTGGGTAACTCACAGCAAGTTCAGAGTGTGTGGGTGGGCCACATCCCTTGGCTATAAAACCTAGAATTTCCCAAAACATGCCCTGAAGAAACAAGGAAGGTCTCAAATACACAACCTAACCCTACACCTAAAGGAGCTAGAGAATGAACAACAAAGAAAGCCTAAACCCATCAGGAGAAGAGAAATAATAAAGATCAGAGCAGAAATCAATGAAATGGAACCCAAAACATGCCCTGAATTTTTATTTCTGCCTCTGAGAGTCTGATTAGATATCTTTCTCAGGTAAAATGGCTTGAAAACACCCATCCACGGATAATAACTTCCTACCTCCTAATTTATCAAAAATAACAAAATGATATTTCTCCAAATTAATCTGCATCCATATCCATCCCTTGCTCCTTGGAAATTCCAAAGCATTCTACTCATCTGGTTCCCTGGGCCTTTATTATATCATTAATTATAAAAATAATGAAAGATACATGAAGAAAGAGATACATATATAAAGAGAGTTTCCATAGGTCAATCACTTTTTATAGGCAATGCTTTCATTTATACCTGTACACAACGGTGCCTAAGAAAAAAAAAATTCATATTCAAATTTAAATGAGGAGATGTGAGACTTCAATAAGACCATTTGATCTCACTGATCCTAAGCTTCTTTATCTATAAGATAGATACTGAATGCCTCTCTGCCATCCGATTGCTGTGAGGCTCAAATGAAGCCTTCCACCCTAACCCATCAAAAGCTCTAAAAGGGCTTAAGTACTTAGCATACTGGACACACTATTAAAAAAAAAAAAAAAGTTAGCTCTCCCAAAAGGGCTTCCATTCTGACTGTCTTTCCCCCAGGATATTTCATTTTATTCCCTCCAGCAACTACCAAAGTAACATTGCACATAGGACACATTCACTGGAATTTAACTGAATTGTTCTGACCTAAGTAGAACTAATTCAGCATTTCTTATTACTCATAAATTCATGCCTGCTCAAGAGCACCAGTCATTTTGGATCCAATTTTAGAAACACTGAGGGCCCAGTGTCATGGTTCGACGCTCCACTTTTTATTTCTGAGGTGAGCCTTTTGTAAAAATCGTTACTATCCTCTTACTTTCTTCGCTACTGTCATTCTTTGCCCAGACACTAGAAGTGAACTACAGCATTAACAAACCATCTGCAAACTTATATCTTCAAGAGAATCACCCTTATGAAACCAGACACAGAATAGTTACTAAGATTCTAAAATCTGTCCTCAAAGGGCCTCAGCTGCATGACGACTGCAGGAAAAACCATTTTCTTCCATTCTTAAAATGGATACACTAGCAAATTACACAGAGCAATTTCTTAATGATAGCTAGACTCATGTTGATACTCATGTTTCAAATAAATTACTGGCTTGGATACTGTCTATATATAAAAACACCCAGCAGACTATTTCTGTTAATGAATGAAGTGGAAGATCAATTCTTATTGGAGCAGATAATAATCAATCTGGCAGATAATAGCAGATAATAATCAATCCGAAGTTATGAACAGTTACCGTGTCATGAATATAGATCTTATTCAGACCATGTCATCACATAAAATGTTTTATTCATTACAGGTCAATATAGGACTGAGAAACCACTGCTTGTTCTTATAGTAGTAATTACATTAAAATAAATAACAATTGATTATAGGTCACTCAAGTATGGTATCTTTGAAGGCTTCTCAAGGAAACTTGATAATTCAGATTATTTCACATAAAAACTAGAAAGACAAGCAAAAAATCAAAAAAGATGTGAGATGCCAAACTCCATTAATATATTTGTCATAAACATCTCCACCACACATTGACACAAAAATGTGGTTTCTCCTAACAAAAGCAAGTTCCGAACACTCTTTTCACTACTGGCTCACTGAATGTGATGAAATTGATCTGATTTTGCTTCATCAGCAACCAAACGATAATAAAAGACCAGAGCCTTCACAGATGTCACTGTACCATGACTCAAATTTCAGAGATTCAAACACTGTGAACCCCGAACATCATCCAGCATAAGGCTCTCCATAAAGTTAAGAAGTTACTATTACCCATCCATATTTCGTTTTAGCTCTCTAAGAAAAACAAGACCGAAAACATATTTTCCTAGAACATTTTTACATACTACTGGCCTCACAGGATCCATTCACCATTCTGCAAATAGGTCACAAAGACTTTGAAAAGGCATCAAAGAGAAAGAAAAGATTTAAAGGAATGGCAGGGTTAAAAGAGCCATGATGCCCACCTCCTGAGTCCTAGAGTTGTTAAGTGGAAGCTTACCTATGGCTTTCCCTTTTATGTTTTTAAAAAGATTTTATTTATTTATTTATTTATTTGAGAGAGAGAGCTGTGGCGGGGGGCGGGGGGTCGTGTAGAAGCAGAGGGAGAGGGACAAGCAGACTCCATGCTAAGCACAGAGCCTGAGGCAGGGACTCCATCCCACAACCCTGAGATCATGACTTGAGCCAAAATCAAGAGTCAGATGCTTAACCAACTAAGCCAGCCAGGTGCCCCTGGCTTTTTCTTTTAAATGAACAATGAAAAGAATAATCCCACGTTGCTCTATGGATGCATTTTTATGCGGTGACATTATCAGCCAAAGGACAGCCAAAGAAAGCAAAGGGGCAGGTGACATGCATGTCTGCTCCCATCATGGTAGTCTACCCAGGCAGAAATAAGAAGCTTGGCAAGAAAGAGCAAGAAGCAGAGAAGATATCCTGAACTGAGCCCTTTGGAAATGGGGAAGCATGGCTTGACCATAGAACTGTTCCTAACAGAACCGCAAGAAAACATATTCTAGATCTAATTTTGATTTTAATACTCAATTAAAGCCCAGAGGCAGAAGTTAGCTTCCAGCGGTACTTGAGAGAAAAGAACTGTCTCTGATTTTTACGGAGACCAAAATTTTATGATTTTTCAAATTAAAAATAAGTCATCCCCCAAACAAAATTATAACTTAATGACAAAACAAAAGGGCCAACTAGAATCCAAATGTCACCAAAGAAAGCACTGATTTTTTTTCCTTCTAAATCACACCTATTCACGATTTTTACAGAGTTGTAATTAAGGAAGAAATAAAAATTTGCAGTCTTCATGCTTCCGATCCAATTATTTTAATGTCTGCACAGTTGCTTATTGAGAACTATACTAACTCAAAGACAAAAAGAGCCTAGGTAAATATTAAAAAAATGGCATTTTAATTGAGCTATGAAAAATGTTCAGTTTCTATGAAACATAAAATCGTACTCTATTACCAAAACCCAAAACATTTTATTTCATAGATTTTCCATTTAATAAAATGTTTTGTGAAATGTGTCATTTTATGTAAAACTAGACCCAATTCATATAATCATTAATGAAAATTCTTGAAATTCTTGAGATAATATACCAAACTTGCAAATCCTTCAGTCAGTAGTTATTGGTAATGATTAAGATAGAAGTAATGGAAAATTTTAATGTTTTATTCCAATGGATAATGGGCATTAGAATGCTCACCATCTTTATGAAAAACAGAGCATTTTTAATTTAAAGTAATGCATACAGTAATCTAGAAAATCCATCTAAATTGGTTTGCATTCTCTTCTCCCATTTCAGATTTCCACATTTATCCGAAAGAAAAATAACCAAAGACTAGTACTTCTAAGAGAGTGATTCAGAATAGAGAGGAAAGAAGCAAAGATATGATAGTAAAAATAAAGAGAGACATATTGCGACTTAACCCCATTTCTTAGGCAAAACTTTTTCACACACACAAAAAAAAAACCTGCATTGCAAACCTAAGTAAAGTATAATATGGAACAAGTGTAAGGACAGGCACAAATAATCAATGAAACAGAGGGTTCTGAGAGAAATTCTTACATTTATGGTCAAATGATTTCCTACAAAGGTGCTAAAATATATCAAAAGGTAAAAGACAGTCTTCTCAGCAAATAGTTTTGAGACAATTGGATAGCTGCGGAAGGAAAAAAAATAAACATATACTTGAACCTCACACAATACCCAAATCTTAACCCCAAACGGACCAAAGCCCTAAGTCTAAGGACTAACATGACAAAAGTTCTAGAGAGAAACACAAGGAGAAAAACTTCAGTGACCTTTAGTTAGGTAGAGAATACTTAGAAACATCAAAATCATTAATTTTAAAAGAAAAGACTAAAGAACGGAACTCATTACAATTAAAAACTTTTAAAACTCAACATTCAAAAAATTAATAATCTAACTAAAATGTGGGCAGAAGACCTGGAAATGACCAACAGACACATAAAAGACACTCAATATCACTGATCATCAGGCAAATACAAATGAAAACTACAGTAAGATATCACCTCACACCGGTCAAAATGGCTAAAATCAACAACACAAGAAACCACAGGGGTTGGCAAGGACGTGGAGAAAGAGGAACAATCTTACACTGTTGGTAGGAAAGCAAACTGATGCATCTACTCTGGAAAACAGAATGGAGGTTCCTCAAAAAGTTAAAAATAGAGCTACCCTATGACCCCGCGATTGCACTACCAGATACTCACCCAAAGAATACAAAAATACTAACTCAAAAGAAATACATGTACCCTGATATTTACTGCAGCAATATGTATAGTAGCCAAATTGTGGAAATAGCCCGTGTCCATTGACTGAATGAATAAGGAAGATGTGATATGCAGAGACGATGGAATATTCCTCAGCCATAAAAAAAGACTGAGACCTTGCGGTTTGCAATGTCATGGATGGGCTGGAGAGTATAATGCTAACTGAAGTTAAGTGGGTCAGAGAAAGACCAATACCATATGAATTCACTCGTGTGGAATTTAAGAAACAAATGAGCAAAAGAAAAAAGAAAGAGAAGCAAGCCATGAAACGGACTCTTAACTACAGAGAACAAACTAATGGTCATCAAAGGGGAGGTGGGTAGGGGGATGGGTCAAGCAGGTGATGAGCCCTGGGTGTTGTACGCAAGCGCCGAATTACTTTATGGTACGCCTGAAACTCGTATCACACTGTACGTTAACTGGAATTTAAACATATTCTTTTGAGCTTCAAGGATAGTACTAGGAAAATGAGAAGCCACAGACTGGGAGAAAATATGTGCAAATGATGTATCTGATAAGGGACTTAGAGACAAATAACTCAATATGAAAATAAGTGAAGAATTTGAACAGGTATTTCCCTAAAGAAGATACAGGAATAGCTAAGAAGCTCACCGACTGTGTAACTAACTTGATGATAAGGAGATAAGTTTCATAGTTATCTTCTGTTCTTTTCAAAAGCTACATAATAGGATGATTTCATTAGTAACTCCAAAGCTCGTTACTTTGTATTTCTCGTATCAGAGCCAAGTTTTCAAATCCCTGTAAAATATAATGGTAATAACATCCAGACTGAACAAGAAATGAAACTATCTCTATTTCCAGACGACATAATCTGGTATACAGAAAATCCTAAGGAAGTCGCAACACAATAAAAAACTGTCTATACTGATAAACAAGTTCAAGGCTTAAGGAAACAAGATCAATTTATAAAAATCAACTGTATTTCTATATTCTGGCAATGAACACTCTGAAAATGAAATTTTAAAAATGATTCCATTTATGAAAGTAACAAAAAGAAAAAAATACTTAGGAATAAATTTAATAGCAAAGTGCAAGATTTGTTGCCTAAAAACAACAAAACACTGTTGAAGAAATTTTAAAAGATCTAAGGGCACCAGGGTGACTCAGTCAGATGAGTGTCTGACTCTTGGTTTTAGCTCAGGTCATGATCTTGGGGTCGTGGGATCAAGCCCCACATCAGGCTCCCTGCTCAGTGGGGACTCTGCTTAGGATTATCTTGCTCCCTCTCTCTTTGCCCCTCCCTTTATCGCTCTCTCTAAATAAATAAATATTAAAAAAGAAAAGGATCTAAATCAATGGAAATATATCCCATGTTAATGAATCAGAGCTATTTTGGTTTTTTCCAGTTTGTTTGTTTTTTTGAGAGAGAGAGAGCGCGTGCACGTGCGTGCGCACGCGCGCGCACACACACACACACACACAGAGGCATGCGGTGGGGGGAAAAGCAGAGAGAGAACCTTAAGCAGGCTCCATGCAGGTCTCACTCTCACAACCTTGAAATCATAACCTGAGGTAAAATCAAAAGGTGGCGCTTAACCCACTGAGCCACCCAGGCACTCTGGATCAGAACTCTTAACATTGGCAAAATGGCATTACTCCTCAAATTGATCTAGAGTTTCAACACAATCCCCATCAAAAGGCTGGTTCAACATTCAAAAATCAATTAATATAAGCCATCATATCATAAGCTAAAAAAGAAAAAAAAATCATCTGATCCTATTAATAGATGTAGAAAAAGTATCTGATAAAAATCCAATACCAATTCACGAAAAATACTCTTCAGCAAACCAGGATTAGAGGGGGAAACTTCTTCAAATTGATAAAGAACATCTGCAAAAAAACCTATAGCTAAAATTATACTTAAATGGTGAGAAACTAGATATGTTCTCATGAAGATGAAGAACAAAGCAAGATACTTCTCACCACTCCCATTCAACATCATACTAGTAGTCCTCGCTAGTAAGGTGAGACAAGAAAATAAAAGAAACAGGGGTGCCTGGATGGCTCAGTTGTTAAGCATCTGCCCTCCCCTCAGGTCATGATCCTGGGGTCCTGGGATCGAGCCCCACAATGGGCTCCCTGCTCAGCGAGGAGCCTGCTTCTCCCTCTCCCACTCCTCCTGCTTGTGTTCCCTCTCTCGCTGTGTATCTCTGTCCAATAAATAAAATCTCTAAAAAAGAAAAGAAAAGAAAAGGAATAGATTGAGAAGGAAGAAATAAATCAGTCTTTGTGTTCACAGATGACATGACTGTCTATGCAGAAAATCCCAAAGAATCAATAAAAATACTCCTGGATCAAATAATCAATCAGAGCAAGTCTGCAGAATTCAAAGTTAATATAAAAAAGTCATTTGCTTTCTTACACACCATCAATAAACACTGGTATTTGAAATACAATACTGCTTATTCTAGCATCAAAATAAATGAAATACTTAGATACATATCTAATACTTAGATATAAATACAAGATCTATATAAGGAAAATGATAAAACTGCTGAAAGAAATCAAGAAGTTCTAAATAAAGGGAGTGATGCCGCATTAATGGATTGGAAGCCTCAATATCGTCAAGATATCAGTTCTTCTCAACCTGACCTATAGAGTCAATACAATCTCAATCAAAATCTTGGCAAATTACTTTGTGGATATTGATAAACTGATCTAATGTTTACAAAGAGAAGCAAGTCCAGAATAGCCAATACGATACAGAGGAAAAAGAACAAAGTCAGAGGACTAACACTATCTGAATTGAAGATTTACTGTAAGCTGTAGTAATTAAGACAGTGTGGTACTGTTCAAAGAATAAACAAATAGATCAATGGAACAGAACAGAGAGCCCAGAAACAGGCCCACGCAACCATAGTCAACTGATCTTTGACAAAGGAGCCAACGCCTTTCAATAAAGAAAGGACTGTCTTTTCAACAAATGGTGTTAGAATAACTATAATTTCACATCCAAACTATAAATCTAGACAAAGACAAAGAACTCAACAGCTTTCACAAAAATTAATTCAAAATACCTGGAGACCATAGGGCTAAATGTAAAAAAATTATAAAACTCTAGAAAATAAGGAGAAAATCTGGAAGACCTTGGGGTGGCAGTGACTTTTAGATACAATCACAACAATCCACAAAGAACTAATAATTGATAAGCTGGACTTCATTAAAATTAAAAACTTCAGTTATGAGAAAGACATTGTCAAGAGAGTGAAAAAAAATTAGCCACAGAACAGGGAGAACATCTCCACAAAAGACTTATCTGATAAAGGACTGGTATCCAAAACATACAAAGAACTCTTAGAGCTCAACAATAAGAAAATGAACAATCTGACTTAAAAATGGGCAAAGATCTGAACAGGTACCTCACCGAAGAAGATACACAGGTGGCAAACAAGCACATGTAAAGCAATGTCATACATCATTAGGGTACTGCAAATAAAAATAACAATGAAATGCCACATATACCTATTAAAATGGTTAAAATCTAAAACACTGACAACATTAAATGCTGGCAAAGATGGGGCAAAACAAAGTCTCATTCATTGCTGGTGGGAATGCAAAATAGTACAGTCACTTTAGAAGACAGTTTGGCAGTTTCTTACAAAATTAAACATAATTCTACCATACAAACCAGAAATCATACTCCTTGGTATTTTCTCAAAGGAACTAAAACTTTATGTCCACGTAAAAGCCACATGAATGTTCACAGCAGCTTTATTCACAACTACCGAACTTTGGGGAGTACCCAAGATATCCTTCAATCCGTGAATGGATAAATGAACTGTGGCACGTCCAGACAATTGAAAATTATCCAGCATTGAAGAGGAATGAGCTATCAAGCCACAAAAAAAACATGGGGGAATCTTAAAAGCTTATTTCTAAGTGAAAGAAGCCAATCTGAAAGGTTACATGATGCGTGACTCCAAACATGTCATTCTGGAAAAAGCAAAACTACAGAGACAAGAAAACGATCAATAGTTGCCAGGAATTCAGAGAGAAGGGAAAATGGATGAATAATCAGAATATGGAATTTTTAGGACACTGAAACCATCCTGTGTGACTCTATAATGATACATACATATCATTTATTTGTCAAAGCCCACATAATGTACAACACAAAGAGTGAACCCTAGTGTAAACTATGAACTTTAATTAATAATCATGTATCAATATTGGCTAATCCACTGTAACAAGTGTACGAAACTGATGCAAGATATTAACAGGGAAAACTCTGAGTGGTAGTTGGGGTATGTGGGAACATTCTATACTCTCTGCTCAATTTTTCTGTAACCTAAAACTCCCCTCCCAAAATAAAATCTGTTAATTTGAAAAAGCAAACAGGGGCACCTAGGCAGCTCAGCTGGTTAAGCATCCCACTCTTGATTTCGGCTCAGGTCATGATCTCAGATAGAGCCCTATGCTGGGTTCCACGCAGGGCATGGATCCTGCCTAAGATTCTCTCTCTCTCCCTCTATTTCTACTCCTCCCGCCCACCCCCTTAACCCTGTGCACAATCTCCCTCTCTGTCTCTCTCTCAAAAACAAACAAATAAACAACAAATATACATATATAATAAATATAAAATATATTTTTAATTAAATAAATAAATAATAAAAAGTAAAAGTAAAAAAGCACGGTCGATTATTTTTAAAATGCCATAATAATAAAGCCTAACATTAAGAAGAAGAAATAAATTTTAAAATTCATGATGTGCTTGGAATTCTACTTGAGCAGAAAGCCTACTGAGGTTTTATTGAGAAGAGGAATCCTCAGCCTGCGCTGTTTAAATAAACTCGGGACAGCTTTCTGATAACCTCTCATTTGGCTGCTCCCAACACAATTGTGTTTACAGTAAACACCAGGATTCTACTACTAGTGAAGCTCTGAAATTATCTTCCTTATCTGCTATTTACTTTAACTGCAAGCTCTAGAAAGCCTCTCTTTCTTCCAGACTCAAAAAGCAAGTAATTGAATTAAATGTATTTCGTTAAATGTTCCCAAGGACTAAATTCTACTTCTCCCTTTGTTAAATAACAGCGCTCTGCCAGTCTCTCCAAAACCCAGCAGAATTCATAATTGTACCCCTACTCCCAGAGAACTTCGCTCTCACCGCTAGTGAAAACATTTTTCACACTGTGTGTCAGAGTACGGATCCGGCCCATCCCCTCCGCTGGGAGCCCCTGAAGACAGGGAGCGCCAATCATCTCCCCCTTCAGGCCTCACAACTAGAAGGAGGCCTTCCCAACAGGACCTGTTTAGATCTAAGTGATGGGGATCTATTTCAAACGAACTCCCTAACCTGCCCTGAAAGTGAAGCCAGGGTTGCTGGCTTTAGGTGGTGCTGCCTCTGGGGTCATGGGTGTGTGTGTGTGTGTGTGTGTGTGCGTGCGTGCGTGCGTGTGTGTGTGCCCCTGGGGTCATGGGTTTGTGTGCGTATGTGTGCGCGTGTGTGCGTGTGTGTGTGTGTCTCCCCACTCCTTCATCTCACTTCCTGCATCTCCCTGCTCTAATCTTCTCTGTGTTAACTTCATTCTCAGAAAGGCTTTCCCTAAAGGATGGCAAAGCAGGGAAACTAGCCACTCCAGCTTAACAAACCTACGAAAAGGAAAATGGTCTTTTCAACAGTGGTCAGTTTTCACAATGGTCAGTGAAAATACGGAGTCCTCCATAAACCCATCCTTGTGACCCTGACTAACCACACTTATGTCACATGCCCTGGACAGAGCCAGTGAGGTCACCTCCCCTTTCCATACAGGCTGACAACAAAGGAAGGGTGACTAACTGCCCAAGGAAAATCTGAAAGGGGTAAAGGGATGGTGGGCGGGTCAAGTCAACAGACAGTCACTATTTCACAGGGTCTCAAGACTGCTGATGCGCTCCTGTCTGGTGAGTTTCATGGACTGTTCATGATGTCTAATGCTGAGTTACCCCCGGAATACCCAACAGCTTGTGTTCTGTGCCTCTCCTGTGGGGACAGCACACGTTCTCAGAAGGAATGATCCCCACCTTCCTGCATCAGTTCATTCTGCTGGTCTACCGTCAGGCCATTCTGCATTACTCTATACTCCTCTTATTTTCAGGACACTTCTTTTCTCCTGTGCTACGGGAGTATCTTCATGCCAAATGCACGCACTGCCAAAAATGAACATGTTGCTAGCTTTTGTCTAAGGGGAGAGAAGAGTAAGTAAAATCTTGCCACGCAAACCAGGGCCAAAGCGCCCCCACCAGAAATGGCAGGTCTCCATGACTCCCCGCTTCCCAGTGTGAAGACACAAAGGAGGTCAAGTCAGAAGGCACCAGTGCGAGCCCATGCTTTCTCAAGAAGAGGGTTTCTCTCCAAAGTCAAGCCAAGATCACCGCGGTTGTTATGGGGAGCCTCGGGCTGGGGCCTTCTTCATACGCGGTGCTAAAGACTTGCTCTTCTCTGAAAGAGGAGAGGAAGACGGGCAAAGGGACGGGGCAGAGGACGAAGAAGAAAGATGACGATTCACCGCGCACGGAGATACGTCAGGATCTACCGGCCATGTCTGCAATGCTAGGACTCTCTAATAACTGGGAAGGGCTATCTGGGGCTGTTCCAGAAACATGTTCTGGAATAAACCAAACAGCCTTTCCCTAGCTGACCCGATCCGCTTCATTCAGCCTCTCTGATACTAACCTGATTTTACTTAGTTAGCGTCTGTCTCCGGCTTTCACAGGAGCTTTCTTTTATGGATTTTCCATCCAGCAAATGTTTCTGTTCCACGGCTGGCCAGATCCGGCCACAGCAGCATGCTTGGCCACGGACCACAGCAGCTCACCCACAGCAGCTCCGACCTGCAGGGGAAAAGCCAGAGCCATTGGACAGATTCATCAACTCTCTCTCTCTCTCTCTCTCATTTGTCTGTGTTTGGCAGGATAACCCCAAATGTTTTCCAACTGTTTAAGGTCATTAATGAACAGAGACAACAGCAAGTAAGGTGTCCGAAGGACAAGTCTGGGCTATCCTAAAGGACTGAGGCATTTAATCATTATTGAAAAGGTTCGGCCAAACGATTAGACTCTGTTTGTGGAAAATGCAAAAGCCAGATGTTTTAATTAACCACAGAAAACATAAGCTACAACTAAAATTTCATGAACACAGTGATCTGCCCTGTGGAAAACCACAGGAATGTTCTGGCAAGGCTCAGTCTGAATTCTTGGGACACAGAGGGCTAGAATCATTCCCCTTAGGAACTCGAACAGAAAATTAACTTGCTCAATATGTTTTAAAAAGTAAAATGAAACCCAGATTTAATCTCAATCAAATATAAAAACATTTCAGGACTTCAAAGGGCACCACCGAAAGACACATAAGGGAAGGTCATAAAGAATTCCAATGTGGTTCGGGATTTAGAATGCATGTTCGATGCAAAGCAAATGGTGTAACAGAAAATTTTATAGGCTAAATAATCCAAAAGGGGAAACTAATCATCTTTCATTTCCCAATGGAGAAAATGACATATTAAACCAATATTCAACAAGTAAATTATAAATATTACCAAACGCATCATATATTTGGGCAAAAGGAATTTCTTAAGCATCCTCCTTCGTGCCAAAGCTGTGGCCTAGCCCACGCCAGCAACCATGCTTCAGCCTGAGGAATGAAGGCGTCTAGAAAAACAGTGTTAAAATAACTTCTGCTCACTGATATTACAGCTAGCAATTCTGGTACAGAAAGCCAAAGTGAGGAAACCTTAGAAAAGCAATCAGTGAACTATTAAAACAAATAAATTAAGAAGTCCTCATTTGTTCATTATACTATTCAATATGACAACATCTATATATGCTAACTATTGAAAGTCTGTTCAAGAGGGAAGAGGACAAATGCTATTTTCAGATACTAGGACTACAATTCTATTTCTGTAAGGCAAAACAGACCCTGTCACAAGAGTGCCAAGCATAATATTACATTAATCTCCACCTTCTCTTGAAAGCTCAAGCCCAAAAATCATCTCGAAAGGAGCACAGTTAAGTTATATATGTATGGTATGATCCCAATTTTTTTCTACAAACTAAGTATATAATTAAAGACACAAAAGTACGAAGAAAGAACTATTTCTGGGTCATGGAATTAGAAGCTTATTTGTCTTTCCTTCTTGGTGTTTTCCAAATTTTCCACAACTCCTATGTATCATTTACAGAACCAGAATATTTTTCAGTAAGATTTTTATTAAACATGATGGGGACACAAATCAGCAACTGGTGCCCCTCTTATATTAGCCTGATCTGTGGGTTTCTTCTCACTTGAACAATAAGAGCTAATAAATTAAGAAGTCTTCATTTATCTGAGCTCAATAATTCCTAATTTAGAAGTTCAAAACCCAAGTGTCCAAATAACATTTCCAGGGCCGAAGAACACTAGTTTCCTAGAAGTAAGAAACGTGTGTTTGTTTACTGCAAACTTGCCACAAAGAGACAAGAAAACCATAGGTATTTTCCTCCTTTAACTGATTGCATCCAAACCTTTCTATCACTGGCCATACCCTATTAATTTTTGCTTAATTAAAAAGAGCGCCTCCTGGTGTTACTGTCGCACAGGAGCCCAACGATCGTGAACACTTGACCCCTCCATTTTTGACACTCTCGGCATCCCAGAAAACACAAAACACAGTGGTGGAATCGTAACACTAGAGGACGTGGCAAGCCATCATTCCTAGAACCCCAAAACTCCCTCAGATTACAAATGAAGACCCTGGATGCCCTAAGAGTCTCAATGGCTTTCCTGAGGCCACGCAGCCGGGACGAGAGAATCAGGGATCAAAGCCCAGATCACCTGCCTTCACTCTGACCCAGTCCTCTTCCCACGGCAATGTGGCTCAGCAGGCACACTTCGAAATACAAGTTGGTAGGAAACACGCACACGTTAAATTCATACCAGCAAAACCAGAAGAACAAGACAGACATTTGTTCCACCAAAAATGAAATGCATGCAGGGGAAAAAAATAAAAAATAAAAAAAAACAAAGACTCAAGTGCAGGCTAAAAAAGATGTGGTGGCTGCGCCCGGAGCACGCTCGATCAGAGAAACAATGGTCGCACTGTGCTCAGGCAGCAGGTGTCCTGACCAGAAACTGCCGATCACACTGAAAGCTTGCTGGTCCTACTACTTGCCCTGTGGACAACAGCGCATGCCCACAGCTCAAAGCAGGACAAAAGGTTTTCAACAAGATAACGCAATCCTTGCCCTGACCCCACCTGCAAGAGGTAAGAAGGATGGGTGCTCACCCCACCCGTTGGAAACAAGTGATGGATGGTCACAGCCTCTTCTCCACCAAATGACCCAAATCATAGTGGGAAGACATGAGTGGTTTCAAAAATTAACTAAGTAAGAGTTGCTGAGAAAAAAATGCAACAAAATCCTAATACTTCCTGTCTTCTGTCTGATACAAACCTCAGAGAGGGTGCAAGATTCCCCTCTTTTCTCTGAAGTTATTTGAAACGCTGCTCACCGCTACATCTTTCTTAACAGCCACCTGCAGTATCCCTGCCGCCCCAATCAGAAACCCGAGAGTCGCACACGATGTGGATAGTCTGAAAAGCCAGGGGAGAGAAGAGGACGGATGTCAAACGCTCCCTGGAAAACCTGCACGGAGCGCCCTGCCCGAGAGCCTGTCCTACTGTGCAGCCGGACAACAAAGGCATGGGCTGTGAGGCTGCTAATAAAAAAAAAAGCCCCGTCGAGGGAGAATGTGATCTCGCTTTGTAAGAGCCAGAACAAACACGACAGCTCGTCTCGCCTCATTTGAGAAGCCAGGCACCCGGAGAAAAAAGAAAATGCAGGGTTTTGTTTTGGTTTGGTTTTTTGTTTTTTCATCCACGCAAAACTGCTCCTCGAGTCCCTACCGTCCATTCCCATGGCTGGATCCTGGAGGAAACACAATACTGGCAATTTATTTATTCCCCTCGATGTCTCTGTTCTAATATTCAAGGTCAATGTCCACAGCGGGCAAAGGGAATTAGATCCGTGTTACCGTGTCGCAGTGAAATCAAAGCTTTGGGGTATTGTTTGAGTAACTCTCTAAAGTTATTTGTAAGGTAATGACGGTTACGTTCAGATGCAGTGGTCTGAGAGGATCAAATCTCACCCACTAATCCAATCGGACAGAATCTTGCTGGAGCTACCAAATGATCTTTCCCAACAGAGAAGAAACATAAATTAGGATTAGATCAGATTTCATAGATTTTGAAATTCTTTCTTGGAACCTCGGCTGCGTGTTACTCCGTCTTTAGCTTCAGTAGAACGCCTTTGGCAAAATGTGCACCCAGATGTTTGCCACAATTTGAGACTCTTCAGTGTTTGGCTGGCGTTGTATTTTTTCTATTCTAATATCACCGGGAAGGTTTCTCCTTCTTGAGCTCGAATCCAGAAATACCAGCCAAGCCAATTCAACACTTCAGAAATTTCTATCTCAAAATGACCCGCAGGACCAGGCAAAAATACACTGGAGAACATTCCTCTCATCACCTTGGAAATTTTATTTTAAAGACTGATTGATTTGAGAGAAAGAGAGAGAGGAACAGAGGGAGAGAGACAAGCAGAACCCGCACTGAGCTCAGAGCTCGATGCGAGGCTTGATCCCACGACCCTGAGATCACGACCCGAGCCAAAACCAAGAGTCAGGTGCTTAAGTGACTAAGCCACCCAGGCTCTCCTGAAAATTTGACTTTAAAAATGTAGATTCACAGTATTAATCAATTTACACCTTAAAATGTTTGGGAGCAAAGAAGATTGCATTAAATTTTTTTGTTTGGTTGGTTTTTTTCCCCCAAAAAGAATGTATAACAGGCACCCATCACAGGCAAGTTAGAAAGACCTATTATGAATAATCCAACAGGCACCCAACAAAAATTGTCACTGATGGGGAGGCCATTAGGTAATTTGGAAAGGTTTCATATGGTAACTTCCCGTCTCATGCTCTCAAGGACATAGGGTTTCCACTCCGGGAGCAAAGAGTGGGAATTTACGCTTATTAAGGTTTTAAAGGCTGTTCTGGAAAGAACAGGGGATGAAGAAATGAGCAGATTAAGAGCTTGTAGTCCTAGCTCTGCTACTTAGGACTTGTGGATTTGTGAAATAACTAATTTATTCTCTTTAACCTTTGTTTCCTCATTTGTGAAACTGGGGTGGTACTCTCAGCCGAGTCCCCGGGATTGCCAACTGATAAAACCAAAGAAGAAAACATTATAGAAATTTAACACTATACGTTCATTCAACAAATATTTACTAAGAAACGGCAATGCTGCCAGATAAGGCACTGAGGACCCAACCATGGAGAGGAGACCCAGTCCCTTCCTGCAAGGACTTTAAAACGAAGATTTTACTTACTTGAGAGAGAAAGAAAGCAGGGGGTAGAAATAGAGGGAGAAGGACAAGCAGACTCAAGCTGAGCTTGGAGCCCAACTGGGGGCTCGATCCCAGGACACTGAGATCGTGACCCGAGTCACAGGCAGAGCTTAACCGACTGAGCCACCCGGCCAGCGCCCCACTTTACATGGTTCTTGAGGAAGTTTTGCAGCACAAAGTGGTAGATGTCATTTTTAGTCTGGGTTATCCAATTGGTTTTGTTTTTTTTTTAATTTTTTATTTATTTTTTTGACAGAGAGAGACACAGCGAGAGAGGGAATACAAGCATGGGGAGTAGGAGAGAGAGAAGCAGGCTCCCTGCTGAACAGAGAGCCTGATGTGGGGCTCGATCCCAGGACCCTGGGAGCATGACCTGAGCCGAAGGCAGTCGCTTAACCCACTGAGTCACCCAGGAGCCCTGAGCTGTCTAATCGTTGTTAGTCCATTCCTTTATATACTTTTCTTGAGCACTTACTATGTGCCAGGCACTATCTAAGTGCTGGGAATTAAAGCACTGACCAAAATTTCCAGCCTGATAAAGCTGACATTTCAGTCATTCCTCATTCGTATGAAATGTAAAATCTATGAACTAAATAGAGGAAGCAGCCAGGCTGTTTCTGCAGCAACCCCTTGATTCCTTCCACCAAAAGACCTCCACACCAAAGTTAAAAGGAATATTCTAGTTGATCTAGATACAGTAAACATTTTCCTTCTTAATTTCCAGACCACATTTTACAATATTCCAAATAATCTACTGCCATTATATGAACTACTTCGTGTGCTCTACTTGGTGTGAGGGACTACAATCTGTGTGTGTTGGCCTGGAGTAATGCACTCTCTCCACACTGTCCCTGTCCTCCCCCCTGCCCACCCCCCATCCCAGGAAAAAGAACACTCGCTGGAATCCATCCAGTAACAACCCTGGTTTTAACAAGGGGAATATCAGTTATTTTAGAAGCATTTCCTGGAGCAGTCATTTTTTTTAAAGAATAAAAGAAGTGGAATTATTTATTTTAGAAACGAAACTGAAGTTCAATTTTAACATGCCAAATGTCTGCCTTAGCAAAGTTTCTTTTTTAAATCTGTTTCATTACAAAAATAAATAAAAAGGGCCTGAGAACTAGGCTGTCCAGGACACTGTCAACCCAACTGTCTAAAAATTCAGTAGGGGACAGAGCAGAAGGGGACGATGAGAGAGGGGAAGACAAGTAAGAAGGGAGGCCATCAAGATCCACACATGGACCCGGATTTATAACCTGAAAGCTCACGTAACCGACAAACAGCAAGAGCCAATGTTCAAAATAAGGTTTAGCAAAGAAAAAAGCAAATATCCAAATATAAATGACCAAAATGATATACAACTTCAGGGGAAGGCTTCTGAAACCTGGAGTTCTTACCAAAAATACGAAGTCCAAAGCCCAAGTACCCTGACATACATACCAGGTCTGGGGGAGTGTCTGGGAAATCTTTGTTTTTTTTTTTAATCTGTCCCTACATGATGGTAGAGGCAGAGCCATGATTGGGAACCACTGGTTTTACTCTATTGCCTTATAGAAAAAAAGTATGGATTACTTCTTTTTTTTTAAGATTTTATTTATTTATTGTACAGAGAGAGAGAAAGAGAATGTGCACATGGCGGGGAGGGGCAGAAGGAGAAGAGAATCTTAAGCAGATGCCACCGTGAGCACGGAGACCAATGCAGGGCTCGATCCCAGGATGCCGAGATCATGACCTGAGCTGAAATCAAGAGTCTGGTGCTTAACCTACTGCACTACCAGGCTTCCCTGACATACTTTTATCATAATAATGGGTAACTGTCTTGTGAAGAGCTTTCCATGAATCATCACATTCATCCTGAAGTGGGAACTATTATTATATGCCTATTTTTAAACAGGGAAATTTGAGGCATAAAGAAGTCCAAGGGACTTGACTAATGTTACCTGGCTTTAAAATCAAAGGCCTGGGATTGTTCACTCAGGTCAGCCCCATATTTTCTTAGCATCTGGTGAAATGCCAGCAAGCCAAGTCTCTTTTCCGCTCTGTAGTCTCAGGATGGCCTATGGCTACCACATCTGTAACGTAACGTAGGCATTACAGTTTTTCACACAAAGCTTAAAACCCAAAATTCAGTCAAATTCTGCATTTAAGATACTGTTCTGGAAATCAGGTATGAAGTACGATCTGTTTAGAGCACTGGGAGGTATCTGGTCAGGTCTGCAGAGTTATCTTAATGGCCTTCCAACTGGAGATTAGTAAAGGGCACACTTCTGATCTTAGGAGCGGATGCTCCTTCATCAACACGAGATTTACCTAGAAAGAAGCTGGACACAACAAAGTCCAGCTCATTAGGAATTACTGCCAAGGCCTTCACACAACACCTTCTCACAACTTCAAGATTTTGTTTGCGTTACTGCATCTGCCCAGACTGCCCTGCCCTCCCACTCAGAGGTGCCAAGCGTTCGTCCTCTGAAGCCCAGCCCTGATACGACCTCCTTCTGGAAGTCTCCTTGGATGCCCTGGCAGAAATAATTATTAATGCCTTGGTGATTGTCAATGCTTCCCCTATCACACAGAGCAGGCTGACACTTACTTCAGGAATACATTAAGTCTTATCTTGTCAGGGTCTTTGAACATCTCACCTCCGCACCCTTATTCTCAGGTGGCCCCAAGACTTCCCAGTTCTTCCTCACCTCTCTCAAGGCTCTTCCTCAGGCTCCTCCTGAGGCTCCCTTTTGCATGACCACAAGAATACCAACGATGTTCACTAAGGCTTCATTCTGATTCTCCTCAGACTTCATACATATCTTTTGGTGACTTCAACCACATTGCCAGGCCCAGCTACAGGGTACTCTGATGACTCCCATATACCCACGCAGTACATCCCCCAGTCATTCATCAAACACTCATTGAGACGTACGGTAGGTCAAGTACACACCATGCTTTGTCTCCAGGCCAGACCCTTCCCTTGACTGCTCTATGCCCAACCTACATGAATCACCACTCCTGGACACCCAGGCCATTAATATTCTAACCCATTGGCCACCAGCCTAAGAGGCACATTTCTTCACATGTTCACATAGGTAATATTGAGATGTGTCTTCTAAAAAGGGCATCTTGAAAAATTCTGGCAATAGGGGTAGATGCCTGACTAGCTCAGTCCGTGGAGCATGCAACTCTTGATCTCAGGGTGGTTAAGTTTAAGCCCCACCATGGGTGTTAGAGATTGCTTAAAAATAAACTCTTAAAAAATAGTCGGGCAATGTTTTCCTTAAAATTTTTTACACATAGTATAATGGTGGCTCCTACAAACAATGGCATCTTAAAATGAACAGCAAAGATTATCTTAATATATTTCCCTTCCATTGTTCTACAACACTGCCGTTCACCAGAATTTTCTTCAATGATGGAATTGTTACTCAATACAATAGTAGCCTCTAGCCACATGTGCACTGAAATGCGGCTAGTATGACTGAGGACAATTTTCATTTTTAAATTTAAAAAAATTCAAAAAACTTTAATTTTAATTTTAATCTATATGTTTATCAATTTATCACTCCTTTTTGCATCTCAGCTCTTTCTCCTAGAACCACTTTCTTCTTCCTGAAGTTTTAGAAGCTTCTTAATAAAGGTCTGCTGTGACAAGTTTTAGGTTTTTGGAAAGTCTATTCTGCCTTTTTCTTGAATGGCAGTTTTGCTGATATACAATCAGGAGTATTTTCTTTTATGTTGAGAAGTCAGTGTATTATTCCCTTGATGAACAATCAGCCTTTTCTTTTTGGGTATTCTTAAGATCATCTTTATTATTTTGGTGTATTTAAGTTTTCCTATACGTAGACATGGATTTCTTTTTATTTATCCTAATTAGGTTATGTTGTACTTCCCTTATCTGTCCATTAATTACTTGAATTTAAGGAACACTGGTCATTTATGTCCTTCATAAACCCTCTCTGGATGTTATACACCAGATCTTCAAATTACCAAATTATTTCTAATTACCAAATTATTATTTCAACAGTTACAATTTTTTCCTTAGGTGGTGTTTTTGTTTGTTTATATTTTTCCAAATCTCCCTGGTCAATTTTCTTTTCAGTAACAACAAAAACACCTAGATTTATACTGCTTTTATATACACTCTTACCCCTCCTCCCCCCATTTTATTGAGATATAATTGACATATAACACTGTTATCAGTTTAAGGTGTTTAAGGTACAACATAATGATTCGATATTTATATATATTGCAAAATGATTACTAAAGTAAGTTTTATTAACATCGATCACCTCACAGAACTACCAATTTTTTTCTTCTGATAACTATTTTTTTTAATATTTCATTTATTTGGGGGGGGGCACACATGAAAGAGAAGGGGAGGGGCTGAGGGAGAAGCAAACTCCCCGCTGAGCAGGGAGCCAGATGTGGGGCTTGATTCCAGGACTCTGGGATCATGACCTAAACCTAAGGCAGAAGGCAGACACTGAACCGATTGAGCCACCCAGGTAACTCCTCAATGAGAACTTCTAAGATCTATTCTCTTAGCAACCTTCAAATATAAAAAAACAGTATTGTGAACTCTAGTCACCATGCTATGTATCATATCCCAGAATTTATTTATAACTAGAAGTCTGTACCTTGACCACCTTCCCCATTTCCCCCACCCCTCTCCTCTAGCAATCACCAATCTGTTCTCTGTTTCTATGAATTTGGGGTTTTTTAGTTCCACATATAAGAGAGAACATACAATATTTGTCTTTCTCTGATTTCTTTCACTTAACATAAAGCCCTCATGGCCCATCCAAGAGGTCACAAAAGGCAACATTTCCTTCTTTTTATGGCTACATAATATCCCTGGTTAATTTTTATCTCATGATTTGTGATTATTCTATTTCTTAAAACATTTCCAACATTATTATTTTATATTCTATATCATAATTTTAATATCTAAAGTTATCAGGGTTCTTTTTTTTTTTTTTAAGATTCTGTTTATTATTTATTTGACAGACAGAGATCACAAGTAGGCAGAGAGGCAGGCAGAGAGAGAGGAGGAAGCAGGCTCCCTGCTGAGCAGAGAGCCTGATGCGGGGCTCGATCCCAGGACCCTGGGATCATGACCTGAGCCGAAAGCAGAGGCTTTAACCCACTGAGCCACCCAGGTGCCCCTAAAGTTATCAGGGTTCTAAATGTATTGGTATTTTTGTTTATTTCTGGTGACTCTCACTCTTGGTGGTTTGTTTTCTAGAAGAACTAGAGATGTTTTATTCTGAACTCATGTTTGGTTGATCTGAGGAGAATCCTAAGGTCCAAAGAAGGGATGCCTTCCTCCAGAAAGGAACTGCATTTGCTTCTGCCAAAAGCCAATAGGCACAACCTACCCCAGTCACCTTAGGTTTTTTCCTAGGTCCTGGTGGAATGCAGGCTGCTCCACCTTGCCACACACCAAAGGCTTAGTCTCCAACCACAGTTGTGATAACAGCATTTGCCTCTGTGGCCACCTATCTTTTGTGGTTGTTTATATACAAAGCCCTCAGCTTGGGTTGAATTTTCCCTTTGGTGGTTGATCTAATTGAGGTAGGAGATTTTGGAAATGTCTTAGCTTCTGGGAGCCCATAAGTATATTAAAAAAATACTTTAATCCAGATAACAATGGGGAAGTGTGCTAGAGTATGCAAAACTACTATACTGCTGGAAACCTAAGTCCCCTACTACTGATCTTCCCTCTAAACCTACTTTTTGTCCTTTGTTCTACATTTTGCTCAATGACACCATTCACGCTCATCCAAATCTGAAACCCAATATGGCAGGTACCAATGACCCCTCTTTTCCCTCCACTGTCCCATGCACAAATAGTTACAAAGCTCCAAATCTTGCATGATCAAAAATGAGCTTGCATTTTATCTTTCTGATTGGCATGGCACCTAGTAGTATAATTTTAATCATCAAACGACAAGTAAAAAAATAAATGAAACTAAATTAAAACCCAAATCACACATTCCAGCCAAAAGATGGTGCTTTATGTGAAGGAAGCTTCGAACACAGGGAAGCGGAAGGAGAACTGAGTTTCATACAGATCGCAAAAGAACTAGAACTTTGGCATCAGAACCATAGTCACATTTCCAAGGGGAGGTTTAATTTTAGCCAAACAAAATTATCTGTCACAATAAATTAATGTTAATTTGCATTTTACTGGCTTTGTAGTTGTGCTTAAATTTACTCTATAAAATTGTCATTGTTTTATAGTTATGTAAGAGCTGAAGCGTAAGGAGTTTATACCTACTTTTATGCTCGAGTCTATTTCAACTACTTCATAATAAGAATATTTATGTCAGTACTGGGGATTTGTGAGAAATTTTTTCCTGTAAATAAAGAGGTCCATAAATTATTGAAATTTAAGGACTGCTGGTCTTTATATTCTTGACACCTTTGATAGTCGTCATTCTCTCCATAAATGAATACAGAAAAATGGAATACAACAGCACAATCAAGACATCATTTACTAAACTCCAATTTCTCCCCAATTCTCCAGCTGTTGGAATTAGCTTCAAACGAATGAATCTTTTAAGGCAGGAGGCTTTGTTTCTTTCCTCTAATAGTGGCAGTTTTTAGGATTTAAGACAAACGTTCTCCCCAGGTACTACAATCACCCGCTTCTACTGGAATCCATAAAATGGCACAAATGTACTGGCAACAGCGAATGAAATGTGTCAAACAAACGATGGTCCTCGCCTTAAGGAAGTCCATTTCCTGATTACGGTTCAATGACCGGGAATTTAGGTGAGTACAGCATTGTTGTTCTGAATGAGTACAAGAAATTCCCAATCATTTCTTTTTCACTTCAGTACTCTTATTCTGTATGGGCTGATGGGCTCTAGTTCCCTCAACCTTCATGTATTTCATTTTTAAAAGTCTCTCCCACCAAGATAAAACTTTCTCTTCAACAGACTGGCCTATGTGTCAACATCTTCTATTTCTCCTCCTACAGGGTCCGACTCCATCAGAACCAGAAGGGAAGTCACGGCATACCCAGGCCATCTGTTACCGGATAGAAAACGCTGGGGCCCAGAATGTTGAAAAGGCTCTGATGGGCACAGCCCAGAATCTGGTTGGACCCAGTCTCGCCCACCCAGTCCAACTCTGTAACTCCTCTGACTCATTTGAAACCACAAGTAGCTTGAACTAGGACTTCAATTTTATGACTTTGGTCATCATTAAACTTTTGTTGTTTTTAACAATCCAAAGAATTGGGCCGTTTGCTAATAATAGTAACTTGAGGATATCCACGGTATATGAAGAAACAACTTGAGTTTCAGGAAAAGAAAGTTTCTCAAATTCTGAAACCTCATTCCAGGAGTCTTTTTGGAAGTGTTTTGTTTTTTTAAAATGTTTTCATCTTTGTTTTTTAATCAGAGCACATTTACTCTAGGAGAAAATGAGATTGCCTGATTATTCAAAGAGAGAAATAGAACATTTTACTGAGAATTTAAAGACAACACCGTGACTACATGTAACTCTAATTCAGTAGCTCTCACATTCAGATCTAGGTCGGGGCACAAGAATATGCATTTTTTAACTGAATTATAGTTAACACACAATGTTACCTTAGTTTCATGTGTACAACGCAATGATTGGAGAGCTCTGTACTCCATGCTCTGCTCACCACGAATGTGGCTACCATCTGTCACCACACAACATTCTTACAACAACACTGACTGTATTCCCTAAGCTATGCCTTTTATTCCTGTGACTTATTCATTCCATAACTGGAAGCCTATATTTCCCACCCCTTCACCATTTTGCCCATTCTCCCACCGCCCCCTCCCCTCTGGGAACCTTCTGTTTGTTCTTTGTATTTTGGAGTCTGCTTCTGCTTTTTGTTTGTTTATTCATTTGTTTTGATTTTTAGATTCCACATACAAGTGAGATCATATGGTATTTGTCTTTCTCTGACTTAATCCACTTAGCCTAGCACCTTCTAGGTTCATCCATGGTGTTGCTAGAATATACATTTTCTTTGAAGAATTTATTTATTTATTTGGGGGTGAGGGGCAGAGGGAGGGGGGAGAGAGAGAGTCTTAAGCGGACTCCACACTGAACGCAGAGCCCTGCTCAAGGCTGTCTCACAACACTAAGATCACAACCTGAGCCAAAATCGAGAGACAGTAGCTCACCTGACAGCAAGACTATATATTTTTAACAAGCACGAGTGATGATAATGCTGGTGGTCTGCAGGCCATTTGACGGGAAACGTGGATCTATACAATTTAAGTTAATTTCAGTATTGTTACCTTATCAAAGAAAGGCAAGGAAATGAAAGAGGAGAGAGTAGTAGAGTAAGAGAAAACCCGAAAGACACGGTACGCACACACACACAGACAGACGTGCTGTTACCTTTCAAGCACGTGGAAAAGTGGCTTTCATGGAATCACATTCCTAAACTCTGACCTAATAAATTATGCTGAGAGCCGCTGCAGAGAATTTTTAAAAACAACTCAGAGCAGAAATGGTGTTCTCACCCAACAAACAGGTGAAATCAAAGGCCAGTATGGCGTTTAGCAGATTGCAAGGCCCTCGCGAAATATTTAATTAAGAAGCAATGCTGGCTCTAGCTGGAAGTCTCTTTAACCACAGAAGTGAAATCATAATTAATAGGATCACATCTTGTTTTCCCCCTGTGTCTGTTTCCTCAGGGCATCTATAATGTCTGAATTGAAAATGGAATGTTAAGTATTATAATAACAACATTTGTTGGGAAGCTCATCCTAATATTTGTAGTTCATAAGTGGATGGATATACCTTTATTCTTTTCATATTTTTTCAAAGAAATCTGAACTTTTTTTAAGATTTTATTTATTGAACAGAGAGAGAGAGAGAACACAAGCAGGCAGAGAAGCAGGCAGAGAGAGAGACGGGAAAGTAGGGGCCCGACCCCAGAACCCTGGGCTCATAACCTCAGCCAAAGGCAGAGGTTCAACCCACTGAGCCACCCAAGCGCCCCGAAATCTGAACTTTTAAAATTACATATGTTATCCATTTTTAACCAAATAATCCTGGCAAGCAAAACCTTCTGCTGGAAAGGATAGTTGGGAAAAAAGAAGGTGGGGGAACAGTTAATTAACTAACAATTAATTAACAGTTAATTAACAGTTAATAGCCCCTTCAATTAATTGAAGGGAAAGAAATCAAGAGTAAAGAAGTCAGGATTTAAATGTGGCTAAAATGCAAGTTGCTACTTCAAGGTGCAGATATTATATATTTTTTAATTTAATTTAATTTTTTGTTTTTTTCATTAACATGTAGTACACTATTTGTTTCAAAGGTACAGGTCTGTGATTCATCAGTCTTACACAATTCACAGTGCTCACCATAGCACATACCCTCCCCAATTCATTTTTAACTGATTTTATATCATTTTTTAACTGGGGGAAACCCAACAGACTTGTTTAAAAGAAGATGATCAGAGTTCCTGAGTATCCAGGGGACAGGGTCCCCCAAGTTCCACACACCCACCACCAGCCCAGCTCACTCATTCATTCATTCATTCAATCATTCATTCAGTCCTTTTTACTTCCTTTACTTCAGGACAACATTTAACCATGTTTATTTTATTTCTTACAGTCAAAAGAAAACCCTGATGTTAAACCAAGAAAGAAAACTTTTATTTACAAACTAATGTCTGCTGTGAGGCTGAATGCACCGTCTTCTTTCACAGACATGAGGGTGAAGCATTGCAGAAAGTTCACAGGCTTGGGACCCTGGGAGAAACGGGTTCAAATCCTGACTGCCTCACTTAGCTGTGTGACCCTGAGACTCATCATCTAACTTCGGAGTTCGTTTCCTCCTCCATAAAATGGGAACTGTACCCTCTACCTTCTGGGTGGAGTGAGAATCGGGGACAAGGTGGGTGTCCTAAGGGATCTAGCCCAGTGCCCGGCACACAGCAAGTGACTGGCTGACTGTTACTTCGCACTGGCATCCCTTGTACAAGGGCCCCACAATTTTTTGTCTGGGCAGGTGAGTCTAAAGCAAGTCTTCTGCAGGCGATTTGTACTCTGCTCCCGGCTGCGAAGATGCTCCCACATAAACCCACTCCTCAAACAATCGTTGAACACCAGACCCTGGGGAACTGGGTTTTCTTGTCTCGTAAGAACAGAGGAAAGGGAAGTCACTGTCCACAGGCTCTCGCAAAGGGACTTTCAATAAGCAATTATTCTATTGTTTTTGCTACCGTAAAAGAAGCCAAAGAAGTGACTTCCAGATTGGGATCAGCTTGTTCTAAGAGTGACAAACACTTGACTAAGAAGGGAGATGGTGGAGGGTGTAGACAGGAGAGGCGGGGCTGTCAGTGGGCTCTACCCACCGCGCCCACAGCACCTCTGATGCAGGATTCCTCCAGAAATCGGGACCCCGCCAGGACATGCCAAGAAACAAGTCGGTGAAGAAGCTATGGGTTCTAACCAAACTTCACCAGCCCTTGGGTAACAGTTGCATGTTCCAAAGCCCTCTTCCACGGCAGTCCTATCTGTGATTGAAGGAGAGGAAGAACATGAGGGACAAGGCCACTGACTCCAGAGCCACGCTGCCTGGGTTCAATACCGGGCTCTATCCCAGCCTAGCTGTGTCACTTTGGCCAAGTCATGCCAAAGGGGCATAAGGACAGCCCTAACTCACAGGGCTGCAGCAAGAACGGAATGGGTTAACACATGTAAAGCACCTGCCTTAGCTATTGTCATTACTATGAAAGCACTACCCCCTCCCCCATGACCAAGGCCAAGAGTACACTCTCTTCTCAGAAAAGGACGGCTGTGTTTCTTCAGAAAGCTACACCCAACTCAAGTTCTCTAAATTGAATTGTATTTTAGATACATTCGAAAGTCATTCTGGTTTGCCTATAGCAGTGGCTCTAAGCCAGGGTGGCAACCGGAGCACCTGGAAAGCTCGTCCAGAAGGTGCGTGTCCGGGCAGCGGGTCTGGTTTGGAGCCCAGAACGTGTATTCTGATAAAGCAATGTCGCTAGAATGCCCACCTGGCAGTGAGAAACGTTGGCTGAAAGCAAGTTCCAACTCTCCAAACCCAGCCTTTCTTGGCAGAGGGGTGGGGGAGTGGTTTTAGGGGGGTTCCAAGGGTAGTACTGCCTACCGAAATGTCCCTGGAACCCACTGGCTGCCGCTCGAAATTTCTTTAGCCAGAGTTTCCCATTGCATGATCAGAAATATATTTTCAGCTAGAAAAGGGACCAACGTGGGTTAAGCATCTATAGCATGGCTGGCCTTAATGTATGGCCCCTTCCTCAAGATCACCTTGTGGCCCTCACTGTACAAAGAAAGAAATCAAGGAGTGGGGAGATTCCATAGCAGAGCCGAGTTTCAAGCCTGAGTGGGTCAGACCGCTACACCACCACACCAGCCGGCCTATCAGCTGCACTTGGGAAGCCCGGACACGGTTCTAAATCAAGGACAATGAAATGGGACTGGAGAAGGAGCTTCAGGTACATCCCAACACACACGCCTCCCACCCCACCCCAACTCTTGTCAGGTCCTACTGAACCAGGAATAAGATGAACTTAAAGATCAAGGAAGGATCTGGATCCTGGCCTCTTCTTCCAGGAGAAGATTTTAAGGCAAATCTCAAATTTACCAAGTCTTAAAGCTACGTAGGTACAACTGAAAGGTGTTCACTTTAAATCTCTTTTTCCTTCATAGGCAAAAGCAAAGAAATAGAGGAATCACGGGAAATAGATAAAAATGGGGGACATCGTCCCATATACCTCAAAAAAGCTACCATGAAGCTCAAATAGGATCACAATATCCACATAACATGAGCTAGAACTTACTGAACTTAACCAATGCTGAGAATACATCACCTTCCAACAATCCCTAGAGATTCCCATTTTTCAGATGAGAAAACTGAAGTAGGAGGAGTTTAAAAAAAAAAAAAAAATTATCCAAACAGTTGGTTTGTAAAAGGAAATTAAAACCCAGGCTAAAAATCAAGCCTTTTCAACTCTTGAGTCTAGTACATTATTTTTTCTATAAGATCACTATGCAATCTGTCAAGTCTTATAAAGATATTACTTTCCGCCTTATTAGGGAATTTGCATGAGCCACCAAGTACCTCGAAGCTGCAGAAAAAGCAGAGGGAGCAGATAATCTATAAATTGGAATCTCACCCCTGGAGTAAACAAGAGAAGTTTATAAACCTATTTTCAGCTTAATGAATAGAAAATAAATAGAAGCATCCACAGAAAATGAAGGCAATCAAGAAATAACACTGAGAAAAACAACAGGCCTAAGGAGAAACAATGCTATTTACTGGGAAACATTAAGGATGAGAAACAGGAAAGTGATTCAGACAACTATAAGCCTAAGATTCAGGGCCCAAGGCAAACTAGTTGTAAGGAAGAGGGGTGGGGGGGAGGCAGGACAGGCAGGAGACGAGGCTCACAGGTGCTGCCTTCCTGGACAGGAAGGACAAGGGCAGAAGTCACCAAGCCACAGAAAGGAAATGACGGAGCCCTGCTGCCTAAGTGATTAGTCAGAGTATGAGCAACACCACATTTCCTTCCATTTCCCCTCCCTGCGAATGCTACAGAATTACCAGCCATTCCTTCTCAACAGACGGGATAATTTTTCTTAATACCAGATAGAGCACACAGAGAATTCTTCTCTCCACACTGCATCCCAGTCAGCAATGAGGAGGCCAAAGGAGACTTTGGGAAGCTGCACATGGCCGCAGAAAGAACCAGCAGTCCGAAGACGGGATTCCAAATGCGGTCCCACCAATGCCCTGGACTAAGCCACCTCAGGCAAACCCCTCGGCAACCACGACATCAGCATGCAAGTGAACAGTAGACCAGGTGATCTCCAAGAGGCAAATTCCGGTCACTAACTCCCTTCCCAGATTTCCTTGGTGTCCCTCTTGCCTGCCACGGACTACAGTGGGCTCTCCAATGTGCTTCTAACCTGAAGAGAGGGAGAGAGGAAGGAAGAAACTGAAAATGACAAATGCGTTTGAGCTTCAAAAAGTCTGTAAGAACTGGTAATCCAAAATACAAACAAGATTAAAGGACCTGGTAAAAAATGATATCTACCATTTATTGAGCCATTACTATGTGCCAGGTATGTACTGGCTGATTTAATCCTCATCACAACCCTCTAAGGCAAGCAGGTGAAGTAACCAGTCCAGGTGACAAAGCCTGTAGTTAAGCTGGGATTTGAACTTGGCCTCCAGAGCCTGAGGTCTTCATCACTAGGCACACAGAAATAACTCAGGAGTAAGAAAACCCAGCTAATTATATAACATCTCTTTGCTCTGTGGCTGAAATCCTCTCAACTGTATTACAGAATGCTGTATTACAGAGTTACAACCTGCATTACAGAATGCTGCCAGTTTCCCGAGGGGAAAGCAGGTGACTGGTTTGAAACCAGGACCTGACAAACACACAGCTTGAGTGAAACCAAGCTCTTCATGGACATTACTCCTTGATTCTAGAATCTTTCTCCCAGAGAGCACATCCACAAAATTTCTTTCAAAAGTGTAGCATTTCAGGTCCACTGGCATCCCAGCCACTGACAAGGAGGATACCATCCATAAACCCATTTACTTGGGAGAGTCTGTGGAACCCAGAAATGTTAAATGGGCGACTCCAGGTCATTCAGGTCACTGGAGGACCAGGGCTAGAATCTGAGCGTCCCAGATCCCAGTTTCATGTTCTTTCAACTCTTTGAAACCAAGACCCATGTCTTAGCCCTTATTGAATTCTATACCATTTATCAAAGAAACTTTCAAACACATAAAAAAGTAGAAAGTGTCAACTATACTTCAATTTAAAAAAAAAAGAAAAAGCTTACAATATCAACAACACATCGATTTAAAAACATTTTTTAACTTAAAAGTGGAAAAAATGAATGAATCCCCACACAGCCAACCACCAGCTTCAACAATTACCAACTCAGAACCAGTCTTGTTTTACCTCCATACCCACCTCCGTCCCAACCCCTCCACCACCACACCCAACACCAGGCTGTTTGGAGGCAAATCCCAGACCTCACAGCCTTTCACCGCAGATATTTCAGTACGGACCTCTTAAAAATAAGGATATTTTAAAGCATAAACACATTAACTTTATCACACCTATCAAAATGAATCATAATTTCTTAACATCAGTTATCCAATCAATCAGTGCTCACATTTCCCGAGTTATCCTGTATCCTTTCCAGTCTGTTCGAATCAGAATCCATATAAAGTCTACACATTGCAACTGAGTGATGCAACGAGGTCCTCTACCCATCTCTATCTGTTTCCTAACAATGTAGTCACTGAAGAAACCAGGCCAATTGCCCTCTAGGGTCTCCCACAGTCTGGATTTTGCAGAGTTTTCTTTTGATCTCCCCACAGTGCTCTGCCCTGTACCGGCCATAAAGGGAAATATGCTTGGACTCACCCATGTGTGCTCCCTCTCTGTCCCTCGCTTTTCCTCCCTCCTTCCTTCTGTTTTAAAAGAATAAATTCCACTTAATTGTTGATTCAATCCAACAACTACCTTTGGAATGTCAATAGGGCAAGGCTGATGGCATACCAAGGAGAATAAGCCATGATCCTTATCTCGGGGAAGACACACAATCCAACAAGAGTGATAAACGTCAGCTGAGAACTACCTGAGAAGGCTCCAAAAGAATTTCAAGGATGAGGTGGGACCTAACCTAGACTTTAAAAAATTCTGATTTGGGCCCATACAAAGCAAAGGGCAACAGGACATAGAGATAGTTCGGGCAACATTAGCAAGGTGGGAATGTCTCTGACATATTTTAAATTCACAGCAGTGCTGGCGGGGAAAACATCTCATGGGAAAAGAGTTTGGTAATAAAAGATCCTGGATATATGCTGGGGGTCCGAGAATCATCAAGTATGTTTGAATAGCAAAGGAGCATTCCACCTGCATTACAGAACACTAGCAACAGCACTGAGAATGTATTAAAGGTGGGGAATTCAGTCTGGATTTCAATAATCCAGTTAGCGGGGCCCCGAACAGGGCTAATGGTGATGACCAAAGAGAAAAGAATAGCGTGGTCTGTCAACTGAACACGGGGGGACTGAAGGCAGAAAGAGCAGAAAATAAGAAAAGCTGATCTGCAGCTTTGAGAGAAAGGAAAGGATTTTATTGAAGAAAAAATACTATTTCTCCAGTACGTCAAGTAACATACTTTCATAGCCAGGGACTAAAAGCCACATCAAATATAAAACATTCTGTAATGTTTCGGCAACAAGGCTTGCAGGAGGAAGAAAATTCATGGTAAAGAAAAGATAAGTCCTAAAGGGTTTTATATTTATTTAGGGATAAAATGTAAGCAAGCGTTTAAGTCGCAAATTCAATCTCTGATTCACAACCATATTGGACGTGCACACAAATTATAATCAGTAGTCTAAAGCTCAAAATTGCTAACACAGTGACACAGGGCACAAGGGAAGGCTCCTGTGTTTGAGAGAAGATCTCAAGACATAGTTTCCTTTTATCTAATTAAGAGGATACAATAGTTTCTGTACCAGATAGCATAAACCCAATTAAGTTCTTAATAGATACTTTCTTTGATGATAAATCCCTTTAAAAAGACAAAACAATAAAAACCAAAAACCTGGGAACAATATCAACCTCTCCTTAAATGTTAACCTTTAAAGAACTGAAACAACTATTTTATCCTCTGGATTCCAAATCCTGTATTACACTAGAATGAACATAAGCCTTACAAAGAATAAATCCTAGATGTTTTTAGAACCAGCAGGAAGCTATGACTTAGAAGTTGATTCTTTTCACATAGAAATATTCCTAAGTGATCCCTAAAGACATGACAATTTTTTTTAGAGGACTAGCTGACATCTGGGTGTTTAAGTACATACCAGGGTTAACAGACTTCATTTTCATTCTTAAGTCTTATTTTACAAAGGATTTTACGTGGGTGTATTTTCCCTTTCTGCAGAAAGTTTCACCATCTGAGCCATAAGCTGTCTCCCTTGAACCTCTAATGCTTCCCTCCACAAAAATATCAATTGTTTAATATTTTATTTGATCGTTTGATAAGTCTGCAACATACCCGTGCAGAGGAAGGAAGTCTGAGATTTCAAATCCAAGGAACTCTAACTGTGCGACTATTAGCCATTCAATGTGTAAGTCGCTTATCTGTTTTCTCACTTGTACACTAGGGTCATTCCCTCAGGAATGCCATGAGAACCAACTCTCCTCCAGTCCTCCAACACTAGCTGGATGTCCTTCATTCAATCTGAATTTGACGTGAACAACCCAGAGGTAGCATCAGACTCCACCGGTTTAAGAGCTCAGTCCTACAAGACCGTACTCATTTGAGATGCCAGTTACAAGCACCGGGTCCCCAGGTTACCTCCTTGTCTGACTTGGCTATACATATGGGGGTTCCCGCAACTTCCACCCCTCAGGTTTACCAGAACAGCTCACAGAAGTCCGGAAAACACTTTATTTATGTCTCATGGTTTATCATAAAGTATAAAATTCAGGACCAGCCAAACGGAAGAGCTGCCCAGGGCCAGGCAGAGCTCCCATGCTATCTCCAGACACGTCACCTGTCCAACACCTTGATGCATTCGCCAACCCAGAAGCTCTCTAGACACAGGCCTTTAGGGGTTTTTAGGAAGCAAGACTAATTAGATCATTGGCCAATGGGGACTGAACTCAGTCTCCAGGTCCTTACCTCTGTCCTAGAATCCAGGGTGGGGCTGAATGTCCCAACCCTCTAACCACGACTGGGTCATTCTGGTGACGAACCCCCAGCCTGAAACTATCTAACAGAGCTGTCACCCACTATCCGGAAGTCAGCTCATAAACATACAAAAGACATTCATCACTCGGGAGATTCCGACGGTTTTTAGGAGCTCTGTGCCAGTAACCCAAGGCAAAGACCAAATATCTATTTTTTTTCTCTGCCACAGATTAGATGAAAAATGTAAATCACAATACAAGTGGTGATTACTCATGTTTTTATTAACATAAAGCAGCCAGTATTGCAGTACCTCCCCAGGACTGTAGGGGCAGACATTTGGTTAAATGAGACCGCCCCCCCATCCCTATGTTCCTACAGTCCTTCTAATGTTTAGTGGCTCAAGAACAAACAAAAAATATAAACAATATTTTGTTTTATGGCACTCCCCTGATCACAGCAAAGTGTTTGGAGTTGGTTCAAATAGTATAAGGCACAAGACTTCTGAGCAACAGTTGAGAAAACTCTTTCCCTAGATGTGAACAAAGATACACATCATTCTGGAAGCTACTGGCAGCCATTTTGTCACCCTGAGGCGAACCACAAAAAAAAGGGGACAGAAGAGGCCAGTACCAAATCAGAGCTTCTCAATAGCCTGAAATGGTCTATAAAAAGGTCAGGACAGAAACTGAGAATATGCCTGTTTAGAAACACTTCTAGAAATAAGAATAAATTTATATATTTTGAATTTAATAATTAAAATCTAGGGTTTTTACATGTCTTCTATGTTTTCATTTTTCTAGTAATTCATTTGTGTTTTATTAAAGTATTGGTCTATATTGGTTTAGAAACTTTTTTTAAGTTCCTTTTTTCAAATAGCTTGAGAAGCACTATGTGGTCTGAGGAGAAGTGGACCACAGCCCTGATCAGACCATACCTAAAACTGATGTTTAACCTCCACTTTTCAGTAACGTGAGTCAATAGATATCCTTTGTTGCTTAAACCTGTTGGGTTGAATTTTCTACCATTTACAATCAAAACCATTCTACCTGATACTGGAAACTAACTATTAGCCCAAAGTAAAGTGAGAAAAAGAACAAAGATGGAAGTAAGATACAGGGCAGACAAAGGTATTGAGGGGACGCCTGGGTGGCTCAGTTGGTTGAGCAGCTGCCTTCTGCTCGGGTTATGATCCCAGCATCCTGGGATCGAGTCCCGCATCGGGCTCCTTGCTCAACGGGGAGCCTGCTTCTCCCTCTGCCTCTGCCTGTCATTCTGTCTGCCTGTGCTCGCTCTCTCTGCCCCCCTCTCTCTCTGATAAATAAATAAAATCTTTAAAAAAAAAAAAAAAAAAAAAAAAGGTATTGAGAATTCTAATCATTACATAAAACCCTACATGAAACCAAAGAAGAAAATATCCATTCAAAGATGTATAATCAGATGAAGACTCTTCTCATCCCTGCAAGTAAACAGCCACCTTGATGAATTTCCTTCCCTCAAACAATGAACCCGTGCAAACATGTCACTGTTTCACTCATTTCACCGACTGCCAATTTTGAGCCACATGAATTATCTTCAAGCAAATGTCACACACAGTGGGTAGCGATTTCATGTTCCTGAACTATTGTCAAAGCTTTGCATACTGAAGCTTCCAAAAGGAGAATTGGAAAAATGACAATTTAGAGGTGGGAAAGAAACACGAGTTACTTCAAAACCACAGCCGGCGAAACACTGGAATCTTTCTTTTAACATGCCTCTATCTAACATTTTGCAAACTGCAATCATTTCAACTGCTGGCTTTCACTGTATTTATGCTGAAATTTAGCTGATTTATTTTTATAGTATTTTACCAGGATGAAAAGCCAAAAATGAATAGAGAGGGGGGAAAAACGGGAAATAGTACTGTAAGTTTGATTTTTTTTTTAAAGGAAAGATGAAAAACCATAAATTGGAGAAATCAAGAAAGAATAAAGAATAAATTTTAAGAAAAATGTTGGGTTAGTTTTATTACTGTTTTGTTAATCAGAAATAAGGTAAAGTTACTCTGAGCTTAAGACCATGTATAACAGGTGTATAAATAGGTAGTGGTGTGTGTGTTGCGGGGTGGGGGTGGCCAAGATAGCAGTTCAAGGCCAGGAAATGCCCAAACCCCTTAACTAGATGGTACAATCTGTACTGTGTGAAGCAGTTAGGAAGGGTAAAGCCATAGCCAAATTTCCCTAACTGTGAGGTCCAGGGACATTTTCCCAGGAGTCTGAGATTCAGAAACTTGCTATTTTCTTTTTCTATTTTAATGATGAATTTTTAAATTAATACACAATATAAGCATATCGTAGGCCTTCCAGATGCCAACCTTCTCACAGCCAAGTAATCTCGTTCCTATGCTTGCATTTACAAAGCACACTGATCACTTAAAATGACAGCATTTAACTCCAGTGTTTCTCAAGCTGTGGTGCCCCACACATGGTCTCAGAGGTCAACGTCATCTCAAGTTTAAGAAACCTGAGCCTAGTTAACTGCATCATATCCATTTGGAAGGACAAGTAAATCGCCTTATGATTAAAAACAGAGAAGACTGCCCAGAAGCATACAACACCACTTCCATGATACTCCGAGCAAAAATGCATAATCGTTATTCAGCCCTGAGAAAAACCACCTCCCAAACCCAGGGACATTTTACAAAATAATCAAGGGACAGTTTACAAAATAACCGAGGGACATTTTACAAAATAACCAGCGAATACTCTTCAGCAGTGACAAAGTTATGAAAGGCATATCAGTGAGTGTGAAAATTAATAAAAGGAAGTTTCATCTAAAACAGAGTTGGGTGGGGAGCCTGGGCGGCTCAGTCAGTTAAGCACAGGACTCTTGGTTTCAGCTCAAGTCATGATCTCATGAGTCGTGGGATCGAGCCTCACATGGGGCTCCATGGGCAGCAGGGAGTATTGAAGATTCTCTCCCTCTCATCCTCTCCCCACTGGCTCACTCTCCACCACCCCACCAAAATGAATAAATAAATCTTTTAAAAATAAATAATAAAAAATAAATAAATAAAAGGGAGTTGGGGGGAGACCAGCAGGGGGGAGCTCTTTCAGCCCCCACATTGGTTGTCAATGGCGGACCCATCAAGAAGAGACATACCTTACCATTCAATACACCTTAGCTAGTACTTTATTATCCCAACAGAAGGAAGAAAGATTCTTCTCCCCTGGCAACAACCCAGCCAATAAGAAGCCACCATACATCCAGCTCCCAGTTTACTCCAATGGACTTTCTGTTTATAACAGTCCTTCCCAACCCCCTCTTTTCCTCTATAAAAAAGCGTTTCTCTTCTTTGTTCTCTGGATTTGCCTCTGGTTTTGCCAGTGCTCCCTTGTCCCTGAGTGCAATCTCTGGTATTCCCAAATAAACCCATTTTTGCTGATAAAATAACCGTTAGTTTTATCATGAAGATTAACAGGTTATGACAACTCAACATAACATGTAATCCTGGATTGACTCCTAAACCAGAAAAGAACATGAATGGGATGTTCACTGGCAAAATTTGAACAAAGGTCTCCAGATAATAGTATTAAATCAGTATTTGCTTCCCATTTTGGTCAATGTACAGTGATTACGTAAGATAATAGCATTTAGAAAATCTGGGAGAAGAATGTAAGGAAATTCTTTGCACTCCTTTTGCCGCTTTATTGAAAACCTGAAATGATTTCAAAATAAAAGGTTAAAATCAGTAAAAATTTTAATATAGACAGACAAAAAGGAAACCCAAACAGCAAGAATCCTGTACAACGTCTATTGATGTCGGTAGACTAGTGTCTAGTCCCCCTCTACTGACTCAGCTCTCCTGGAGATCTAACCAACTTGTTACTTCACCTTCTCATCTGGCCTCTCACACAGGTTTCCCTCCAGCACTCATGTCTAGCCCCAGCTCCAGCCTTCACTCTGACATTGACCATCATGTATTTTACATTACCTGAACCTCTTGTGATTTGAGCTACCAAGATTTGGACTGGCAAGAACCCAAACCACACCCCCCATGCCCAATCATCCAATCACGGGTGCACTGAGAAGAGAACTGATTTCTCCAATTATCAAAGTTGAGAGTCAGACCCAGGACTATGGTGGTAAAGAGCTATTTGCCCAACAGGCCTTGCCCAAGAGCAGTCCTGCAAGCCTGTAACACCCAGACTGTTAGTGTTCCACAGGTTCTTGCAAACTTAACAGGCAGCTCCATCGAAAGGAATGTTCTCTAGGTACAGTCACCTTGTAAAGCAGGGAAAGGTGTCAACAGCAAACTTTGAATCCTGCAAAGCAAACAGGATCGTGGAGGGCAATATAGCCAAAGGTCAAGAGCCAAACTCATGCGCAGCTCGCAAAGGTTTAATGGAAGGAGTTGAGCAACGTCATTATAAGGCTCCATGAGGAGCAGCGATCACAAGTGACCCGGAATGATTCTTATAAAACATGTTATCTATCCATGTCTTTCCCCAACCTAAAGCCCTTAAATAGTTTGCTACTGCATATAAAATAAAGATCCAAATCCTCATGGTGGCCCGGTGTTCTGGCCTCTGCCTACTGGTCCAGCGTCTGAGCAGTGTCCCTCTCTCCCTGACACACTACTGTCCCTGGGTCGGCCTTGATCATCACTCCAAAGACTTGGTGCAAACTGTACTCTTTGTCTGGACTGCCCTCCCACCTTCCCCTGCCCCCCAAACAACATACACACCAGCTTAGCAAACGTACGCCCATCAATATTTGTTCAGGTTTCTGCTTAAACATCACTTATCCGGGAACACCTTCTCTGCCTGGGGACTAGATGAGCACCCTGTTTTACATTCCCATAGCACTCCATAATTTCTCTTCCTAGAACCCACCACCATTTCTTTGTATTTGTAAGGCTCTTCGTCTCCCCCATTAGACCGGAAACATCCAAGAGCCCAGGCATGAAGGCTGGTTTGCAAAACATCCCAATGCCTGGTACAGTACTTTGCACTTTAGACACTGGGGGTCTAAAGTGGAGGGATGATCCCACTCAAGCCTATGGAGGATTAAATGAAATAAAACATGTCCAATGAACGGATACCACAAGCACTCAATAAGCGTGAGCCACTAACGTCATCATCAAAATGAGATCACTCTAAATATGCTTGAAATTACCACTGCTTTTCTTTCACCTCACTGGGGGAGTGGAGTTTAGCAAAAGATGCCAAGTTGTCATTTTTTTCAATAATACTTTGCCACATCAGCTCATTTTTAGGATACTGAAAGCTTCTAATTACAAGGTATACCATCAAGAAAGTAAATATTTCTAAAATTAGCACACTACTTTTAAACTCTGAGATAAATCTATACTCATCAGTACATGTTCACTTCCCCCTGCAGCCTTCACTGTCACCTGCTCTTTCAAAATCCTGGTTGTTACCACCCCAAGGACAACTGCTCCCTTTTCAAATACCAAAGACTCTAGTAGTAACTTTCTTGAAAATGAGTTTCAGCTATGGCTAAAATTTCATTTGCTCCAGAAATGACAAAAAAATGCTTCTATCTCAACAATAACCTAATAAAGGCAGGATAAATCACAGCTATCCCAGGTAGTCCTTGTTCATAAGGGGATTTGAAGCCATTTAAACCGCAATTTACTGGGGCACCTGGGTGGCTCAGTGGGTTAAGCCTCTGCCTTCGGCTCAGGTCATGATCTCAGGGCCCTGGGATTGAGCCCCACATCAGGATCTCTGCTCAGCAGGCAGCCTCCTTCCCCCTACCTGCTGCTCTGCCTACTTGTGATCTCTCTCTCTCTGTCAAATAAATAAATAAAATCTTTAAAAAATAAAATTTTAAAAAACCCACATTGATTTTTTTTTAAAGATTTTATTTATTTATTTGTCAGACAGAGTGAACACAGGCAGACAGAGTGGCAGGCAGAGGCAGAGGAAGAAGAAGGCTCCCTGCTGAGCAGGGAGCCCGATGTGGGACTCGATCCCAGGACGCCGGGATCATGACCTGAGCAGAAGGCAGCCGCCTAACCAACTGAGCCACCCAGGCGTGCCCCCACATTGATTCTTCTTTCAGGTTATGTTTCACTGTAACAGAAACTAATGCCTGCTGTGCCCAGGCAATATATTCAAGAAAAAGAAACAGAAACAAAATACTGAGATTTCTTAAGGGATAACTAGGCGGATTCCTATGGAACAGAGAAGAAATGAGAATTTAAGAGTGTGTTGTCTCCTTAGAAAAAAACACTTTAGAGAACTTGGCTCTAGACCACTAAAATGGCTACATTCCAGAAATACGTGTTATATAAAGCAATACCTAGTAGTTACGTGCAAAGCCCTGTGAGTAATTCAAAGCTGGACATGTAGGGGAGGAAAGACTTTCCTTCTATCCTCCTAGATCAGAGAGCTGAGTCTATGAAATAAACTAGCAATAGGCAGATGAACAGGAGGAGAAATATACAAACTTATTAATTTTTAGCATTACATGCAGAGGGACATGTAATACATGTAATTGGACACAGGGGGGGAAATGAATATCCAAAAAAGGAGTGAGATTTGAGAGCTTATAAACCACCTTAATACAGAAAATGGAGGGGGCCGTGTAACCTCTCAGGGGAGAGTAAATGGTTTTTAGGAAAGACAAATGGGCCCTCGGAAGAACAGATGGGAGATATGATAGTTTGTTATAAAGTCTGTCTGGGTATGGTGTTTGATAAGAGTCCATTTTTCCTGGTTGATGAAATTCCCAGGGAGGGCATTTATGACAACAGGGTTCCTTTCAGAGGATCTGTTTTTAGGGAGATAAGAGGAGTTCAGACAAAGCACCTCATTGCATTTGCTGTTTCTTCAAGCGTCTACAGTTTAAAATAATCAATAAAAATCAATATAATAGAATCAATTATATTATAATCAATATAATAAAGCAACATAGTTTGGGGGAGCATCTCCTGAACTCCTTCAGATGAAAGCATGATTCCTACCCTCACAATCATGGAATAAACAGATAACATAATACATACAAATATGGACACATGTCTCTGATACTTTGAATCTCATGAAAGCTATGAACCTTCTCCCTAGGGAGGAAAAAAGTGTTTATGCAAAAGAGGATCTCTCAACTGATCTGCTTAAACACGCTGCCAAATTAACCAGCACACCGCACTCCCTCTGTAGAGAATAAATGACTCATGTTTGAGCACAAGACTAGTTGGGGACGCTACTTGACCACAGGACTTCTCAAAGGGTGGTCCAGAGAGGGATGCCAGTCTACAAGCTGTTAGTTACCAGCCGCTCAGGAAATGGAGAACGAGCAGTTAGAAATAGGCGTAGCCATTAGACATGACTGCAACATCTAAATACATGAATAGGTAACCTGTCTCACTGACGGGTTCCCATGTTGTTGACCTTACAAGGTGAGTTGGTATCACCTGCCTACTAATTAACACAGGAGAACCACAGAATAGTTTAAGGTTATCTTGTAACCTTAATTTTGTAATTTTTTTTAACAAGTATGAGTATCAAAATCCAGAAATCCGGAAATCATTTCTTTCGGCCAAAAGATCATTCAAATGGCCATAAATTTAAAGGAAAAAGTGTTGGAATTGGCTACCAAGGAGGGATTGAAGATGAATTTTGACACAGCAGCAACACTCACTGCATTTTGAAGAAAAGTAGAAAATGAAGATCTTGAGCTTGCTGAATTGTTTTAAGATGTCTTTTTTTCATTTTCGTCAACATCTCTTTGTAAGACTAGTTCCTCCACCATGAGTGTTATTAAAACAAAACCATAAATAACTTAGATATATATTTACATATTAGCTCTGAGATAAGCTGTCACTAACCTAACCTAAATAGATTAATAAGCAAAAGGTACTTGTGACATTAAAAAAAAAAAAACCTTAAATACTGCCATAGCAACATTTTCCTAGATATGTCTCCTGAGGCAAGGTAAATAAAAGCAAAAACACACTACTTGGGGGCGCCTGGGTGGCTCAGTGGGTTAAGCTGCTGCCTTCGGCTCAGGTCATGATCTCAGGGTCCTGGGATCGAGTCCTGAGTCGGGCTCTCTGCTCAGCAGGGAGCCTGCTTCCCTCTCTCTCTCTCTGTCTGCCTCTCCGTCTACTTGTGATTTCTCTCTGTCAAATAAATAAACAAAATCTTTAAAAAAAAAAAACACACTACTGGGACTTCAGCAAAATAAAAAGCTTCTGCACAGTGAGGGAAACAATCAATAAAACTAAAAAGCAACCTACTGAATGGGAGAAGATACTTGCAAATGGATACAACTCAATACCCCTCAAAAATAAATAATCCAATTTTTTAAAAATGGGCATTAGATATTAACAGACATTTCTCTAAAGATACACAGGAGGCCACCAGACATACAAAAAGATGGTCAACATCATTCTTCATCAGGAAAATGCAAATCAAAACTATAGTATCACTTCACACCACTCAGAATGGCTAAAATCAAAAACACAAGAAACAACAAGTTTTGGCAAGAATGTGGAGAAAAAAAAGAACCCTCTTGCACTGTTAGTAGGAATGCAAACTGGTACAGCCACTGTGAAAAACAGTATGGAAGCTCCTCAACTAGTTTGAAGGGATAACATGCATTGCTATGTTTATAGCAGCATTATTTATAATAGCCAAATTACAGAAGCAGACCAAGTATCCATGAATAGATGAATGGATAAAGAAGATGTGATACACACACACACACAGACACACACAGTGGAATATGACTTATCCATAAAAAAAAAAAAAAAAAAAAAAAAATGAAGGCTTGCCATTTGCAACAACATGGAGAGAGCCAGAGAATAAAATGCTTTGTGAAATTAGTCAGCTGGAGAAAGACAAATACTCTATGATTCCACTCACATGTGGAATTAAAGAAACAAAACAAACAAGCAAAGAGAAAGAAAGACAAACCAAGAAGCAGACTCTTAACTACAGAGAACAAACTGATGGTTTCCAGAGGGGAGGTGAATGAGGGGATGGGTGAAAAGGGTGATGGGCATTATCATGATAAACACTAAGAAATGTATAGAATTCCTGAGTCATTATACTGTACACCTGAAACTAATATGCTAACTATACTATAATTAAACTTAATTTAAAAAATTGAGAGATATATATAGATATATGGAATTTTTTCAAAGCATAGACAGAAGTATTTAATATGGGGAAGAACCATTCACTCATAACTTTAGTTATGACTAGAATAACAAATTAACAAGAGTAATAGTGACTCTATGTGAACTGTCTATACACACACCTCTGAAGAACATACAGATTTTATAATTTTTCCCTACATCATGTTGTTCTGATTATATTTACTGACAGGCAATTTTAGTTCTGTTGTTTCTAAAACATTAAAAAAATAAGGCTTGTATTTTCTATGTCTTTCATATTTATTTTTTTCATGAATAAAAGTACAAGTCTACAGCAGACTAAAAAGTTCTATACCTTCAACACACATGAGTTGAGAAGCAGTGATCTACACCTATCAATCATGCCATACCCTTCCCTAGGATCAGATGTGTTCATTTTTAACCTATTTATACCAGTAGTTCTTATCATTAAGTTATATATAAATCATAGTAAACTTTATGTAAACATATAAAATGTGAGTTCAGAAAAATGAATGTTTCTATGAAAATGCAGTTGGACATCTGAATAATGTGGAATAATTCAATAAAAGTGAAATACTAAAATGGCCATTATTTAGGTGAGAGGCAAAGGACTAGGAGGCAAAAGAGGGATTTTGCACTCAGAAGGTTCACAAGTATCTTAAAGTTTTTGTAATGATTTAAAGCAACCCAAACAGAAAACCAAGTAGACCATGTATCACGGGTACAGTTCTATGTGCAAAAAATCATGGAAACCACCTATCAGGTTTCCATCAGAAATGAGCAAATGGATGTACATTTATGTGTCTGAGTTTAAAATAAGATGTTTAAGATAGGTATTTAATATTTTTTCACATTTCTCCACTTTAACTGACTAGCTGCTGGTCATAATCCCAGATAAGAGAGCTTATTTTATAAACACAAAATTCTGTACAAAATATCCAAGAGATTCCGGTCTCAGGCTCTATTACCGAGACATAACTGCTGGGTGATAACACCAATCACAAAAATGATAAGGAATACAGAAAGAGATTCCAACCAAATAAAATGAAACAATTTGTGAAACTGCAAAGCATATGTGTCTTACTTAGTAAGATTATATCCACACCCAATTCCCACAAAGCATGTACTTTTTAGCAGTTAACAGTATTAACAAAATTAAACCAGAGCTTTTAGGGGACAAACAGGATTATGTGAGGCAGAAAGAGTCATTTCTCCCTGGCAGAGCCCAAAAGTCAAGAAACAAAGCAGAATTAAAAACAGTATATAAGAACTCCTTTAGGAGATATTGCAAAAGATTTTCTCTCACTATCATTGCAAAAGATATCAGTGATTCTGAGCCATAAACCAAACTAAATCCAAAGGTTTAGTTTGATTCTGAATTCAGAATTTTTGTAGCTTATCCACACTGACCCATAGTTCAGGATTAGTTTTAATATAGTATGAGGAAAAACAACACAAATGAAAGGTAGAATAGTGTGATGAGAGAAATTAACATTGGAAAGCTCGTTTAATAAAGCATTCTAGGTTGACAAAAAATAACATTCCAGGGCAATTTTTAAAGATTTTTTTAATATTCAAAATGAAATTATCTGAACATGAACTCATTCTGAACTAACAGCCAGAGTATGTCCTACTCTGACTTCACAGCATTAGGGCTTAGTTTAATTAATACAAATTTTCACTGTCAATTATAGTATACAAATGAAACAGAATAGAAACAAATGCCAAAAAAAAAAAAAAAGGCAGAGAAACACATGTAGGAGAGGAAAATAATTATCCCTCTAGCCTTCTAAGTTCTTAGTTGAGACCGTTGTAATAAAAGACAAACTAACAAAAGAAAAACAAACAAAGTTTATTAACCTGTAACCTAATTTAACATGGAAAATACCCAGGGGAAAATGAGTAACTCAAAGAGGTGGCTTAGAATTCAGGCTTAATTACCATCACACTAGGGAAAGGGGGAGGGGATGTGAGCCTCTCAGGGGAGAGTAAATGATTTTTAGGAAAGAGAGAGTGGGTACTGATAAAGAACAGATGGCAGGTATGACACTTTGTAACAAAGTCTGAGCATGGTGTCACTTCCAGTCTCCTTTCCTATGCTAACAGTCACTCTCTCCTGGTTGATGAAACTCCAGGGAGGATATCTCTGACAAATCAGTTCCCATCTGCCTAAAGAAAAAGAAGGGGAGTTTAGAGAATGCTGCTCCTAGCACTTAATGTTTTTCAATTGCCTACAGCTTGAAGTAATCAATATACCAAAGCAGCACACTTTGGGGTGACACATCCTGAGCTCCTACAGTCATATACTGGGGTGGCATATTCTGTTACCCTTCACATGCAAGGATTATTGAGGGAACACTGGGCTGATGTTCTGAGTCCTGCTCTCTGGTCTGGCTCTGTCCATAATTAGCTCCAAGGCCCTATGGGTCCCCCTCTGTGAACTCGATCTGCTATATACACCCCAGGGGTGTTATCTATGCTATGATTCTACTGCCCTACAGCTAAATACACACCTGACACTGAACTGGGCTTTTCCAGGCAATGTAAAATGGGAAGCAAACGTCAGATCACTGGAAGATGTGGACACTCAGTGACATGGCTAATAGTTACCCTGGCTATGAACAAAGTAAAAATGGGGATATATGTAGTGCACAAAGCAACATCAAAGACTATTACACTTTGGGGGCACCTGGGTGACTCAGTCATTAAACATCTGTCTTCAGTTCAGGTCATGATCCCGGGGTCCTGGGATCGAGCTCTGCATCGGGCTCCTTGCTCAGCAGGAAGCCTGCTTCTCCCTCTCTCATGCCCACTGCTTGTGTTCCCTGTCTCACTGTCCCTCTCTCTGTCAAATAAATAAATAAAATCTAAGAAAAAGAAAAGACTATTACACTTTTATAATACTTCATGACAAAAAGACATAAAACCACAAAAAAAAACTTTAAAAAATGTTTGCTTTTTAATGGGTTTTCTTCCTAATTTTATAATTAACAAAAATTTATTTTTAGGGGTGCCTGGGTGGCTCAGCAGGTTAAGCCTCTGCCTTTGGCTCGGGTCATGATCTCAGGGTCCTGGGATCAAGCCCCACATCGGGCTTTCTGCTCAGTGGAGAGCCTGCTTCCCCCTCTCTCTCGGCCTGCCTCTCTGCCTACTTGTGACACCTCTCTCTCTCTCTCTCTCTGTCAAATAAATAAATAAATAAACCTTTTTTTTTTATTATTTTTAAAAAACAGGAAGGAAATTATTGAGAGGAAGGGATTCACAATAGTTATTTAGAGATTGCTTTACTAGCATCTTTATCTTCTCTCACAGAACACTAAATTAATTCTTTTTTAAGTGAAAAGATGGTAATGAAGTGATTAAGAACATACACTTGAAACTAGATGGCCTGGGTCCAAGTCCCACTACCCAGCTGTATAGCCTTGGACAAGTTTCAGTTTCCTCACCTGTAAAATGAGGATAATACGCATGGATACCTGGTTGTTGAGCATAAACAGGGGATAATATATATAAAGACTAAGCACAGTGCCTCTGACCCACAGAAGAACCCATCAAAGTGTTTGCTAATATTTTATGTCGACTTCAGGTCTAACTAAAAATAGAAGTTCACTAATGTACCAAATGAAAACCATACAAACATCAAGTCCCCAGAAAACCCCACATAAAAATACCAACATTAAACACTTAAAACACTACAACAATTCTAAGAATAGATATGACATATACATGTCATAGGAGAGATATGGAATACGTAGGACAGTAGCTTCATTTAACTGTTCTCCCAGACCCCAATGCCCCCTCAGTCTATTCTACATGTAGCCACTACATTCAACTTCTGAAAGCAATGTTGGGTATAGGTCACTCCTTGTAAGAATTTTTTTTTTTTTTTTTTAAGGAAACCTATTTATTTATTTATTTACTAAAGATTTTATTTATTTATTTGACAGAGATCACAACTAGGCAGAGAGGCAAGTAGAGAGAGAGAAGGGGAAACAGGCTCCCCACTGAGCAGAGAGCCCGATGCAGGGCCCAATCCCAAGACCCTGGGACCATGACCTGAGCCGAAGGCAGAGGCTTTAACCCACTGAGCCACCCAGGCTCCCCCAAAGTGAACATTTTTTAAATCATGTTTTAAATCAGGTCTTCCAACATAATTAAGTTTCCCACCATTGTGCTTTGCCTCTCTTATCAGCTATTAACTATTTACAAACCAAAAGATCTTCTGACCTGTCAATTCTATTTCAACATTTTGAATTTTCATATACTAGGGCAGACCTGCACTCTTTTATCTATTACAACTTGTAATAGTTATTTAATCCCTTCTAATTTTACATTTCTTTTCAATATTTTCCTTTTTTTAATTTTTTATTTTTTTAATTTCTTTTCAGGGCCAGAATTCATTGTTTATGCACCACACCCAGTGCTCTGTGCAACAAGTGCCCTCCATAACACCCACCACCAGGCTCACCCAACTTCCCACCCCTCCCCCCACCCCTTCAAAACCCTCAGATTGTTTTTCAGAGTCTATAGTCTCTCATGGTTTGTCTCCCCTTCTAATTTGCCTCAACTCCCTTCTCCTCTCCATCTCCCCATGTTCTCCATGTTACTTTTTATGCTCCACAAATAAGTGAAACCATATGATAATTGACTCTCATAAGAACTTTTAAAGACTCCGCACAGTACAAGATAAACTCAAAGCCCAGATGATGCTCTATGCCCAGCCCAGGCCAGAGTGAGCTTCTAGCATGCTGTACTTCACAGTACCTTTTTTCTTTTTTTTTGAAAGATTTTATTTATTTATTTGACAGAGAGAGATCACAAGCAGGCAGAGAGATAGGCAAAGAGAGAGGGGAAAGCAGGCTCCCTGCCGAGCAGAGAGCCCGATGCGAATCTCGATTCCAGGACTCCAGGATCATGACCTGAACCGAAGGCAGAGGCTCAACCCACTGAGCCACCCAGGTGCCCCATGGTACCTTTAATAATCGGTATCAAGAGCCCAGGGGGGCAGGAATTACGGCCTGTGCTTTACCCACCACTGCCTATCACAGACCATGGCCTGCTGCAGGTGCTCAGGAAATGTTTGAGGGATAAAGGAACCTCATCATCCATAAGGCTCCAAAACCACCTACAACTAAATATACACCTGACCCTGAACTGGGCTTTTACAAGCAATGGAAGATGGGAAGCAAACGTCAGATCTACCACAGTGAATGACTAACATGAATGACCCTTCACAGCTCACAAAACAGTCTCCTCTGAATTTTCTCACCTAAGCCTCAGACTAAGGCTTTGGGGAAGGCAGGACTGATAAGAAAACCAAGGCCCAGAAGTTCAGAGTCACCCAAGGTCTCATTCTTAGTAAGTGTCAAAGAACCAGAGTGTATGAACTCCTACTCTGGAGCTCCTTCCAGAACACTCAGCTGCCTGTGTTAAATCCGATACAACACACTCAAGCCTTGGCCTTGCCTCACACTTCCAGCTCTTGTAGTTTTCACTCTTCCTTTCTACCCACCAAGAACTCCCTCCTACCCTTCTCCTGTTTTTCATCCATTAAGCTAATATTTATGAAAGACTTTGATGGAGAGGCAAAGCCTCTTTCCTTCGGAGCACACCACTCTGCCACACTGAGCCATTTTTATGGCGTGGACCGCCGTGTATTCTCTAAACAAAAAGTTTTCCGTCTTACACGAATTTGTTCTTTGAATACAACAACGAGCACCTGATAAGTGTCATATGATGCTAGGATCTGAAGAGAACTGTGCAGCCTCATGCAATTCCCGATTAAAGCACTGTTGTCCGAGTGCTCTGAAAAACTACCGAAGTTTCTAGAAGAAAATGACAACATAAAGCAAACTGCTTTAAGAAGCAATACAACTGCTGCCATTGACATAGGCTGAAATGTCCCAGGTACCTTAATAGAGAAGTAAAGCAAGCACTAATACCCATTACATAATATAAAGGATATCAGTGAAAAACGAAATATAAGTTTACTACTATCATAAAAAAAAAAAAAAACAGACTAATACAACGACATCCTAAGCAAAGTAGCCTGGGGTCTACTTCACCGAAATGGTCTCTATCCATCAGGTCAGTTAAAGAGTTAACAGCCCTTCTTAAGCTTGTCAGCTCCAAAGTACACACAATTAAAATGGAAACAACAGATTCAAGGATCCTATTTCTCTGAATTACTAGCACAGAACCACAACTCTAAATACAACGGCAATAAACCTGCAATAATCCTTGTGAAATATAGTATCAATTAAATGCTGGTGCAAGAAATGTAATGCAGAATTATTGCCGTATTAACACTCCCTGAAGATAAATCACCAAAGGCTTTAAACAAGTGAAAATCGATTCTATGAATATTTAACACAGCTGGCTTTATTTAAAACTCCCCCCAGCAGACATATATGGGCATGAAGAGGAGATACAAAGGGTTAATAATGCTAGATTACATATGGATTCAGAAGGAATGATAACTGCAGCCTGGGACTCTTCCTTATCTTGGAAATGACAATATTTTGCAACCTGGGGGTGGGGGGAAAGGGAAGCATACAAAACAGTATTCAGGAATAGCTAACTCATTACCAGATTTAATAGAAACAATGCCCAACTAATCCTCCTTTCTTTCCTATCTAAATTTCAATGCTGAATTTAAGAGGTCAACCTCAGATAAGACAAGAAGGAAACTGCAGGAACAAAACAACAAATCTGAGAAGTCATTTGTCTCCAGGGGCAGAGGTTTGGGTCCCTGAAGAACCTCCATCAGGATAAGGCAGCATATCTGTCTCTCACCACACTCAGCTTGCAAACTTTGTGGTCCCGTGATGCTTGCATGAGCCTAAGAAAACCTACAGGATGGTGGGGTTGTGTTCGTTCGCTTGCTCATGGTCTTTAAAACTAGCATTAAATTTGCCCAGATGTTTTCTTGCAACATAAATGGGTCTCCCTGCTCCCCCTGAAAGGTCTCCTGATCACTCTGCCTTTCCCACACCTGGATCATCTAGGAGGGAGTGATTTACAAATCCCACAGGGAAGCCAGGACCGGCCTCAAGGAGCCTCACTAGGAAAAGCTTCCCTTTTATTAAATCTAAAGCTCTTCTCGTTGTACAGTTTAATTCTACTTCCTTTTCTTTTCTTTCTTTTTTTTTCCTACGTGAACTTGGTGGAAGGCAACACACCCTTGAAAGAAAAAGTCCCCTTCCTCTCACAGAAATAATCACATTGGGTCAGACAAATTCTGTGAGTCAAAAAAACAGGTGCACTCTAAAAAGCAGGAAGAGCATCTAGGATCAAATGTCATTCTATCATTTATGTTAAAAAAAAAAAATTCCGGACCTAATACAGCCTTGTAAAAACTAAGTTTATTAACTCCTGTGGTTCTGAAATTGTATATGTCTCCTTGATCGTTGAACCTCACACCTTCACCCACATGCAATTCCAGGCACAGACAGCCTTGTCTAAATGGTTTCTGAGCACCTGGGGGGGGAGGGTGGTAAGGAGAGGATACAACTCGAAGCCCTTGTGTTTCACTCCACTCTTTGGGTGGAGTGAAAGGAAGCCCTTTTGGGTCTTCTGCTCCCTTACCCTGGCAGAAGGAAAATGCGAGGAGATGAAACTCAAGTCTCTTAATTACACTTCGCTCATAACTCTTGATTTTAAGATATGGGAAGGGGGAAATTGAAATGTGGCTAAAATTGTTTTGGGATGTAAATTACCCTGAGAGTTAATTATGTATAATTCCTTCATTTTCTTTATTCAAGCAAGTGAAGCCCGGATACACTTCCTTTTAGGTCAAATATTTCGTCCCTTAGGACTTCATGACTGATCCTTTATAATCCGAACACTGCCTTACTCACCCCTCAAGAACTCACTATTACCATACACCCTGTTGGGAGGAAGGAGATAAAACTTGTCGGAGAGGGGCTACCATGACATACTTGGGCAAGAAGTTATCATTAGTGGGCAGAGTTAAATACCCCTGCAAGAGAAGAGGGGAGAGAGTCGGGGAAGAAAAACGACTTCCATTCTAAACCAATCAGAAAGGTTTCCCAAAGGTTTGTCTATCTCTAGGATCCTAGTTACTCTGCATCTCTTGGAGGGAACAGGAGTCCTCAGCAAACTAGTCATCGCTAGCCATAAAATCAACAGCTGTCTGTATTTACAGCCCTCACTTTCTCTTTCCTCCTGTTGAGTTGACTCCAACCAGGCTTTCATCCCTATCTTTCGAGCAAAACTCTTATCAATGTCACCAATGACCACCATGCTGCCCATGTCAATGGTCAGTCCAATACTCATCCTACTGGATAATTACACGATCTTGAAACGCATTCACCGGGATGCCTGGGTGGCTCAGTTGGTTAAGTGTCCGTCTTCAGCTCGGGTCGTGATCCCTGGGTCCTGGGATGGAGTCCCACATCAGGCTCCTTGCTCAGCAGGGAGGCTGCTTCCAAGAGGCCCGCTTCTCCCACTGCCTATGGCTCCTCCTGCTTGTGCTCTCTCTCTCTCAAGTAAATAAATAAAATCTTTAAAAAAAAGAAAGAAAGACAGATACTCATTTCATGCCTTCTGAAACCCTTCCTTCATCTTGGGTTCTCTTGCTGTCTCACTAACGCTCCTTTGCAAAGATCTTCTTTGCCAGTCCCTTCTCATCTCTGAACTCCGGAAACCAGAATCTCTCATATGCCCAGCTGCCTACTCAAGATCTCTATGTGAACGTCTAACAGGCATCACAAACTTAAGGCCTAAGTCAAATGAATAATGGTACCCCCAAACTCTTCCCAAATCCTTGGCCATCTCAGTTAACAGTACCTCTATTCTTCCAGCTGCTCCTTGCCTCTGCTCGCTCCACATCAAATCCAACAGGAAATCAGCTCTACCTTGTACTAGAATCTGACCACTCACTGCCACCATCTCCTGCCCAGATCACTGTAACGGCTGCTCCCTCCCTCTATTCGAGTCTCCACAAAATAGACTGATCCTTTCTAGAACATAAATCAGATTATATTATTGATCTGTTCAAAACCTTCTATTGGCTTCCCACCAGTTTGGACTGAATTGTGTCCCCTAAGAATTCATATATTGAAGTCCTAGTCCCCCAGTACCTCAGAATGTTACTGTATTTGGAAAGAGGGTCACTGCAGATGTAATTAGTTATCCCAGGGTCCTGGGATAGAGCCCTGCACTGGGCTCCCTGTTCAGCAGGAAGCCTGCATCTCCCTCTCCCACTCGACCTGCCTGCGTTCCCTCTCTCGCTGTGTCTCTCTCTGTGAAATAAATAAAATCTTAAAAAAAAAAATGTGTACAAAGTTCTTAAGATTCACTTATTATCTTGATACCCCTGACTCTTTTCCTCCTCCCAGGATTCAAAATTTTGCAACCTCAAGTTCTACCACCAAGAGGGTTTCAGGACCCTACTCTTTAAGGTGGGAAGATATTGTATAATGTATAATTACTGTTGTGACAGTTTGTGACATCTTACATGGTAATTAACTCCCACTAAAAGACTCTTCCCTGCATTTTACCAAAATAAGTCGTTTATTATAGCTTTTTCTCTTTATTGACTGTGTCTTATTTCCAGCCTTACTCAAAATATTGCTTTTTCAGAGACTCGTCTTCCAGTTTATTGCAAGACTAATTGCATTCAGCTCTGGCAAATTGTTTTAAAATATATTTTCCATGCTCTAGAGTTGGCTACTCATTCAGATCCAAATAAAGCTGATTTCTACCTGGTCACAAACCCTCACGCCAATTCAGTCAGGAATATGGGAGGTCTGCGTGTAAAATAATAAAGCTGGAGGGGAGAGGTGTTTGTGTTGGGTTTGTACAATTGCTTTCATCTTTTTTACGTATGATTGCATGATGAGATTTTTAAGGGAAAAATGAAAAGCCATGGTTAACACCAAAACCAACAAAAACCACGCCCACACCATTGCTTGACGGGTCTGAACCAGTCTAAGACAGATGGACTCCGAACACTGTGTGTTTACAGCGCAGGAATGTCACACATAGATAGACCTGGAATATTCTATGACCATAAATATGAATAACAGAGCCTCCCCAGTCAGACCTATCTAATTTCATCAAGCCTCTGAAATTACATCTTTCACGGAAGCAGCCTCGGGGCACAAATGCAATAAGATAACATTAATTAAAATACATAAAACCATCCAGGAGGAGCAAGGAGTATCCTATACTTCTTGAAAGGGTGGAGACTAAACTAAAAATAGTAATCACTATTTTGCAAGCTTAAAAGGCTGGGTCTTACAAAGTGCCTGAAGCTACAATCCTAGCCGACTTTTTCCAAGATAGGATAATAATTAGTATGTTATGCACTCGTCTGGTATGCACCCTAATTTTGCAGGGCTGTGTACGCACGCTCACTCTGCAACTGCGACCTTCGGTTCTCTGTGCCCTGTTTGTCCCTAAGCAGAATCCGAGAGGTTCCAAAGCGCCATGCACCATCCCCTACCACGACGCCAACTACTGTACCACACAAAAGAAGGAATATTCTGTACACAACCCTAATGAGACATTATCATTGCTGAAATTCAGCTCTCCGCTTTGCTTGGAAACAAATTAGTGCTGACCAAAACGAGCATCCTATTATTTAAAAGAACCACAACTGCCTTGGTGCTGACATGATCCCACTGGGTCTTCAGAGCAACCCTATCGGGGACTATTATTCCAATTATCCAGATGAGAACACTGAGGCTCAACGTGATAGAGAAGCTTACTTAAGAACATACAACTAGGAAGTGGCAAAGACAGCACCAGAACCCAGGCCTGGCAGGACTGCTACATTGTACATGCCTTCGGAAATTACTGCAACTATGAACAAGTATTTTAAGCGCATAGAAACAAAGAACCTAATTTTATCACTAAAATTCATGGCTTCTGCACATGCAAGGGAACCATCAATGACAGTGCTATTTTGTATCATGCCTTTTCATTTAAGATCATTTCAAGTATTAACATCCAAATTACTGCAATACAGAAGGTCAGGTCAGGGATGAGCTTCAGGGAGAATTTGGTTTCCTGGTGATGTGAAGACACGAGGACACAAACTAGGCTCTCAGATAATTGAGGTTAAGGGTCCTTTGCTTTCCATGTTATTACTAAAGAATCACTCATCACTGGGGCACCTGGGTGGCTCAGTCGTTAAGAGACTGCCTTTGGCTCGGGACATGGTCCCAGGGACCTGGGATAGGAGCCCTGTGTCAGGCTCCCTGCTTGGCAAGAAGCCTGCTTCTCCCTCTCCCACTCCTCCTGCTTATGTTCCCTCTCTCGCTGTGTCTCTGCCAAATGAACAAATAAAATATTTTTTTAAATATATTTTAAAAAAAGGAATCGCTCAACACTACATCAAAAACTTATGATGTACTATATGTGGGCTAATGGACCATAATAATAAAAATAATTATTTTTTTTAAAGATTTTTATTTGTCAGAAAGAGAGAGAGAGAAAGCACACAAGCAGGCAGAGAGGCAGGCAGAGGCAGAGAGAGAGGCAGGCTCCCTGCTGAGCAAGGAGCCCGATGCAGGACTTGATCCCAGGACCCTGAGATCATGACCTGAGCCAAAGGCAGCAGCTTAACCCACTGAGCCACCCAGGCGTCCCAAAATAATTAATTTTTTTAAAAAGGAAAACCTACGTAACTGGTGGAATGTCAGATGGTTTTTTTAAATATCTTTTGTACTCTGTTATCTACTGTGTTTTCTACTAAACTTTTACTACTTTGATAACATGAGAAAAGATAATAAACATATTTTGATTTGAGAAAAATAATAACAACACACATTGGTGCCGATGAGCTAATATTTAGTATAAAACACGTGAGTCTTAAGTTCCTATCTTGTCTACAGAAGCCCCATACAGAAAAGATGAAAGCGAATTTTTATTTATGACCATATGCTATAAAGTCAGGAAACCTTGACTATATGGACCAAACTATCAAATACCATCCATTTTCCCCTGGGCGAGTCATTCGGCTCCTCAAAGATCCCCCTTCCATCTCTTGCAAAAAGAGGACACTGTAATAATACCAATTTAATATGGTTATAAGAATAAAATGAGAACACATGCCATTTAAGTACACACGTACACATTCATACAGGGCAGAGTGCCATCAAGATTTAAATCATCTAACCTGAGAGATCCTTAAACAGACAGTACTCTCATTTCCATGAAATGAATTTATCCATGCCTATTTTAGCTTCTTTTATAGACAAATCTTACTGCAGAGGCAAAGGGCAAAAGTCTTTCTCTTTCTTTTCTCTATGTATGTGTGCTTCCCAAATGACATCCCCAGTAGGTTGAAAACTCATCAGTCTTTAGCTCTTTCCAATATATGTTTATGCAAAGGAGTTGGGACTTTACATTTTAGCCAGTTTTAAATCAGAGTCCCATTCAATTAACATTAAAGAGCCTATGAATTATGATAAATGTTTATGCATATGTATCTTTATATTCTACGGGGACATTTGGAAATTGACTTGTAGAAAGGTAAATCCAGAGACAGAACAACCAATGAGCAGCTTTACTGTCTTCAAGGTGAAAAAAAAGAAAAGAAAAGAAAAGAAAAAAGAAAACATTTGGGAACTAAAAAAGATCAAGCACATTCCAGGGACATTTTGGAAGACTGGCCATTCCTGTTGGTGGCCTACTTGGATGAGGCAAAAGAGATGAAACTCAAAGAGGCAGAAGTTTCCAGCTTTGGTATCTGTAGGGATGGGGATCCTGTTAACTACAGCAGGAGACACAGAACCGGATTTTAACCGGGTGGCGGGATAACATGTAGGGCAGGGATATAAACCTGAACAACCATTTCGAAAGACTTCATTAAAACTGAACAACGTATGTCTGCCTTACAACCCAGCAATCCCGCACCTTCAAATATACCTAACAGAAATAGTAAATGTCCACCAAAAGGCATATACAAAAATGTGTGCGGCACCATTATTCTCAGTCGGTGAAAACTGGGAAACCCCATGCTGGCCAACAGTCATGTGGATAGGCTGACGCATATTCATACAACGGAATACCACACACAATGGCCAAGAATGAACCCATGTTACAATGACACAGATAGCTGAGCAAAAGAAAGGCCACGGAAGAGACCACATATTGTATGACTCCATTTACATGAAGACCGAAACAGGGGAACCTCACCCAGCGACAGAGGTATCCCCTGGAAAAGGACGGAGGGGAGCTGGAGGACAGATGGCGATATCCTCTATCTTGATCTGGGTAATGGCTTCACATATGGAAAAACTCAAATCCCACATATGCTGGGTTTTGTGGGTTTTTTTCCATTAAAAAGTTGACTTGTGGGGCACCTCGGTGGCTCAGCGGGTTAAGCCTCTGCCTTTGGCTCAAGTCATGATCTCTGGGTCTTGGGATCAAGCCCCGCATCGGGCTCTCTGCTCAGCGGAGAGTCTGCTTCCCCCTCTCTCTCTGCCTGCCTCTCTATGTACTTGTGATCTCTGCCTGTCAAATAAATAAATAAAATCTTAAAAAAAAATAGTTGACTTAATTCCGTAGTATTACCACCGCTGAAGAAATAAAAATGATCCTCAGCTTCGCATTCTGCTTAGTCTGATTTCACAGCAGTACATTTGCTTCCTAAAATTTACCATATCAAAAGAATTCGCTACCCATGCTATTTCTTAAAGTTCTGTCTGTGATGATCTCATCAGAAGTGAGAAAAGAAGAGCAGCTATGAGTCTTGAAAAAAAGGGGCTACAAGTCCTTCTCCATATAATTAGGTCTGGCTACTGAGTGCGTTTCAGTGTCCCATGATTTGCTGTACAGGTTCTGCATCAGAGACAACTTCATACCAATCGCATACACCTGGCCACAAAATACGGTTTGATTCCTGGCGTTCAGTAAACTTTACCTCCTAAGTAAGAGAAAGCAGTTGAAGCAAAAAAAAGTAAGACTCTCTTCTATGAAGATCTGAGAAGAAGATCTGAGAAGAAAAAGGCCAAGGAAAGCTAATCCCCTACTCGTGATAAAGGAGGTTTGGGGAAACGGACTAGTGAGAAGCTGGTGGTCTCCTTCTGATGGCCAAGAGCAGCAAAAGGCTGGGGGAAGGGGGACTCGGGCCACTGGGCGACAGGTGTAGCGGGCCCACCTTTTCTCATACAGATGATGCTTTGAGATCCAACTGGACCAATTCAACTCTCCTTAGGGAGGAGCTCAACAGAGACCCAATGGAATAATGTCATGTCCTAGAGGTCACCAACATCACCAGGAAAGAAAATGCTGAAACCATGAAATATGCCCCTCATGGGAATCAAGGACTAGAGGATGGAAAACCTGCACCAGGTGTATTTTCCTTTGTCCACATAGCCAATACACAGCTTTCTCTCCTCCTTATTAATGCCTGTGTGCTTAACATGATCAAATCATGGGCATGAATAATCAACAATGACCTATTTAATTACTAACCTACTAGATTCCCCAAGACAATAGTCAATAGCTATTAAATTCCCTTTAAAGTTTATTCTATGCCTTCATTTATTTTTATTTTCCCCCCAACCCTCCCCAGAAAACCCAAGTGTCAAAGAAGATGGCTTTTCCTACTGCGAGTCACTCACCGAGTGGGGTGGCCAGTCTGAGAGCCATGGGTGGGAATGCCATTTGATTATGCCTCTGGTGTGCTGGGCAGTCCTGATCCAGTCACATCCCCCAGTGCGATGACCAAGGAACCATAGCAAATTTTGGGCCAACGCTAAACATCTGCAGGACTCATTATTTGTTAGCAATGAAAAACTATTTGAAGTCGTTTTTCTTGATCGTTTTCTAACCCCTTCATTTCACCACTGCAAGGAAGGACGACCTGTTTTCACAAACCACAGCTGATGACGTGTAACCGGGTGATGTTTGTCCAAGGGAGATGCACCAGCTGATGCTAGGACGGATTTATTCTCTCCTGAGGCAGGAAAATGGCACAGGTAGGGAACAGCAGTAGTTAGAGAGGACAGATTGTTAGCTACTCTTTTCCGGAAGACCACCAAACCTCTGGTGGTGAACTTGACAACGAACCTGTTCACAATGAAACAAAGGCGTATGGGCTAAGGAATTGGACTTGAAAAGTAAAAAACAAAAAGTGACAGAGCACGGGTCTGGGGTCGGCTACTTTTTGCACTAAGGTTCTTTTATCTCAACATTGCTTTCTAGATAACCGAAGTGTACTTACTTAAATAATATACCTCCAAGCCTTTCTCATCCACCAGTCAGTTTAACAGCAAGACAGGAAAAAAATGAGAGAAGGAACGTAAGTCACTGGTCCTGAGTACATGATAAGCTCTCAGAGGCACTTTGCTTATGTAAGTTACCTCCTACAAGTCTCCCTATCTTTTTAAGGTGGGAATTGGTGTCTACTGTCTGTGGATGAAGAAAAGGGAGACATGACCTGCCCATGCTCATGGTCAGTGACAGAGCTAAGATTCCAAGCAAGGACTGAAGGACCCCAAAGCCTCAGAGCTTCCCCTAGAGCCTGATCCCCGCCCTGGCATTCCTGAGCTCTCAAACAGAACCCTGGGACGCCTCAAGGCTACTCTCAGCAGCAAGCTTAACACGTTCCTTGTGGAGGCTGACGTTTTGTGCATCATTACTTCTCTGGCTCTCCCAGGACCCAGCTGGGTACAGGACCGCTGTGGCGGCTGTTAGAGCAGCTGCCTGAAAAATCCAGCACAGCTCAGGCTGAGTGAAAGAGCCTGGGGGGGTTGGGGGTGGGGGAGAGACAGAGAACACACACATGCAGGCACACAAGCGGGAAGACGTTTATGTGTGTATAAAAATAGAAAGAGTAGAACCCAAATAAAAAACAGTAGAACTTACTGCAATAATAAGGAAGTAAAGACACATTTTAAGATATCAGGAACAATGGTCACGTTCCTTTAATATGGGTAGTAGGCATATGTGCAATTTAAGAAACAAAACAATCCAAGAAAGGCAAAAAAAAAAAAAAAAAATTAAAAAGAGAGAGAGAAACCAAGAAAGACTCTTATTTATTTTTTAATAAAATTTATTATTTTTATTTTTTAATAAAATTTATTTATTTAAGAGAGGGCAAGAGAATATGTGGAGGCCGGAGAGAGGTGTAGACGGAGAGGGAGAGAAAGAATCCTGAAGCAGACTCCAATCCCCAAGATCATGACCTGAGCTGAAATCAAGAATCGGTGGTTTAATGGACTGAACCATGCAGGCACCTCAAGAAACGGACTCTTAACTACAGAGAACAAACAGATGGTCACCTACAGCTCCAGCTCAGACCCCTCCCCTAAGCTCCGGACTCCTAGGTCCACCTGTCAGGTCCATAGGTCCAACTGGACACCTATCACACACCTTAAAATATATGTGCAGCTGAATTCCTAATCTGTCCTGCCTTTGTCCACTTGGGCTGTTATAACTAAACAACACAGAGTGGGCAGTTTAAAAACACAAATTTCTCACGGTTCTGGAGGCTAGGAAGTCCAAGACCAGGACACTGGCAGATTGGGTGTCTAGTAAGCACCGTCTTCCAGGTTGCAGACTGCCAGCATCTTGTATGTTCACGCAGAAGAGAGCAGAGAGCACTATCGGGCTCTCTCATACCCCGGAAGGGCACTAAACCCATTTGTGAGGCCTCTACCCTCATGACCTCATCTAACCCTAATGGCCTCCCATAGGGCCCATCGCCTAAAAATCAGCACATTGCCGGGAGGGGTTCAGCACAGGAATCTGCAGGGGACACAAACATTGGCTCCACGACACTCTCCTACCAGAACTTGCTCCCCGGGACCAGCCTTCTGCATCTCCATTCAGAACAGCCTCACACCAATGGCCTAACCAGCCCTGCAGGGAGTTTGACTGCCTTCACCTTCATCTTTTTATCCGAACCCATCTACTCCTCCCCACACTCACCTGAGTCCAGCCCTGAAGCTATCCTCCCACTCCTCAAACACCACTGAACCACCCGGGCATCCCAGAAGCTCAGAGTTTTGTCTGCTGTGTTCATGCTGTATCCTAAGCACTACCAGTTGCCCAATACATGCATGTTGGATGAATAAACTTTGCCCAGCCACTTATTACCACCAACACCCTAAACTAATTTAGTGTAAAACAATTTCATTACTATTACTAGGCTGTTTCTGCCCTGAATTTTCCAGAACGATTTCTAACTAAGCAACTCTCCAAAAGTCTCACTCATCTGCCTGCCCCTGGTTCAACACTGGCCTTAGTTGCCCTTATAGTTGAGAAAGGCCTCATTTTTATTTTCATTTCATTTCAAGACTCAGAGAAGAGTCTTGAAGGTCTCTGTCCTAAGTGTTAATAATAATCTCCAAACATTAATGTTTACTTTTAATTTTCTTTTGGTCTGAGCCTTGTCCTAACAAGCACATTTTACTTTCAAAATCAAAGAAAAACCACAATTAGAAATGACTCCCCCACTCCAAAAAATAAAAATAAAAGCAGGTGGGACTATGGCTGAAATAATGCAATGGCCATCACCGATCTGAGAAGGCAGCCAAAGAAATCCCAGGCCACGTGCAGCCTTTCACCTCTGCACACACACCTTTCTGGAGGGCACCAGGGACCAACTGCTCTCCTTCTGGTGGTGGCTTTTTTCAAAGTACAGTGGTTCAGAACATTGACTGATGTCACCGAATAATCAGGAGACAATTAGCAATAAACCAAAGCCATCTTGAAATTAATCACTTAGATACAGGTGGTTCACCAGACTTAAAAACAAAAAGATGTTGGCTCAACACGCTGGTTTATTTTTCTTATTTTGCCTAATCAGCAATCTGCACAGGGTTCTGTGCCAATGTCTAGCCTACCTGAATCATTTTCCCTCTATAAACAAAGTACATTGTGTTTTCTTCACCTCCTAATCCCAATGTCAAATGGTAAAAAAGTTGTTTTCAGGAATGTCTATGGACTCAAGGGTGCAGCATTACACAGGCTCATGGGAATCCATGAACTAAACCGAAAAAGTAAGTAAGACTCCTAACCCTTGTCTTTCAATAGCAAATACAAGGGTAATAATGTTAATTAAAGCCAATACTTTTTGAGCACTTACTTTGGCACTTTAAATTAATATGTTCATTTATTCGCCCCAGAGCCTGTTATCACTAAAAGATGAAAATACCCAGGCAAAGAGACATCAAGAAAGTAGCTTAAGGTTACACAGCAGTAAATGGCAGAATCTGACCCCTGGTCCCAGGATCTATCTACACTCTCATACCATGCGAGTGACCCCTGGGTGTCTCCTGCACCTGTCATGGCGTTAAGACCCCATGCATTTGGATCTACTACTCTCATTTCCCCTAATGTTCTTTCTTTCCTTTGCTGCCTGGCAAACTCCTATTCAACCTCCAAAACTCATCTTTGGGAAACCCTCCCTGGTACCCCAAGGAGAATTAGTCATGCTCCTTCTACTTTCTACCATCATTTTTTGTTCATATGCTATTTCACTACCATGTAAAAAAATGACACCCCCACCCCTGCCACAACTTGACCATGAGTCTATGTGGAAAGGAGCTACATCTGATCCATACTTAATACGTCTGATCGCCACACTTAATAATTATCACAAAAATTCATTTACAAATTTAAGATCTCTCAAAGGGATCATTTCATAATATAATAACATTTATCGGGTGCCTACTCGTCTAGGTACTTTATGTATTTTAACTCATTTAATCTTCACCATAACCCCATTAGGGAGGATTCCAGTATGTCCCCATTTTGCAGATGTGGAAACAGAGAAAGTTAAAAATTCTATCACGGCCCAAGGTGAGAGCTAGCAAGCACCGGAATTTGATGCCAAGCAATGTGGCTCCCAAGTTCACTGCCAGCCCAGTAGGCAGGTTCTGCGCTAGACTCTCTGAGGTCCCAGTTCTTGCCCATAAAGATGCCACATGAAACTCGCTTTCCTTTCTTCTTCACGTTAAGAGAGGGAAGGATCACCTGAAGGATCTGGAAGGGCAGAGACCCCATCTGCTTGGTTCACCCTCACCGTCTAGCTCGGGGCCTGCTGTGAAAAAGGAAGCTCAGCGGATATTTGCTGAATGGTTGAAAACCACTTATGGCTTTGCAATGACTGTATTCTTTACATATTCTTTACATATAATAGCATTATTTAAAGCATCATACGGGTGTTATCTTCAAAACAACTACATGAGGAGGGTACTCTTTTTAGTCCTGTTGCACAGATGAGGAAACCAAGGCACCGAAAGCGTCAATAACTTGCCTAAGAGCAACCAGAGCATTAGAATGTGAAGCCTATATTCAAACTCGGGAGGTCTGATCCTCCTGCAGCTTCTTGTGGCTGGAACAACCACAAACTGGGAAGCTGAACACAACAGGAATTAATTGTCTCAACAGTACTAGAGGCTAGAATTCTGCTATCATGGTGTTGGCTGGCCCCTGCTCCCTCCAAAGGAGAGGGTCCTTCCCTGCGTCTTCCAGCTGCTGGAGGCCCCGGGCATCCCTTGGTCTGTAGCAACATCACTCCAGGCTGCCCCCACCTTCACATGGCCCCTTCCTTCCACCTCTCTGTACCTCCATCATCACACGGCTTCCTCCCTTTGGTCTGTGTCCAAATTTCCCTCTTCTCAAGGTCACCAGTCATAATGGATTATGGGCCTGCCATACTCCTGTATGACCTCATCTTAACGGGATGAGGTCTTCAAAGTCCCTTTTCTTTTTTTTTTTTTTTTTTTCAAAGATTTTATTTATTTGATAGGCAGAGATCACAAGTAGGCAGAGAGGCAGAGGCAAGCAGAGAGAGAGGAGGAAGCAGGCTTCCTGCTGAGCAGAGAGCCCGATGTGGGGCTCGATCCCAGGACCCTGGGATCATGACCTGAGTTGAAGGCAGAGGCTTTAACCCACTGAGCCACCCAGGCGCCCCCAAAGTCCCTTTTCCATGTGAGGTCAAACTCACAGGTACCAGGGGTTAGGACTTCAATAAACCCTGGGGTGGGAGCAAAGGTAGGGGGATGGTGAGGTGGGAGCGAAGGTGCGGGGGGGGGGGGGGTAGGGAGGTGGGAGCGAAGGCAGGGGGCTGGGTGGGGGGGTGGAGGGAGAATGACACAATTCAACCCGTAACGGCCTGTATAGGACCGATTCCAAAGATGTACGGAAATGACCCCGTTTCTCTAACCAGTTACCCTCTTTGCTGATGCAAGATTGGCTGGTTCCCAAATCACTCCTCTGAACAAGGAGCAGTGGGAGGTTTGAGATTCAGGGGTTTCTTTCCATACGAAGTAAAAGGGGCACAACCAAAAATGTAAGCACACTTTAAGTACATGAGAAATTTTATCATGAAAAAGCAAGTATTTCCCTAGAGTGGAAGCCAGTTAATAGGCGAGAAAAACTTCAAGTACTTACATAATCTGCTTCCCTACCACTCAAGTAATTTATTACATACCTCCATTTTATCCATTTAAGGCAATACCTTGGGAGTTTGGACCAATGAAAAATAATTAAACAATACTCTACAACAGTGACCTATTTGATATTTATTTTCTTTTTAACACTCTAACAGATGTGCCCACTTCTTTTGAAAGCTAATGATTCCCTGGGGTCTAAAATTAACAGTTTAAGATTACATGCAACCTTCACGTTTTGATTAATCAAAATTAGCCTTCAAGGAAAACGTAAACAAAGTACACAATTCTTCAAGTAAATGGGAGTTTCTAGTTTCTCCCATTGATAGCCTCTCTTATTCCAAAGTCTAGTGTCAAACTTGCATATTCATTCTGTATCAACTGTATTTTGCTCCTCTATTAATCATGAGAAATATGTCCACCACACACCGGCAGCCTGATTTTCTCTGTGTGCTAGGGAAGCAACAAGAAACCTCCCATACAGGTTAATTCAGAATTCGGCTCTTGAAATAAACATGATAAAAAATCTCTGGCGCACATAACTGTCAACCAACCTACTACTCAGAAATTACTTTTGCAATGGTTTTATTGGAAGGCGTCATTGTTAACCTTTTGCTAGCATCACCTAGATTATGATAAAGACCATGTAAGCTGCCATAACTCATTTTCATATTAACATATAGCATCTAAGTCAGGATGTACTGTGGGCCAAAGCTAGTCAAAGCACACTGTCGAAAAAATGACATTTCCTAAAATCAAAGTCTTGACCTGAAATCCCATCTGCTTTCTTGTATTCCATCAGTTTTCCAGACTCAAATAGAAGTGGAAATACTAACAGGTTATCCCAAAGGACAGTTCACTTATTTTGAAAGATATCAATGACCCACTTAAAACAAAAAAAGTAACAGCCTTCCTTAGAAAAAGATCATTATTAACATGGAATAATTCAGCAAGTAAAATTCTATTTTACTAGTATACCACATTAAAATGCAATTTTCAGACTAATATATTTACAGAACATTTCAAGACCGCCAGTTGCTCACCCCCGGTGGCTGGAGCTTATCCTCTCTAATTATTCTCAGGAAAGAATGCTTAATGATGAGAGAAATAACTGATTTTTCCCGAAAGAAAAACAGTAAAATCCCAATTACGTCCTTTAAAAGTGTATGTCAATCTTACAGGGAATATAGAAATTTTCTTGGTTTAAAAAGGCAATGAGGGATGCCTGGGTGGCTCAGTCGGTTAAGCTGCTGCCTTTAGCTCAGGTCATGATCCCAGGGCTCCTTGCTCAGCGGGGAGCCTGCTTCTCCCTCTCCCTCTGCCTGCCACTCTGCCTGCTTGTGCTCGCTCGCTCTCTCTCTGACAAATAAAAATAAAAAATTTTTAAAAAGGCAACAAGAAAAAATAAATGCAAAGCAGCTACAATCACAACCAAACACAATTTGTGCTTCTGACATGAGCTTTCTCACACCAACTGGTCCTTAGATACTCTCTACCCTCCTAGGGAATTCCGGATTTCATAATCCAGTAGCTCTTGCATCTTAGGGAAATAAGGGTGCACAGTGTCTGTGAGTGTGTGCACACACAAGCACGTAGCATTCATATATACTCAGTGCCTTCCCCAGTGCTAAGTTCTCGCCTCAGAATCTACATTCAGCTCAGTCCTATCACCTGCTCTAGCTGTGTGCCCTCGGACACTGGTGAGCCTCAGCTTCCCCACTTACACTGGAGAATAATTACAGCAGCTTCCTCCTAGAGGTGTGGGACCAAATGACGCCCTCCACATAACCCATCTACCACAGTGACCACTGTCTCCCAGGGAGTGCTCAATGAACATCGACCCTCATAATTTCTATGGGCTCCTCCCACAGGTGAGGAAAAAGAGGTAACTTGTTCAGGGTCACTGTGCTGACAGAGACAGAGCCAGGATCAAAGCCCAATCCAAGGGCTTTCCAAGACTATCAAACTGTAAGAGGTCTCAAACACACGGAGGGACTATCATTCACATTCTCTGAGGAGAATACAAACACGGCATGAGGTACCAATAAAAACCAAGAATATGGAGTTGAATATAAAGCATTAAAAACCTGCTACCAATTATAACCATCTTTCCATTTGCCTTTTCTAAAAGAACTATCCTGTCAAATATTTTAGGGGTGCCTGGGTGACTCAGTTGGTCAAGTGTCTGACGTCGTCATGATCTCAAGGTCTGGGGATCAAGGCCCACTCAGCAGAGGGTCTGCTTGTTCCTTTCCCTCTGCGCCCCGCCCTGCTTGTGCACATACTCTCTAATAAGTAAATCTTTTTTTAAAAAATAAATAAATATTTTAATTCTGAAAAGTCTGTCAATTTGATCATCAAGGACCATCTTCTATAAAACAATAACAAATGTGGGGTTGATCTAGGACATCTGGTCAACCTACTGACCATTTCGACCACCAGTAATCAAGAGAGTGGCAGGCATTTTCACATGTTATCCCAGTAAATCCTCTTAACCAGGGAGGTATCGTTCCAGACATTTTACAGATGGAGAACCTGTGGCCCAGGCAGAGCACCCACCTACACCACCTGCCCAGGGCAGGGCCCAAACTAAAACTTGGTCCTGTCCAGACCTAAAGTCTATGCTCTCTTTAGAACAACATGGATGCAACAAAAGAAAAGTTAGGCTACGCAGGCACTTGGCTTTGAGAAAACACTCAACAAAATCAATGGGGAAAGTGCCACCGTTTTGGAGGACATTCAAATGAACCTTAATTTTTACCAAACTGTTTCATTTCCAAAGTAGAAGTCAGTAACAAATATGACCAAAACTTTGCCCTACATAAAGCATACCCAATTCACAATTTCAAACTTGTCTTGCATCAGTGTTCATCTCTCATAAATGAAACCTTTTGGAAAGGCAAGAGCTTGGTATCAAGTTCAGGTTGAGTGACACCTATACTCACCCCACCCAAGCTCTTAGGGTCTGTGCCCTCAGCACCCCTCAGAGCTTCAGCCCCTGTGGCAGGTGGCACCAAGGTTAGAGCACACCCAGAGCAGCTTCAGTCTCATGAGAGGACATGGTCTTCTCTCATAGCAGTTCTCTCTCTCTCTCTCTCTTTTTTTTTTTTTTGGTTAAACTTTTTTCTTTCCTTTTTTTTTTACTGTGGTAAAATACAGATATAATTCGCCATTTTAACCATGTTTAGCTTGATAGTTTGGTGGCATTAAGTACATTCACACTGTTGTACGGCCCTCACCACCCCACATGTTAACTTTTCCATCTTGCCCAAATCATACTCTGGATTCATGAAACACTAAATTCCCATTCCCAGGTGCCTGGATGGCTCAGTCCATTGGGCACCTGGGTGGCTCAGTCGGTTGGGCATCTGACTCCTGGTTTCAGCTCAGGTCATGGTCTCAGGGTTGTGGGATCCAGCCTCGTGTAGTGCTCTGTGCTCAGTGTGGAGTCTGCTGGTCCCTCTCCCTCTGTTCCTCCCCCGCTCATGCTCTCCTCCATCTGTCTTTCTGTCTTTCTCTCTCAAAAAAAAAAAAAAAAAAAAAAGTCTTTAAAAAATAAATAAATAACAAAATAAAATAAATTCCCTCTTCCCCTTCCCCCCAGTCCCTTGAAACCACCTTTCTACTTTCCATCTCTACAAATTACACCACTCTGGGTACCATAAACATGCTCATACGACACCTGTCCCCTTGTAATTGGCTGATTCTACTAAGCATAATACCAGTTCTTTTTTGCTCCCAGTTAGTCTCCTTGAAGAAACACCCTGAAGGGCGCCTGGGTGGCTCAGTGGGTTAAGCCGCTGCCTTCGGCTCAGGTCATGATTTCAGGGTCCTGGGATCGAGCCCCACATCGGGCTCTCTGCTCAGCAGTGAGCCTGCTTCCTCCTCTCTCTCTCTCTCTGCCTGCCTCTCAGCCTACTTGTGATCTCTGTCAAATAAATAAATAAAATCTTTAAAAAAAAAAAAAAGAAACACCCTGAAATGCACAACCTCTAGAGGACATAAAAATGAACGTGTGAGAAATTTTTCTTTCCCTTTTACTACTTGCTAGAAGAATATAAAAACCCTAGTGACGGTTAGGAAGAAGAATGAGAAAGCCAACAAAACCATCCACAATCCCACAGCAGAGGCACTCCGTTTTCCCTTCTACTCATTCTCTCATCATCGTTTGCTTTATGTAAATGAAATCTGCATAATTACATAGTATTGAGTATCCTTTAACTTAACCATCAATCAAAATGATACACCTTCAAGCTTTTCAAAAATTAACTCCCAAGGTCAACACCAAGGAAAAATAAACGTGCTTTCATGAAAACGTGGATCTACCAAGCTCTCCCATGGTACAAAGAAGACACAAATACAAACACTATTTAAATGTTGAGCAAAAATGTATATAGACTCTGAATGTGGCCATCCATCCCACTGTTCTCCCTCTCAATGGAAAACAGCATAACGCCATTTAATGAAAATCCTGTTTTCTTCCCAGGAAATAAAAATAATAATGCCACAAATCAACATCTTCCCTAGTTCTTTTTTTTTTATATTGATTTTTCTTGCAATACACATGGTCTCAGAACTAAGGGGGGAAACATACAAAATTTAATAAAACTCCACATCTTATTTTTGTTTCTCGTTTCTACTTGTGGCTTGTAAAATATATATATAATATATAAAACAGCAGGATCTAGTAACAGTAGAGGAAAATGATTTCAGATGAAATAAAACTCAAGTCAGGAGGGGATGACTTTGATCGGGAGACAATTATACCTAAGTTGATGGGATGCCAGACTTCCTTTATTTGTTTTAGTAGAAATAACCTCAAGTCCTAGAAAAAAGACATTTTTAGAAAATGACACTGACCCAATTGCTAGATCCCATGAATAAGAGCAGGGAGTGTTACCTTCATTCCACCACTCCTCACACGTTTTCTTCTCAAATCACTGGAATACATTCAACTTGAATGGGGGCTTTCGGGATACTACATTACTTAAACAGAAAGCCTGTCCACAGTAATGGTATTCAGCATACCCACCACTCATACTGAATTTCCTGTTTCATGTAGGGAGAACGGAACCCATGAAAACAGAGAACCCCAATACGGAGGACCCAAAAGGACTAGTCATTCCAAATTCTTAGATCCAGCTTCTTTAACCCTATTCTCAGTTAGGCCCTGATGCATCTTTCTAGAAATTGCCCCAAGCACAAAAAAAATTCAGTAGCCCATGATGGGGCCTCCTTCCAACCCTGGTAACCAACCCAAATGCGTTTATTCTGAATTATTTTATGAAGACTTCATCCCGCGTTCTCCCTTAAATGAAACTCTCAGGGAGCCTGCCCCACCTTGAACATTTCCTGGCTTGCTGTGTCAAACTAGACCCATAAAGACTAACAAAGAATACAATTTCAAAATTAACAGACACTAAAACATCTGCTCTGACTTCAGGAGGGGCCAAAACTTAACACAGGTCAACTGAAAGGAAATCTAAATGCCAGTATTTTTTAGGTTGAGATTAAGATTGCACAACATCAGCAAAAACTCAGTATATAGTGTCCGACCCAAGTTAATCATTCCTACATAAGGCTCGCCCTTAGGAACGCCAAACAGGTCAGTCCTCTCCCCTTCCCTAACTTAGGGTCAGCTGACACCCAAAGCAATGTTTACACACCAAAAGAAGATAGAACAAAATCAGAATATGAACACTTCAAACAGAAACCATTCTCTGTTAGAGGAACTGAGGCTTAAGGCCTGTGCAGAAACAGCTTGCGTCCCATGTGACCCTCTAGCCAGCTCCTCCTTGAAGACAGCAAATGAGCGATGGTCTCTCAGGCTCTAAATGCCATCTATCTTTGCACCCAAATCAACGGGACTGACAACGGAGCACAAGGCATGTGGAAAACCAATACAAGAAATCCTGCCTCTGCCTTCTCTTCAACAACCGAAGTCCCCGGAGGTTAAGAGTGGGACATGAAGGGGCGCCTGGGTGGCTCAGTGGGTTAAGCCGCTGCCTTCGGCTCAGGTCATGATCTCAGGGTCCTGGGATCAAGTCCCGCATCCCCGCATCGGGCTCTCTGCTCAGCAGGGAGCCTGCTTCCTCCTCTCTCTCTCTGTCTGCCTCTCTGCCTACTTGTGATCTCTCTCTGTCAAATCTAAAAAAAAAAAAAAAAAAAGAATGGGACATGAAGAGGAGAGAAAAGTCTGCATCACGTGAAACGTTCTTTTCAGCACCTTTAGAGCTGGTCATCCAAGGTGTCCAAATAGAAACACCAGCTCATGGGAGACTGTGAAAAATGTGCCCCCCCCCCCGCCCCACCCCGGGCAAATGCTGCATTAAATGAAGTTTCTTTCCAGTCGGACTTCCTGGATATGTTGATGTGAAGAGAAAGTACGTGCAGTTTTCTGAACTTGTCAGAAGAAGCCTTTATTCCCAACGTATTTCCAGTCACTTGGGATTCAGTGAACCCCTGTTGTGAAGTTCTGCTTCGGATGCTAGGGAGGCCAGCTTAGAGCCCAGATCTGGGTACGCAGGCGCAATGATAAGGCATCGTCTCTCCGGTCTTCAAAACAAGAGGAGCATTAGGACTCCTCCAAGAGGTGCTTAAAAGTTAGGTCCTTGGTACCATTCTTGTGGCCTTAAATTGCTCCTCTCCTTGTCATGATCTGGACACAGCCGTCACTTCCTGCCACTCGGGACTCAGCTTAAGAATCACCTACGCACTTGATCTGAAGGAACCCAGTGGGCGCCCTGCAGGACATCGCACGTCTCTGACTTCTTTGCGGCACCTCCCACCCGGAAAGCTGAAGTGTTTGACTCACTGCCATACCCTAGGGCCAGCGGCCCATGCTAGGTGCTCAATAAACAGATGGTGTTAGTACAGGCAAGTGGTCTAGCTATCCCTCCCTCTGACTTGGAGAAACGATGACTTAAACATCTGGTTACATTTACTATCAGTTCAATAAGATTTATTATTTCAAATAAAAAGGCCATGGTTATGCTATGCTGCTAAATTATATGACAACTGCATTTCTCTTGGACACATATTTTCATAGCAAGCCACTATTTAAAAACCTATGTATTTTTGAGTCATTCCAGAAACAGTAATGAGTTTAATATGAGCTCCTCCCCTGCCTTTCTAGAATTTGGACACAAAACCACACAGCTAACTGGCTCTTATATTAACCAACCTCATGTGGATCTCACCAACATCATGTCATAAGCCTATACCATCACAACTGGGGATAATCTATCAGAAAAGCTAGCTGTGAAAAACATTCTCATGCACATTTACTAAGGCCTCCGATGGGGGCGCCTGGGTAGCTCAGTCGGTTAAGCATCTGCCTTGGGCTCAGGTCAAGATCTCCAGGTCCTGGGATCGAGGTGCATTGGGCTTCCTGCCCAGAGGGAAGTCTGCTTCTCCCTCTCCCTCTGCCCTGCCCTTCCACTCGTGCACTTTCTCTCCCTCTCAAACAAATAAAAAAAAAAATTTTAAAGCCTCCAACAATAGTTATTTTTCATTCATATATTCACTCTTTGATAAACGTTTATTGAACATCCAGGATCTGTAAGCACTGGGAGCATAAAGATGAAGAAGTAAAAGTCTCATTCCTCAAGGGGCTTACAGACTAGAAGAGAAGCCCGAGAAGTGAGTGGTTGTCATGCAGTGTGACAGCAAGGGTACGATGAAAGAGGGATGTGAGCTGCTCCCCTTGGAGGCTAGAGAGTCACCCTGCTCTGGGTAACCGGGTACCCAGTGGTCTTCCAAATGTGTTCCCCAGACCCGCAGCATCGGCATCCCACAGGACAATGTTAGACGTGCAAACTTTGATCGCGCCACACAGTCCCTCGAATCAGAAATTCTGGGGGTGAGGCCAGCAATGCACATGTTGTAGCAAGCCCTCAGGTCATTCAGACACACACTGAGGAGCATGACAACGAAGCTACTTCCTGAAGGAGGAAAAAAGTCAAGCAAGTGACAAATACAAAGACAGTAAGGATGGCTGCAGGCAATGCAAAAGGAGGATAAAGCCCGAAGGCCAGAGAAAGCTGGGCGTGTTGTCAGAACAGCATGGCTGAGCTCAGAGCACGACATGGAGAGCAACATAGATCATGAAGATACCGGGGCGAAGCCAAGATGCGGGCGCTTCATCTCGAGGGCAGCAAGGAGCCCCTGGAGGCTGGGATGGGCATGCCCGGGCCTGCAGAGGATTCCAGAAGATCACCTCCGAGGCAGTGCAGAGAATAAACAGAGAGGCCACAGAGAAGGTAACCTGATGAGAGGTGATAGTGGGAGGAAGGCGGGGACGCTGGCTATCAGCAACAGCGGGGCTCCAAGAGAAAGCTTACCTACCCCCTGCACATATGGAGGCGCCAGGCACGCTGTGGGATACACCGAGCATCCCTTCTCCCTGGACGCCTTGCCTGACACTGCCCCCCACACACCCCCAGCCAAGGCAGATGCTGATCAGGGAGGGCAGAGTACTTCCTGCCTCCCTGCCGGGTAGCACACGGCACCTTTCCTTTTATCTCGGCGGCCAGTGCTTCCCTACAGACAGACAGACAGCTTCAGGCAGGCAGAAACCAGGGCTATCCTGGTCAGTTTCCGCCCTGGTCCGTTTCCACAGGCCGCAGCTGGAACGGCGCCCAGTGCTTCGGAAGCCAGACTGAATGAATGGAGCCAGCCAGGCCAGGAGGCCACTGAGAGGCCACCGCTCTCATTCAGGGACGAGATGACCGTGTCATGGGGAAGTAACCAGAGAGCTTAGGACAGACTGAATGTCTTCATTTTTCTCTAGTCTGTTGATACCATTCAAAACACAGAAGGAAAATCTTCACAAGTCAGTTCTGTTGGGAAAATGTGACAGTAAATGTGATCTGCTGAGGGGAGCCCACCAGCCCACCTTCCCAGGGAAAGCTGGCCGGGAGCACGGTTTGAGCACTTTGGCAAGCACAAAGGAAGACCCAGTTCTAGGCCACAAAGACAGTGCCACCTAACGAAGATAACAAGTTTGCTCTCCTTTTTGTTGTCAGAACAGCTCTAGAACCTTGAAGGAGAGGAGAGGACCAGGACATTTTAAATCCCACTGACACAAGCCTGCCTCTCTGCTTTGGTTTTTAGAAATGATTTCAAGTAGGCAGATGTTGTGACCCAATTACAGGGTATTTTGGAAGGAGTAGGCACCTAACTTGGGGCTGGAGCTGGTGGGCGTAGAGGGAAGAGTCAGTTACTAAGCAGGCAGTACCACCTGCCTCTCAATCTTGCAAGGAATTTTATAGAGAAGGGAGCTGTGACAATCAGGAAGGAAGGCAGCTCTCCCCTGACCTGCTTCCTGTTTTCTCACCATTCCCAAAATAGATAGAGCTAAGAAAAATCATAAATATATTTCTCAGCCCTCCAGGGAAAGGTTCATTAAGGGCATGAATTTGGGTCCCTGGGAAAAAGGGATGAAAGACAAAGCTATCGAAGGCCCTAGAATCAAGAGATGGAAACAGTGGAAAATAAAACCCATAGATGAAAAGGAACTAGAGAAACAAAAACAGTGACCAGTGCTTATACCAAAGCCTCCTGAGAGCCACGGCCACAAACTCGAGTCCCCTGGATTCTCTGAACTCATGCTCTCTGGAGTCAAAATTTAAAGTTTTTGCTTAAAATAAAAAATAGTAACAGTTAAGATCTAACTTTATGCCAAGTATTACTCATTATTATGTTCAGAAATTAATACATGAAATCCTCTTAACAACCATTTCATATATAGTATCTCTACTTATGGATAAGGAAACTAAAGCACAGTCATTTCTGTTCCCCACCTGTAATTCTGTACTTCTGTTGTCCCCAGTCATATAGCTATTATGAGACTGACGCGCTACCTACTGCGCTAACGAGGCACCTAGTCATATGGCTATTAAATTGCAGAGCAATATTGGAACCCTGAGAGTCTGGCTCTTAACCACCAAATCCTACTCCTTACCCACAGGACTGTCTTGTGCGTACATTTACTGTAGGATATTTACAAGCATCCTTGGCCTCTACCCTCTAGATGCCAGCAGGACTCCTTCCACAGTCATGAAATCAGAAATGTCTCCAAAATTTACAAAAGTCCCTGGGGAGAAAAACTGCCCCCCCCTTCCTCTTCGAAAACCACAGTTAGAGAGATCTGAAAGGCCAAATCTCTAGGTCCCCTTTGGAAGGAGTGGCAAATCCCCAGGGTTGAATAGAAAAAACAGGCTATAGCAGCTCTATGGAGGGAAGGAAAAATGGAAAAGGAGTCAGCCAAAGGGTATACTGTAGTGGGGTTGTACAGGAGTCCCTTGCCATATCTCCTGTTCCGTGAGGTCTCCCAACTCCCACAGAGCGAGAACAGCCTTCCTTCTCTCCACTAGCTCAGACCTCACCCGCATCTACCGCCATACCTTATCATCAGTGCTCTGGTACATTCCTCTCTGTCTGCCTGAACTTCACAAAGTATGTGCTCAACAAACATTTGCTAGACAAAGGCAGGAACAAATGAAGCTAAGGTTTCGTGTTGTCACCAAAACGTCTTTCTGTCTTCACTCACGATCTGAAAAATGCATAAATAAATAAAGCTTGGGTATTGGAGAGAAGAAGAGATTCTGGTGAGATATTAGAAGAATCTGAGGTTGAACCATTGCTTCTCAAAGTATCTATACCCCCTGGGGCACCTGAGTGGCTCAGTCAGTTAAGAATCTACTTTCAGCTGAGGTCATGATCCCAGGGTTCTGGGATCAAGCCCCATGGTGGGCTCCCTGCTCAGTGGGAAGTCTGCTTCTCCCTCTGCCTTCCCCCACTTTGTCCTCATGCTGTCATTCTCCCTTTTTCTCAATAAATGAATAAATAAATAAAAAAGTGTCTATACTCCTATGAGTCCAGACCATGCTTCAGTTAGGTTCAGAAATTTCATATTAGTTCACTTAGGAAAAAAACCAACTCAAGAAATAGAACTCATGCTAAAGAAATTCTATTTTATTCCTTCCCACTGACAAACAGTACTGCCTTGAGCAAATCAGCAGAGCCACTGACTCTTTGGCCCAGGACAGAAGTCCACTTGGGAAATCAAATGCAGATCAGAAGGAAAGAACAGAACCAGCACCCAGGAGCCAGCCGGATGCTCCCAAGGAGAGGCACCATCAGCCAGAGTGCTGAGGCTCGCCCTCCAGACCCATCACTCTGGCAGTCAGAAGCCTCCAGTCAGCCACAGGCAAGCCGAGAAGCCTGGGAACCCTAACTTCACCTTTTTCCAGTCATCGGAAGCCTCTGTCATCCTTGCATTGCCTCAAGGTTAGCACATGACAACGAATCAGATCCTGGGGTATTTTATTTACAACAGGAACATTCTAGACTGCAATCTGTATAGAGAGGTTAAACAGCAACGCCTAGTTTCAGACATATTTAGAAATGATATTTGGACTTTCTGCTACTCAATGCGTGTTTGCATGCAGAGAAATGTGGCGGCCTCCGACAGAAATGCACATTGGAGCCATAATATGAAGGAAGTAATTCAATCACTAAGTATGTGGATTTACGTTAACGTCCATTTTGAAATGGATGAAGGGTGAAATTTTCACCTTTTCCCCAAATGGTGAATTTAGGAAATTTCCTCACTCATAAGAGAGGAGATAGGGAGGAAGTGAAATGTTTCTTATTTACGAGGCACACAGTTGACCCTTAATTACTAAGTGTTATTTCTGTCTCCTATCGGTCCCTCAGCAACCCATGGGCACCTCCATACTGAGTACAGTTACCAAGGAAGCACGGTTTACTGTAAAGGCTTTAGTGAAAGGGACCTCAGTTTCCTTGTCTCTAAAATGGGAACCACATCAGAGCATTCTGTAACAATTAAATAGGGCAATAGCAATAAAAAAGCTCTTCGCACAAAATAAGAGCCCCATAATTACGTTAATAATATATTATCATCATGATCCCCAATATCCAGATATCATTAAACATAGATTTTTAAAATATTACCTGAAAATATATTATTCTCTAAACCTATTTAGAACACAGAAATACTTTGGGTTTGCAATTGCATGAGCAAATTATTCTCAAGCTTCCTCCAGTGATTTATCAAGGCTTCCTCTGGAAGACATGATACTGCAAGAGTCCAAACCAAGCTGTGGTTCTATGGCCTTGACTCCATCAGTATCTCCTAGAATCACCAACCCCAAATTGCTAAAGCATGTTGACTTGGCAGAAAGAGGCCCGCATGCAAAGAAACCAACACCAAGATCTGTCAATTTGCGGCCTTGCCTGCTGAAATTCACATTTCAATCAGTTGTCCTTTCTGCTCTCTCTGACCCTCATCTTTCATTTTGGCACTTGCACTGACATTCTTGGGCTATAATTCAAAAATATCGGCCGGTTCCCAGAGCGCTTTCAAAATTAGCTTCTCCCAAGCTCCTCAGACCCTGAGTCTATACCAGTGACCCTACATTCCTGGAAGGCCCAGAGGCCCCATCAGCCCACCCGTAATCTCCGGTTTGGCCTGGTCTCCACCACCCACTCTATCCCAAGGGCACAGCTCTCAACATCTCAGGCCTGGCTTCCCAGACTTATCAATTTCATGGACCATTAACCTGCCAAATAAAAATATTCCCACCAATTCATAAAAGAAATCTTACCCCCAGATCAGAAGGGTATAGTCTCAGAGGAAAAAGGATACATCTAATTTGGACACACTTAAAAATATTCACTACATCACCATCGTTATTATTTTGATAAGAACAGCAAACACAACACCAACGGACAATGGCCCATGGGCCTAATACTGTGCTTTGAACTTTTATATTGAGTGGAAACTAAAATCTGATGTATAGGGCAGCAATTTGGGAAAGGTTACCTCCTATAGCACTGGGATGCCAAGACTCCCTTCTTCAAAAACAGCATTAATTAAAGATACGTAAATTTTTTAAAAAGAAAAAAAAATAGCATTTCCCTTCACTCTCCAGAGCTGTCTACAAGTTCTCTCCAACCTCATCCTCCAAAGTGCACACTTCTCCTAGCTCAGCTACAGAACTGCATTCTTTTTAGTACACTTTAAAAGAAAAACACAAACAAAACTACTCGTCCTCCCACTCTCCGCATTCCTAAAGCATACTTTCCAGTAGAGTTACACTTTAAAAACCTCAGCTATAATCCAGCAGGCAAAATTTTGCAAGATTTCCACAGGGGGCAGAGGAAAGAATGGTTCCCCTTATCTATAACCACTGGGAAATCATTAAGAAATGAAGACACACCTTAATCCATAGTCCCGCACCACTTATCTTTTCCACGGTCTCTTCCCATCTTTGTCTGTATAAGTCTGTACATTTTACGTACCAATAAATTATACACTGAGACTCTCCTCCTGACAACAAAAGTCATGCCTGTCCTGGCATCTATTCAACACTGAGAAGACCAGGTTAAGACTCAATCATTATGGAAATAAGATTATGCAGAAAGGAAGTGTCTCCAGCGAGTCTACACTTTAAGGCCTCTAATACTTTTAAACTTATACAGGCTTCTTACTTATTGCCAACTTGGGGTGACTTGACTGTCTTCTACCTTCTGTGTCCTGCCTCTCTTTCGCTCTCCCCTCATGTTGGGAGTTACTGCCCCCCACCCCCAGCAGACGCCCAGCAACCCTGCAGCCTGGTTAATATCAGCAGCGCTAGATTCACTGCCTGTTTATTATCAATTATTAAAATGTGGGTAATGACTCGCGTCTGCTCACCTGCCTCACTTAAAGGTTCATGACGCTGAGTTTTGTGAGCATCGTGAAAACAAAGTGCACTCCAAACCCCAAGTGGATGGGTTTCCTTTGCTCTCTGCCCCATCATCATCACTTGCCAAAGAGGGGAGAGGGGAGTTCACAATCTGTTGGAAGATGAGTGGGTGCGTTCCACCAGCCACCACTCCGGCTACTGCGGGAGCTCACCCTGGACACCTGCACAGCACAGGAGGATGCTAACATGATACGATGAGGAGAATTTTATTCCAGAGACCAAGGGCTTCATTTTTAATCAAGGGCTGAGGAAAGAGGACGGGGACATGGAAAAGGCTTGCCAAAACTTCACAGCAGTGGGCCCAGCACCCAAGACACCTTTCTCTGCGGCTTCCGTGGTGACTTCTCTCTCAACTTATCTACCTGCCCAAGCGCAGACACTCCCCTCAGAAGATGCTATATGACAGTTTCAAATATCCACTGTGCTTCATTCAGATCTAATCCTCGCCTTGTCTCCTACATAGACAACCATTCTTTAACAGAAACTAAAAGGGAGTACAGATTTGTCCAAAACAAAACAAAACAAAAACAAAAAATGAAACCAAGACATTCCTCAAATCGGGACACGCCAGACTCAGTGAAACACAAAATCAGCTTCCTCTACTGCTCTGAATGAAGGGCCGACCCACCCCGCCCGCTCCAATGGCTGCATCACAGACCCCTGGAATGGGACAAGAGAAGCCCATTCTACCCAAACTCTCTCATTGTACAGATGGAAAAACTGAGGCCCAAAAAAGTACACTGACTTTCCCAAGATTATACAGTAGGTTAAAGTAGCGGGAGAACCTGGCCCAGAAGGCAAGTCTTGGGAGTCACTGGTTGGTGGTCTTTCCACCAAATCCCACCAGACTATTTATAATGGAGAATCTGTCACTCTGACTCTGAAAAACCATTTCAACTGAGAGAAATGCCATCAGCCTACAGAATATGCATTAATAACACATTCAACATAAAATGGGTAATCTGGGCCTATCTTTCTTACACTTAAGTGTATTTGTTGGTAGCACAACACTGTTGAAAATAAATGAGCACGAAAACAGTTTTTAAATCCAAACAGAAGATTCTTTAAAACATTCAAATCATTTTGAAAACATGCTGTTCCAATCAAATCTAATTCCAAATAACAAATCAAAAATGTTTCACAAGAGAATGCTTAGTAACAATGAAGCCCGCTGAAAATATTCTCCTATCAGATAAAATATTCAAGTTCTATTGCTACGCAATCAAAGGACTATCCACCACTCCAGAGGGGTTTTCTGGGGAAGCTGACATTCATGTGAAAGATGCTGACACATAATATATGTAAGAAGCTTAATATCGGATTGACACAGAGACCAAACATTGAACAAACACTAGTTTCCTTAACCCGGGGAAGGAAAATAAGTATCGCCCACATAACTAGTAATACCTTCTTACAATACTTTCCTAAAAGTCCTACAGCCATGAAAAACATTATGACATCAGAGTATTGTCTATTTTAAAAGTTTAACTGGGGTGCCTGGTGGTTCAGTCAGTTAAGCGCCAGCTCTTGAGCTCCGCTCAGATCATGATCTCAAAGGTCGTGAGTTCAAGCCCCACACTGGGTGTGAAGCCTACTTAAAATAAAAAAAAAAAAATTTTTTTAAGGTGTAACTAAAAAGGAGATAGAGAAACAACATTCCATTTTTCTTTTTTTGTTTTAAGATTTTATTTATTTACATGACAGAGATCACAAGTAGGCAGAGAGGCAGGCAGAGAGAGGAAGGGAAGCAGGTTCCCTGCTGAGCAGAGAGCCCGATGCGGGGCTCGATCCCAGGACCCTGGGAGGCAGAGGCTTTAACCCACTGAGCCACCCAGGCAACCCTTCCATTTTTCTTAAAAGACAAATTAGATATCCTGGAATCAGAGTAATCAGCATAACCCTGTACTAATATTATGGCAAGCCTTTCAGTATTAATTTCTGTTGTAACAGGAAAAAAAAAAAGAAGAATTCAGTGTTTGTTGTTTTCCTTGTGGCAGGAAAAGAAACAGTCATGAAAAAGCTGAAACGTGACATAAAAAGAGTCGCAGTTTTAAAATATGTTATCATTGCACACGTGGATTCTTGCAATACTTAATACACTTTTTTTTAAAGATTTTATTTTATTTAAAACAAAGATTTTTTAAAGATTTTATTTTTAAAGATTTTATTTTTTTTTTAAGATTTTTAAAAGATTTATTTAGAGAGAGATTGTAAGTAGGCAGAGAGAGAGGAGGAAGCAGGCTCCCTGCTAAGCAGAGAGCCCAATTCGGGGCTCGATCCCAGGACCCTGGGATCACGACCTGAGCCAAAGGCAGAGGCTTTAACCAACTGAGCCACCCAGGTGCCCCTTAGTAATCTTTTCTTAAATAATTTTGTAGTCTCTTATTCATATTACTCCAGTTAAATGTAAAGCACTTTTACACTTCAGTTCATTGAGTTTTCCACTACCACTTTATATAAGTTTCAGAAAGTGCTGAATAGTGTGCTGCCTCCTTGGGAGTGAATTATCTAGTTAGAAGTTATTCTTTCGAAAAGAGAATAAAAGTTCAAGAAACTCCTTCCCTAAAAAAGGTCTGGAGTCCTTTTTCAAGGGCTCTGAGCAAATATCTAGGAACATCCCTAGATTAGGAAGACCCCAAGTCATTTGGGGGGGGGGGCACGCAGTGATGATGACAAAATGACAGCAACAGAAGTCTTGAATCTGCTTCTCCCCTGGAGTTCTGACTACTAGCCCATTGTACTCTACTGCCACCTGTGTTCTCCCAGCATCTCCCCCAACCACGAGGTTCCTCAGCCATTTCATCAATGCCAACCCCTCAAATCAGTGCATTCCTGATTCTGCAAGTTACCATAAACAACTGATTAACAATCACTGTTTTCAAGCTACAGACAGAAAACACAACTAAGCTGCCACTTAAGTTCATAAAGAAATCCCCCTTCAAAGATTATGTTCCTGAAAGGCCAGCTATCCTAAATGATCAGATATCCTTCGTTATCAGATATCCTTAATTATCCTGGCCATTTGAGGGCAAGATTTGAAATACAAGTCCATGACTAGGAAGAAAGAAAAAAAATAAATAAATCCGAGGCTTAAGAGACCCAAAGACCAAACAACAGATCAGGATGCCACTGTGTGCTGGTTTAAATCACTTAAATATTGCAACAAATGACAAACCAATGCCAACCTCGCAAAGTTTCCGCATTTCTTGGAACTGAGACAGCACCGCTGGCATCATTTAATGATAATCCTTCAGGTATTTCACTAAAGTCACCAGGCGCGATGGAAAGCCCGTGACTGAGGACTTCTTAAAGAGCCCAGCCTCGCCGGAGCTGCCGACACTGTGTCTTACTCTCTTCTCAATCTGGGTTCTCCCAACCACTCCATCCATCCAGAAACGTTTGTGACAGTCGTGGCTCTCAGCTGCGCAGAACTTGACTACAAAAAGGCTACAACTCTCAATCTGATTTCTCCCATTTATTTGCGTTTAGTTCAAGCCCCACACTCCCTCGGCCCTTCGCTCCCTGCCCCCTCGGTTCTAGATAGCTTCAGCGCGTTCTAGACCACCTTGCATTGTTTCTTGGGGACTCCGCATCCCTGCCTCCCACCAGCACTGTTTTCACCGCACAAATGTCATTTCCATCGTCACCCCTCCATTCCGCCCGGCGGGTAGCCGAGGAGCCTCCAGGACCAAGGGCCGGCTTCCCCCATTCGGTCCCCCTCGCACAGCCATTTTCTAGTTAAAACGCTCTCTGCCTCGGAGGGGGAAATGAACTTTTCCCCCTTTGATCTCCCGATTGCTAGCGTCTGAACCCCCAAGAAGCCAGCGCCGTCTCCAACTCCCCGGCAGGAGCGCGCAGCCGCCCCGGGAGGGAGAGCCCAACAGCACAGCCGAGGCCGGTGCCAGGGAAGGGGGTGTGCGCTCTTCCCCGCCGGCGACCGCCCTCACTTTTCCCCTCCGCAGCCCCCACCCGGGCGCACCCCCTCCAATCCCGTCTCCCCCCTCCAGGCCCTGCCAAACCCGGGCTGCCGAGGGAAAGAGAGCGCCGGGAAGCAAGAGGGATGGAAGTCAAGGAGTGAGCCCGCAGTCGCCGTGCCACCCGGCCGGCCCTGCGGTTCGAGCGCAGGGCGCACCGGACTCGGGAACCGGCGCCCGCTGCAGATGCGGTGGCAGCTGCTGCAGCTGTGGCTGCGGCGGGGCGGGCGGCCGGGGCCGCGCAGCCCCAGGGGCCGGCAGGAGAGGAGCAGCCGCCGGGGCTGCGCGCAGCCACTCGTCGCACGCCGCTTGCCGCTGCCCGGGTCTCTCGCCGGCACTCCCGGGCCGCCCCGGGGTCCAGGGCAAAAGCAAGGAAGAAAGCGAGGCTCACCGGCGGTGCGCGCCGCGCTCGCCCTGGCACCGGCGCCCGGCGGCTCTGCTCCGTCTCGCCTTCCCCGGAGCGCCCGGATCAGCTGCGGGTGCAGCGCACGAGCTTCCTACTTGAGACCAGGACGGGCTCCGGCGACTGAGCATGCCCAGTGCCGCTCCGCGAGTCCCGCGCAGGCAGCGGCGCCGGCGAGATTCCACTTCTCCAGGCTTTGGCGGCGGCTGCGCGAGGAGAGGCTGGAGGGGCCCGGCCAGGCGGGGGCCGAACGCGAGAAAGGCGGGGCCGGGGGCGGGGGCCGGGGAGGAGGGGGCGGGACGCGCTCCGAGTGCGACCCCTGCAGGCAGAGGCTGCGAGCCCTGTGGGACCCACCGTTCCCTTATCGCCTGGGAAGATGGCAGGGAGGCTGCGGGGGGCCTGGGTGTCGAGATGCAGCCCGGTATCCCCTCCATGTGGCCTGGCGTCTGTCTGCACCAAAAGGCAGTTGGGTAACCTCATCCCTGGCTAGTCTTTTCTCCCACATGTCTGCAGTCCTTTATAATGGGAAAATGTACCCAGATGAGAACTGCCCACACCCACCCAGCTGCAACTTGTAGGCGAGAACTCCTTCTGCCTCCTTATCGGGAACCCCAGGCATATGCCTCCCCCCCGCCCACACACACACACACACACACCATTCCTTGATGTGAAAGTCACAACGAGATGACCTCAAGGGAGAAACATACCTGTAGGCGGGGAAAAGCACAATTTCCTTTTCACCGGGAATATTACCTATAACTGGAATTGTACGCAGACAAGCAGAGTTCTGCTAAGAATGGACACTCAGTAAGCGGTAATCAGTGCTCTGCCCTGGACAGTGTGAATGACACCCCCAAAGCGCGCTTAGCGTCCTTCTTCTCCAGTGCAGTGGTTGTCAAAGGTCAGGATCACCCCGAGGCTTTATAGGAATAAAATGCTGGGTCCCACCCCCAGAGTCTCTGCATGAGTAATGGGCGTGCGGTGGGGCCCAAGCCTCCGTATACCCTACAAGTTCCCAGGTAATGCTTGTGCCACCGCTCCGAGGACCACACTTTGAGAACCATTATTATACATTCATATACACACAGCCTTATGTATGATCTGTGTCAAGGGGATTGTGCTAAAAGTAAATTAATAGTAACTGAAGTTGCGGCTCATTCTCCTCCCCAAACTTCTGGAAAGCACTTGCTTCCTCAAATAACACTCACACCTAGCTGGTCCTTATTCTTCATGTGACGATTCTGTGTGGTTGCGGTGGGCAGTACTATATTGCTGCAAATACCATGTATTTATTGAGGATCCTTAAGGTGTACAGTAAGCCTAGGAATACCCGTAAATAAAAAATCCCAGACCCTTGCCTTCATGGAGCCTGCAGACACCCACCAAATAATCACTCACAAATGTCATATAAAACGTTGAAGAGTTAGGAGGGAGATCTACTATACGTGGATAAAAGGGTGTATAATGGGACCCTGATGCTTACTCACAGTAGGGTTGCAAGGAATGAGCGGTGGAGGGAAGCTACATTGCGGAAGGCCGGTTCCCGACGTTTGCACCCCTAAAACCTCTCCCACGAACAATTTTCCTCGGACCCACCTGAAGGCCAACAGCCACGTTGCGCCTTACTGTAACAGAAAAGCAATATTGCCACTGAGAAATCCCTGTAAATCCATGAAAGTGCTCACCCTTAGGGCTGAGTCCCCACACCTCAAGACCCGCCTATTGAGTCTGAGACCCTGGACAGACGGAGGCCATACTTTTAACCCAATCTGGGAAAAAGCAGTCTCGGAACCGGAAAGCCTTCTAGTCCTGGTCTATGGCCTTCAGGTTCAGAGAAGCGAAGAAATTAACCAACCCAAGACCACCCGGCCCTTCAGTAGCGGGACCAGTCTCCACCCTTCCCGGTAGGTCCTCTTTCCGTGGCACTCCATTCCCACGGACCCCGCGGCTCCCCGCGGCCCTCCAGGAGTCCCACCCTGCTGTCCCCTCTCCTGGGGGGTCCCAGGGCGACCCACGGCTCTCGCCCCTCCCGGTTCGGTCTCCTCCAGACCGGGAGGAAAACCCGCGGTGGAGTCCTCGGCGGCGGGGCGGGGCGACGCGCGCAGGCGCAGTGGCCGCCAGGTTGGGCCGAGGAGGCGCCCAGCTCCACACCTGATGCAATCAGCCTTCCGGAAACGGGCCCGGCCGCCGCGCTCACCCAGGAAACGCTTCTGCGCCCTCCTCTGGCCACCGAGCCCCCCGCCCGCGTTCCGAGCCACTTCGCCGCCCGACTTTGCCCCGGCACGGAGGGCGACGTTCGGCGTCCTCCGGAGGACCCGCAGGAGTCGGCAAGTCACCGCCTGCGAAAGCAAAATTTCTGGCTGCCCTGATAGTGACGTGGAAACGGCCACCGAAGGTTCCGTGGAAATTCCCTTAATTATGTATTTGCAGAGAAGACCGGCGGAGGCGGGGAAGGTTTTAACCTGCTTTGCTGCGATCCTTCCCTTCGTCCGCCGCCAGACACACATCTTCCTTCCTCCCTTGAAGGAGCGTTTCTAGAACAGCGTTAAGGCAGAATGGACAGGACTCCTTGCTACCCTCTCGGTCTTGCTGAATATGGAACAGCGCGTTGTCTCTGCTACAGAAAGCCTTCCGCCGCATACTCATTTTATAAATAAGTAATTGGTTCCTCTGTACCTCATCATTTTAGTTTACAAAGAAAATCACTTCTCCTTTCACCGCCTCATGCAATTTTGATATCTATTGTGAGTGGGTTTTGTCCTTCATGCTGACTCACCATGAAGTGTTTTCTAAGGAAATGAGATATTCTAAGAACATTTCAAGAGCATGTTTATAAAAGAATGGAAGTAAAAAATTACCTACGTCCTTTAAGGCTAAAACGGAAAAGAAAAGACAAATTCAAGGAATTTTATTTGTAAGGATACTTAGGAGATCATTCTAGAGTGAAGCCTGGATCAACGCGGGTTTTACAGATGTTTACCTCTCTGTGGCCTGAAGAGGTCAATGACTTTTCCTTCCTTAAGCAAAACTGCACTTGAAAACAGATTTCTTAACACCCTAACCTAATGAAAAAATATATTTGTATTTTGCACAAACACTATACAAAGTGCAAGACTATATTACAATGCTGTTTTTTCCATCTAAAGATTACAAAGTACAAAATTGGCCACAAAAGGGATCCTATTACTTGTCCGTAGCCCTGAAGTCCTTAGTCTTTAAATAGTCCTTGATCTCCCTGACACTATGCAACTTAGCCAGACATTGCTGAGATAACCAGAGACTAGGCTTTAAATATTTCCAATATGGTATGAAATTCTTCAGCGCTTCAAGACATCAAGGATTCTTTTGAATCAAAATTTAGAGTCTCTAGTATTTTTGCTTGACAGTGGTATATGAACTGTTTGAGGTTAAACCAAGGGAATTTTAATGATCACAACAAAATATCAGGGCTATGATTTGCCACATAAAAGTATTCAAAATACTTTTTTAAAAATGGTGAAACAAAAGTTACTGCAAAACTCCTGCCTACAATAAAACTTTTCAAAACCCTAACTACCTTTTTATCTTGATTAATGTATATTTCTTTTCAGAATGTTCTGACATTGAGATATGAGAGAATACCTTTACTTTTGCATAGAGTCAAGTAAATGTCAAAATACAGAGGAGCAAAGTACAAACTCATCACAAGAAGGTACTAGTTACAGAATAACAAAACTTCAGAGTGCTTAGCTTGTGCTGGATCCTGACCATCGGTATTAAACTTAATCTTCACAACCGTCCCATGAGTAATGTACTATTGTTATCTTTACATTACGGGTAGTGAAAGTAAAGTTTGAGAATGTAAAGTAACTAATGTAAATACAGAGAAAATGATTGTAATTTTTGTTTTATATAAGAAAGGAAGTAGAGTACTATACTTACTCTCCTCCCAAAGATAACACTTGGTAAAATTAGTGTTTTCCACACATTCGTAATTGGTGAATCATAGTCCCCAGACTTAGGACCAATCTCACCCACAGATATGAAGCAGATGATTAAATATCTAGTGACTTTTCGGGGGTATCAGCAAGGCCTGCCCTCTGATGGGCTTTCCATCTCCAGTTGGTTCCTCTAGTCCTAAACTATCCAATTCAGTAGTTGCTCACTAGCCACTTATAGTTACTTAGTTTTAAATTAACTAATTAACATTATAATTAAATTTTCAGCTCCTTGGTCATATTAGCCACATTTCAAATGTTCTATAGCTAAGCTAATGGCTACTATATTGGATGGTGCAAGTATAAAACATTTCCAACTCTGCAGAAAATTTTATTGGACTGTGTTGCTGTAGTCCATCCCAATAATATGAGGCTTTACTCTTTCTCCATTCTGTATTAGCCCTCCTCTGAAAGGGCCATCTTTCTAGCTTTACCTTTCCCATGAGTTTCAGTGCTGTTAGTCCAGATTAATATTCCTGTCAGTATAGAATACCATCATTGAAAGATACAGGCTTTAGAGCAAGACTTTATTTCCCATCCCAGCTCTTTGATTTACCATCTGTGTAACCTTGGAAAAATTATTTTACCTCAGTTAACCTTGATCTTCTTATCTGTAAAATGGGCATTTTAGTCTTTTCCTCATGGGTTTAATGAATGAAGATAACACACGTAAAGTTTCTGGTGGGCCTCACATAGATTCCTTCCTTCCACTCCAGTTTCAGTAAGTGACATCACCAATTACTCAGATTTTCCAACTAGAAATCTCAGTCATCTTCATTTCTTCCTTCCTCCTCAACAGCCCGCTTTTAATTAGTCATCAAGCCTGTTGCTCCCCTCTCAGGGATCCTTCTCAAATCTGGGTGCTCCTCTCTGCCCCCACTCCCACTGTCCTCACTGGCGTCTCATGAGCTATTTCAGTATCCTGCCAACTGCCCTTCGTGGCACCCATCACTTCCAATCCAAGTCCTTCCTCCATGCTGCTGCCAGAATGATCTTTCCAAAAAGAGATGCTGATGATTTCACTTCCCTACTTAAAAACCAGTGGTGACTTCTGGTTGCTTAAGGATAAAAATTTAACTATTAAACCTAAGGACTCATGAGACCAACCCCCCATTCCATTTCAAACCTACATTTGGCTCCTCTACTACCAACCTCCCTTTTAAGCCACCCCTCCCTCAGCTCATTACTCTCCCTATATCACCCCTGCCCACCTCCTCCAGCACCCTCTGCACCACCAGCCAGTGCCCTAGGAGGCATTTCTACAACACATAATGGCCTTTCCTGTCTCTGTCCTTGCACACACCCTTCTCAAGCCGAAATGACCTTTTTACATCTCCTTTACCAGTCAAACTCCACTTATTCTTCAAGGTCCAGCTCAGTGATGATCAATTCTATAAAAAGCTTAGTCACCTTTTCCCAGGGAAAAGTGGTGACCAGCTCATCTGTGATGTCATAGGTTTAAGAGTATAGATACTATCTATATTCAGGCTACCCTAGTTTAAAACCCGCCTACACCACAGTCCCACTGGTAGTTTTGAGAAAGTGACTTACCCTCTCCTAATCTCAATTTCCTTGTCTGAAAATGTTGATAATCACATTATGTACAGTTTAGTGTTGTTGAAAGTATATAAGATAATGCACACAAAATTCATAACAGCATGCCCAGCTCATAGGTAAGCATTCAATATACATTACCTTTAAATTATTACTATTATTACTACCCATTTTATTATTTTGCCTCTATGTGGGCCTCCTTTTTTACATTTTACTTTTTTATTTGTTTTAAAAGATTTTTATTTATCTATTTATTTGTTTGTTTGTTTGAGAGTAAAAGCAAGAGAGGTCGTGGAGGGAGAGGGAAAAGCAGACTCACTGCTGAACCCGAAGCCCTATGTGGGGCTGAGTCCAAGATCCTTGAGATCATGACCTGAGCCAAAGGCAGACACTTAACCAACTGAGCCACCCCAGGACCCCTTTTTTTACATTTTAAATACATCTTTTACTTTCAAAAAAAATTTTTTTATTTCACATTTACATCGATTTTACATTATATAAAAAGTTTTATCACAGAAATACTTGGTATTTATTACAGAAATACTTGGTGTTTAGGAAACACTAGTGACAAGCCAAAAAGATTAAATCTTCTATTATTTGAGACCCATTTTAGTTGCAAACAGAAGGAATTCTAGTTAACTTCCCCAGGACACAGAATGAGAGAAGGCACTGTCAGGTTTCCACTGCATCAATGCAAAGATGGAGAACTGTTTTCGCAAAAGGTCAGGCTCTATGGAGGACTGGCAGCAGACAATACAGAGCAGACTATGGTGCAGCCTGGCAAATGGTACCATCTCACTGGCCTCTTACTATGGCCACTGTTCCTGAACTTTGGCAACTTAGCAATGCTTTCTCCCTATTCACGCTGAAAACCTATACCTTAGCAGCCAGAAGGCAGAGAGAGGAAAAGTTTGCCTCCCTTAACATTCTCTGCTTGGAGGTGGGACCTTCCCATAACCCAAACTCATACAGTAGAGGATTCACTAAAAATAGAAAAAGTGTCTCCCTGCCCTCACTCCCTTACCTCACGGGGATAAAGTATGGGTCAACTTATCACTCATTTGCAAGCATCATGTACCTCTGTGCTTTCAAGCCTTTGCTTATGCCATTCCCTTTGCCTGGAATATGCTTTGCTTCACACACTGATCCACTCACTCCTGCTTCCTTCACCTTGTCCACTTTTCAATATTGTGCTCATTCTACAAAGGCCAAGCTTTTTCCCTAATCGAGCACACAGGTTAATGCTTACTCCTTGGTTCCAGACAACATCATATGGTTTTGCATCCCATCATATGTACAGTTAGATATTTGTCAGTCTTTGTGGTTATACCGTGAGCTCTTATATCTGGCTTTATCCCATAGAAGACACTCAATAAAAACCTGTTTAATGAATGAAAGAGAAAAGGGAAATTAGCTTTTATTAAGACACTGTGCCAAGCACTTTACAATATTAAATTCTATTTATTCTCAATTTAGAACTCTTTTTTTTTCCTCCAATATAGGCTGTGTCACCATTTTATAACAGAGGAAACTGAGGCATGGAGGAGCTAAGTTACTTTCCCAAGATCACACAGCTATTAAAGTACAGAGGCAGAATGTGAACAGAGAGGAAAAAGCTAATTAAATTAATCTGTAAAATTTCCCTAAGTATTGAAAATATATTTATTAAATTTTATAAGCTCGTATTTCACTGTTCTTTTTTTAAATATTTTTATTTATTTATTTGACAGACAGAGATCACAAGTAGGCAAAGAGGCAGGCAGAAAGAGAGGAGGAAGCAGGCTCCCCGCTGAGCAGAGAGCCTGATGTGGGGGCTCAATCCCAGGATCCTGGGATCATGATCTGAGCCAAAGACAGAGGCTTTATAACCCACTGAGCCACCCAGGCACCCCTTATTCCACTATTCTTGAAAGATGATGATAGATGGGCTCTATACAGGAAATCATAGAAATTTAATTTATGAGCACAAAAGCACACAATAAAATTCATCACACTCTTTGTCTTTGCCCTTCCCTCAGGCAACCAAGAATTGTTATTGCAGACACTAGCATTTTATTGAACTGGTTCTGCCTACAAAAAATTTATGTTCTTATGCTTAGGGCAAACTCTTTCCCTGGCTATATGATATCCTCTCTTCCCTCCAGAAAATCCTTGTTTTGCTTATTTTCAGACAATAGAAATTTGAGTCCAGATTGCCAGTATGCATGGTGTCTCACAATTAATCATCTGCATAGATAAAGGCAAGAATTTAAATCTTGTAAATGGAGGAAAACCATCACCTTCATGTTCAAAGGGTACAAAATAAATAATACCATGCAACTTAGAGAAATACTCAATTTTAAATTCAAATAAACATAATGAAATAGAAAGGAGAAAATCTGACATGAAGAATACTGTAAGACAGAAGACATTATAAAAGAACGAGAAATCATCTACAAGAGAAAAATGCTTCACTCATACCTAGAGGTGGACAGGAAATATATTGCTAATTTGCAGAAGAATTGATTCTCCTTGATCAAACAAAAAATTTATGATCTCCTTTCTCTACTTATTCCTGCCAAGTATCTTTCACTTTTAAGCACTTCATTACAAAATCTGCAAAAAGAAAATAAGAAGGGAGGGGAAGGGGAGTGGAGGGAAGTAAATAGGGAGGAAAGAAAGAGAGGCAGACAGGAAAATGTAAAAAAAAAGACCTAAAGATCTCTTCAAGAGATTATTATCATAAGTAAACACCAGTCATTAGGTTAAATGAAGCCTAACTCCTTATAAATATCTGAGAGCACAAAAAGTGAATTTGGGAGTGAAGGGGCAACCATATAGGGGGAAAAATGTAATAAAAAGTAATAGCACCAAATTAATCCCAATATGGAGGTTAGATATTAGGGGAAAAAAGATTATTGGGAAGTTCAATTAGATAAAGGAAAGACTTCAAAGGAATATAGCAAGCACTCCATCCCTTGAGATATTTAAAATTAACCTGGACAAAGAACTAGAATATATTTTGTAAAAAGCAATCCTTTCTGACAAGCTGGTAGATTAGTTTTAATTGATTTTTCCACCTCTAATTTCTTTAAATCTCTGAAATGCTATTCTTAGAAGACAAATGAGTTTTCTTTGAGAATGAATTTTGTCTTTATTTTAATGAAATGAGATATGATTTCTTACGGAAATAGTTTCCAAGCCAATGACTTTACAAGTAATAACTCTAACTGCTATTTAGATTATAAAAGTTAACAAAGTTACATCATTAGTAAACATGATAAATTACAATATATTTACTTTCATTGTGCACTAGTAATTGTCTTGAAATAAAATTCCCAAAAAATGAAGGAATACGATACAGTTCAAAAACGGGAAAATGGGGGCTCCTGGGTGACTCAGTCATTGAGCATCTGCCTTTATCTCAGGTCTTGGTCCCAGGGTCCTGGGCTTCAGCCCCACATGGGGCTCCCTGCCCAGTGGTAAGCCTGCTTCTCTCTCTCCCACTCTCCCTGCTTGTGTTCCCTCTCTTGCTGTGTCTTAGTCAAATAAATAAATAAAGTCTTTAAAAAAAAAAAAAACAGGAAAATGGAGCAGGCATACATTCTGACAGTTTTTACCTTTTTGTTCTAGGTTCATATCCTATCTAAAAAGTTATCATCAAAAAAAAAAAAAAAAGAAAGAAAGAAGGAAGGAAGAAAGGAAGGAAGGAAAGAAAGAAAGAAAAAGAAAAAGTTCCATTGAAATTATGTCAAATTTTGTATTATTGAATCAGATAACAGTTTTGAGGAGATAAGGGACAATATCAGTATATACATGTTGTTTATTGTAAGAAAAGGACTAAATTAGAAATGTACTAGAAAAAAACTTTGCCTGTTGTCTTGGAATTTTCTTAGAGATCACTTGGCTTAGAAAAGAAGTGGAAACACTCAATGAAACAGGAGATATATCTGTTTCTCCATATATATATATACACACATATATATGTGTGTGTTTCTATATATGCATATATATATACATATTCTTTAATTTTATTATTTATTTGTCAGAGAGAGAGCACAAGCAGGGGGAGCAGGAGGCAGAGGGAGAAGCAGGTTCCTTGCTGAGCAAGGAGCCCGATGTGGGACTCAATCCCAGGACCCTGGGATTATGACCTGAGCTGAAAGCAGAAACTTAACTGACTGAGCCACCTAGGCATACCTTTCTTTAAATATATTGATTTTTAAAGCAGTTCTACATTCTTTGATAAACTATGAATGAATGGCAATATGGGTGGAAAAAATATTCTTCTTCTTTTTTTTTTTTTTTTAAAGATTTTATTTATTTATTTGACAGAGAGAAATCACAAGCAGATGGAGAGGCAGGCAGAGAGAGAGAGAGGAGGAAGCAGGCTCCCTGCCAAGCAGAGAGCCCGATGCGGGACTCGATCCCAGGACCCTGAGATCATGACCCGAGCCGAAGGCAGCGGCTTAACCCACTGAGCCACCCAGGCGCCCCAAAAATATTCTTCTTCTAAAAGATTTTTATTCATTTATTTGAAAGAGAAAGATTGAGAGCACGAGCAGGAAGGAGGGGCAGAGGGAGAGAGAGCAGCAGACTCCCCTTTGAGCAGAGAGCCCTACACAGGACTTGATCCCAGGACCCCAGGATCATGACCTGAGCAGAAGGCAGATGGTTAACCAAATGAGCCACCCAGGTGCCCCAGAAAAAATATTCTTGATTAGGATTTTTTTTATTCCTAGGTCATAAAGGTATTCTTCCCTATTATATTCTGATAGATTTCAACTTTTGTGCCCTTACTTTTTTTAAGAGTTTATTTATTTTATTTGAGGGAGAGAGAGAGAACATCCGTAAGCAGGGGTGGGGGCAAAGGGAAAGAGAGAGAGATAGGCAGACTCCCCACTGAGCACAGAGCCAGACACAGAGGTTGATCTCAAGACCCTAAGAACATGACCTGAGCTGGGAACCAAGAGTCTGCCACTTAACCCGCTGATCCAGCCAGGCGCCTTCTTCCCCCCCCCCCCACTTTATTTATTTATTTATTTGACAGAGAGAGGGAGATCACAAGTAGGCAGAGAGGCAAGCAGAGAGAGGGGGAAGCGGGCTCCCTGTTGAGCAGAGAGTCCGATGCGGGCCTCCATCCCAGGACCCTGAGATCATGACCTGAGCTGAAGGCAGAGACTCAACCCACTGAGCTACCCAGACTCCCTACCCAGGCGCTTCCTTAATTCTGTTTTTTACATAACAATCTTTAATTCATTTTCTATTATGCTGTAAGATACAGATATAATTTTACAAGTAGAAAGCTGCTATTCTAATGTAAAGTATCAAACAATCCTTCTCATTCATAATGCCACTTCTGTGACATACCAAGTTCTCATTGATCTGTTCCTAGGCTCTCTACTTCCTTTCACTGATTAATATTTTTACTGTTGTGCTAATACTGCACTACTTTAATTTCTATGCCTTTGTAATATATTTTGACATCTGGCCAAGGAGCTGTTTCTTCTTTCTCCTGCTTTATCAAGACAGCCTTAACCCTTCTTTCACAATAGTTTTCCTTATAATTTATAATAGATATATCATTTTTTATGAAAGATGTTTAGAATTTTGATTGGTATCACATTTAATATAAATTAAGGAGAACTGACATTTTTATTCTACTGAATAATCTCATATATAAATGTATTATATTTTTCATTTATTTAAGACTTTAACAAATAGTCTCTACATCTACTAAACTTGAAGCCCATAAAAGTCCATATAACTTTTCAAGTTTGAGAGTGATAGTAAGAAGAAGATTTGAGTTTTTTTATTATCCTAAAATCTGCTGTTACTTTAGCTGAGACAAACTCTTGGATTTAATTCTATTGTTCTCACTTTATTTTTACTGGATTTGATCTTGGAAAAAGTCAGTGAGATGATGGAAGTCAGTCAAGCACATTGCCTTTGTCCAAGTGAATGGTGAGTATATAAATCCAGTGTGGTTTGAAATATCAGCCTCGATTTTAATGAGGTTAAAATGACAGTGCCTCATTTAAATTAATCTCCTCAAGTTTGCAAGAAAATTGACAAAAAAAATAAGCAAATTTCCTTCTTTTAACTGGTGTGCAGACCAGTGACATATAATAATCCTTACAGTAACCACTAAAAGAAAAATAGCTAAAAAAATACATAAAGTTAAATAGAATACTGAAAGTATTTAAATAATTGAAATGACTATGGGAAAGGGAAAAGAAAAGAACAAAATCAAGGGAAACAATCAGTAAGATAATAAAATTGTGGACCTAAATCCAACCATATTAATAATTACATTAAATCTAAGTGGTCTATACCCTCTAATTAAAAAACAGAGATTCTCAGATTGGCTTTAAAAATAGAAGATCTAATTATGTGCAATCTATAAGAAAGCTAGTTTAAATATAATTATATAGATAAAAGGGTAAAAAAAGATATATAATGAAAACACTAATCAAATGTTATGTTACTAGGGCTGCCATAACAAAATACCACAGACTACATGGCTTGAACAACAGAAATTAATTTTTTCACAGTTCTGAAAACTAGAAATCCAAGATCAAGCTCTCAACAGGGTTGGTTTCTTCTGAGGCTTCTCTTCCTAGCTTGCAGATTATTTCCTTCTCTCTGTGTCTTCATATGGCCTTTCCTCTGTGCTCTGGAAAGTACCTCCCTCCCTGGTGTCTCTTCCTCTACTTATAAGGACACCAGATATTAGATTAGAGCCAAATCATAGGAACCCCATTTAACCTAAGTTACCTCACTAAAGGCCCTATCTCCAAATATAGTCACATTTTGGGTGCTGGGATTAGGGCTTCAACATATGAATTCTGGAGCAGGAACACAATTTTGTTCATAACATCAAAAGAAAGCTGGACTAGCTATATTATTATTAGGTGAAATAGACTTTAGAACAAGAGAAATTACCAGGATTAAAGACAGACATTACAGGGCACCTGGGTGGCTCAATGTGTTAAGTCACTGCCTTCGGCTCAGGTCATGATCTCAGGGTCCTGGGATCGAGTCCCACATCGGGCTCTCTGCTCAGCAGGGAGCCTGCTTCCCTTCCTCTCTCTCTGCCTGCCTCTCTGCCTACTTGTGATCTCTCTCTGTCAAATAAATAAATAAAATATTAAAAAAAAAAGACAGACAGACATTACATATTGAAATGGGTTGATTCATCAGTAATATACAACAATCTGAATATGTATGCACCTATAACTTAGAGATCAAAAATACACAAGCAAAAACTGATGGAAGTGAAAAGAGAAATATACAAATCCACAATTACACGTGGAGATCTCAACAGTTCTCTCTCAGTAATCATAGAACAAAAAATCAGCATGGATATAGATCTGGCTACTCTATAGGACATTTATAGGACATTCTGGTCGACAAGAGCAAAATACACAATCCAATCATAATAGAGTTAAACAAGAAGTTAATAAAGAATGATATCTGAGGGTGCCTGGGTGGTACAGTTGTTTAAAGCAGCCGACACCTGGTTTCAGATCAGGTGGTGATCTCAGGGTTGGGAGATGGGGCCCTGCATCACAGACTGTGTGCTCGGCACAGTGTCTGCTTCAGAGTCTCTCTTCCACTGACCCTCCCACTTGTGCGTGCTCTCTCTCTCAAATAAATAAAAAAATCTTAAAAGAAAAAAAAGAAGAATATGGGGGAAATCCCCAAATATTTGAAAATTAAACAATGCACCCATAAATAATTTATGGGCCAAAGGGGAAATTTCAGGGAAAATTAGGAAACAGTTTGAATGAAATGAAAATGAAAATACAAAATTTCAAAACTTGTGGGATGCCCCAAGAGTTTAAAGGAATATTTACAATATTTACTTAAAAAAAAAGAAAATGAAGGGATGCCTGGGTGGCTCAGTCAGTTGAGTGTCTGCCTTCAGCTTAGATCATGACCCCAGGGTTCTGGGATCAAGTCCCACATCGGGTTCCTTGTTCGGTGGGGAGCCTGCTTCTCCCTCTGTCTGCCGCTCCCCACTGCTTGTGCTATCCCTCTCTTCCTTACAAATAAATAACACCTGTATTTAAAAATAATGATAAAAGTTTTTAAAAAGGAAAGGACTTAAATCAATAAACTTTCATGCTTAAAAAAAAACCAAAAAAGCAATTTAAATCCAAAGTAAATAGAGAAAAGAAATAAAAGTATTAATTAAATAAAAATTTTTAAAAAATAGAGAAAGTCAAGAAAGTAAATGCTGGTTCCTTGAAACAAATCAGTAAAATTGGCAAGTCTCTAGTTAGACTGGTCAAGGAAAAATAAAGTTTATAAATTAACAATATCAGATTAATAGAAAAATATTGTTAGCAACTTTATGCTAAGAAATTTGATATCCTTGGGAAAACGGACAAATTTCTTAAAAGACAAAAGTTGTCAAAACACACCCAAGACGGAAAAGAAAACTTGAAAAGCCCTACATACCTTAAAGAGATTGAAAACTTCAAGCCACTGGTGAATTTTATACATAAACTCATTAAAATAGAAAAGGAGGAAAAACTCCCTAATTTATTCTAGGAGGCCAGAATCACTTGATACCAAGCCAAATAAGCATAGACAAGAAAACAGAAGTACAGAGAATATATGTATAAAATCTTTTAACAAAATTTTAGCAAATTATCTCCAACTATATATATACAAGTTGTATTTTGTCTATGTGTGTATATGTGTGTGCATGTGTTTATTAGACATATTAAAGGAAATCAGATTAGAAAAGAAGATACAAAACTGTCTTTATTTATAAATGACATAATGGTGTATATGGACAATCCAGTGCAATCTAAAATAAGACTGCTAGGGGGCGCCTGAGTGGCTCAGTCAGTTAAGCATCTGCCCTCCGCTCAGGTCACCATCTCAGGGTCCTGGAATAGAGCTCCTCCTTAGGCTCCCTGCTGGTCGGGGAGTCTGCTTCCCCCTCTCCCTCTGCCTTTTCCCCCAGTTTGTGCACACTCTCTGTCTCTCAAATAAATTCAATCTTTAAAAAAAAAAAAAAAAAAAACAGAATAGAAGAGAAGAGGATAAAAGAAAATAAGGTTGCTAGAACCAAAGAGTAAACTTTAAAAAGCCACAAGATATAAGGCCCACATTAAAACACCAAACCAGGGCGCCTGGGTGGCTCAGTGGGTTAAGCCGCTGCCTTCGGCTCAGGTCATGATCTCAGAGTCCTGGGATCGAGTCCCACATCGGGCTCCCTGCTCAGCAGAGAGCCTGCTTCCCTCTCTCTCTCTCTGCCTGCCTCTACATCTACTAGTGATTTCTCTCTGTCAAATAAATAAATAAAATCTTTAAAAAAAAAAAAAAAAGACCAAAACAAAACAAACCTTAAAATTCACTGAATTTCAAGAAATGAATAATTGAAAAGTGTTTTAAGATTATGGTAGCATCAAAAAAATTGTAGTTCCACTTACTAGAAAAATTTTAAAACATTCATGACAGCATCAAAATATCAGGAATCAAAATAATGAAAGACATGTGAGACATATATATACCGAAAAATACAAAACATTGCTAAGCAAAGTTAAAGAAAACCCAATTAAATGAAGAACTATCCCATGTTTGTGGATTGGAAGAAGCAATACCGTGAAGTGGCAATGGTCCCCATGTTGTTCTATAGATTCAATGGCATCTCAACCAAAATCCTAGCGTATTTGTGTACAGAAATTGGCAGGCTACTTTTTAAATAGAATGGCCAAGAAATTTGTTTATTTAAAAAAAAAAAAGCCTTCTTCACATTTTACACATTTTAGTTTTTTGTTATAGCAGCATCCTACTTCAAGGTGCTGATACCTGTTTTAGCTATATGTTACCATGTAACAAATTACTCCTTGCAGCTGAAAAGCACATTTATTATCCCAACTTTTCTGGGAGGTGGGGGAGGGACAGGCATTTGGGAACATCGTAGCTGAGTCTCCCAGGGACTTTCATGTGATGACAGTCGAGCTGTTGGGACCACAATCCCCTGAGGGCTGGACCGGGGGCAGGATCTGTTTCCACACTTTCTCACATGATTTTTGGTAGTTCTCAGTTTCTAACTGACTATTAGTCTGAGACCTCAGTTTCTCCCCAAGTGAGCAACCTGAGAATCTTGACAATAAGGCAGCTGCATTCCCCTACAGCAGGGGATCCAAGAGAAAGCTGGAAAGGAGAGAGAGAGAAAGGAAATAAGGCAGACCAGAACAGACCAAGACAGAAGCCATGGTGTCTCTTGGAGTTTATTTTTTATTTCTTTGTAAATAATGTTAAAAGAGTTGATGTGGTTTTTACTTTTTTAAAAAAGATTTTATTTCTTTATTTTGAGAGAGAGTGAGAGAGAGGAAGTGAGCAAGCATTAGTGGGGACAGAGGGAGAGAGAA
>NC_139023.1:32860134-32895134 GCF_964662115.1 Mustela nivalis | reverse complement strand
TCTTTGCCACGAATTGGAGAACTTGCTGCCAAATCCGGGGGAGGACTTAGATTGGGGAGGGGGATTCTACTGCTGATGTCAGCCCTGAGAAGACAAAACGATGCTGGCAGCATTGGTGCCTCGGATGCGTGGAACATTTGCCTCCTACTACAGAATTGCCCTGGCAGTTCTGACCTGGGTTTCTTATTCCAATCTCTAGGCAGGGGTTCTGATCCCACAGGCCATCTGTGCAGTCCTGTTGCATCTGGGCATGAAGCAGAAGGAGAGGGCTTGGTAAATTGTCACTGGAAGATCATGAAAAGGGAGCTCCATATTTTGTGATGATCTAGAGAATCTGATCTTCACTCCTCAGGATTCCTTGATATCCGTGACAAGTCATTTTCTCGTAGGTGAATTTAGAGCTCGGAGGATATCCATTAGCTTGACTAGGAAAATGTTTTAGTGAATAGATTCTATGAGACATTCTAATTTCGATTTATTCTTCACTCTATATTACACCCTTATTAAGTACAAAAAAAAAAAAAAATCTGCCACGGTATTCTCGGCCTCAGAGGCCCATATCTCTGTCCGACTGTAATTATCATCAAGGAGATTTTATCAGAGACCTGCCTGCCCCTCGGATTCATTTCATTCTTTGGAGACACAGTGTAGTCAGGCAGTGTTGTGGGGGCCAGTTCTTTTTTTGGCATTTCATCAAGGGGGTGTTTCATGCCGGAATACTTCCACCATGTCTGGAAGAGTGAGCCAGTACGTGCCCAAGTATTGATTTTCTCTAGTTTGACTCCTCAAGTAACTTGCCTCCTAAATGCTTTATAATTTCCCGGCAATCCACCTCTTGGACAATCCTTCCTCTTTCATTTTAAAGTCTTCTTTTTTTTTTTATTTTTTAGATTTCATTTATTAATTTGACAGAGAGAGAGCACAGTAGTGGGAGCAGCAGAGAGAGAGGGAGAAGCCAGCTCCCTGATGAGCAGGGAGCCCAACACGGGGCTCAATTCCAGGACCCTGGGATGATGACCTGGGCCAAAGGCAGATGCTTAACCAGCTGAGCCACCCAGGCACGCCACAAAGTCTTTATTTTTGTAGCTGGTGCCCAGTTGTAACTGTGGCCTCACTTCTGGAGACTGTTAGTGGTTTTGTGTTTTTTCGTTTTTTGTTTTTTGTTTTTTAAAGATTTTATTTATTTGACAGAAGAAAGACACAGCGAGAGAGAGGAACACAATCAGGGGAGTGGCAGAAGGGAGAAGCAGGCTTCCCACCGAGCTGGGAGCCCAATACGAGGCTCAATCCCAGAACCCTGGGATCACGACCTGAGCCAGTCAGATGCTTAACAACTGAGCCACCCAGGTGCCCTGAGACTGGTAAGACTGATAGTGTTTACATATGGCCGCATCTGGAGTTGGAGGAACTGGCTTTGCGTTCCAGCTTCACACTTCCTCAATGTGTATGGACAGAGTAGAAGAGGAAGGAATCTCTTGTGTGATATTCTGATTTAATTTGACTGGTTTCCAACCTGAGCCTCAGTACCTTTTACAACTCACCAGGGAATTCTTAGATGCAGCAAAGCTTAAAATCCTCTGCTCACTGGGGTGCTTGCCTGGCTCAGTGGGGGGACTGTGCAACTCGACCTTGGGGTTGTGAGTTTGATTCCCACACTGGCTGTGGAGCCTACTTTAGAAAAGGAAAGTAAAATAATATTAAAAACCTCTGCTCTTACCTTAAACTTGCACAATGATATATGTCAATTATATCTCAATAAAGCTGGAAGAAAAAAAAAAAAAAAAGAACTTCTGTTCTAAACCGATGCAGGGACAGAGTGCTTGGGGTACATGAAACCACAAGGCCAGAACCAAAAAGACGGGAAAGCTAATGGTAAGTATGTGACTGAGACTCTCACTTTGTTATATTCTTCAAAGATTTAAAAAAAAAAAAAAACCCAAGCCCTCTTTATAATATCATTCATATTTTTTGTGAATAGCATCTAGGAGCATGCAGAGAAAAAGGAGACGACTTGGATGAGCTCAATTCCAGGGTCTGACATTTCAGCTTTGTGACCTTGGATATATCACTTGATTTCTCTTGTACCTCAGATGTTCCAGAATCTGGAAACATGAAGATGGTGATCTCTACTACACGGGATTGTTGGAGGATTGAAGTATAATAATAACAGCTGTCATTCATTGTGGTCTGGTTCTGAGGCTCAGGCAGCTTCCAAGGGCTTTGTGTGAATTACCTCTTGCAAAGAATGACTTCTTGCAAAATCCCATCTGAAGAAAGTCTTACGGGGAGACAGTGCACTGCGAAAACGGTGCTTTGTAAATGAGAAAGCTTTGCAAATATCTGATATGATTATGACCCACATGGTAGAGGGACTTATACATCTGACTTGACTTTATTTCTTCCTAATACCTTTTTATTTTAAAGATTTTATTTATTTATTTGACAGAGAGAGATCACAAGGAGGCAGAGAGGCAGGCAGAGAGAGAGGAGGAAGCACGCTCCCCGATGAGCAGAGAGCCCGATGCGGAGCTTGATCCCAAGACCCTGAGACCATGACCTGAGCCGAAGGCAGAGGCTTTAACCCACTGAGCGACCCAGGCTCCCCTCTTCCTCATAACTTATTAGCCATTTCTAGTTTTCCAAAACTCTCTTAACTATGTAATGCCCAAGGCTGTATAACTGAAAAGTAGAGACACTAGACTTTGTATTTGGCTCTTTTAACACTGAGATCATTGACCATTCCATTATCTGATTAGTCCCTTGTAAATTGTAAAGCAGAACATGCTTGAACCCAGCTCTCCCCTTAGTTCCTTGTTATACAAAGTGTGATCCATGGACTTGCAGCATTAACTTCACCAATATCCAGAGAAGTTTCCAAGTTTATAATGTTTAGTTTCATTCTGTCATTAAGTATGGTTTCTATATTCTGGTATCGGTCCACATCTATTCTACCCCTACTCTGAGTATATGAAATAGGACCATTTATTTGAACGCCATGTCCTTCACCAAAATGAATAGCAGTAATCCTGCATTTAGGGATGTATTTCTTTTTTTCTTTTTCTTTTTTTTTAGTATTTCATTTATTTATTTGACATAGAGAAATCACAAGTAGGCAGAGAAACAGGCAGAGGGGGAGGGGGAAGCAGGCCCCCCACTGAGCAGAGAGCCCAATGCAGGGCTCTATCCCAGAACCCTGGGAACATGATCTGAGCCCAGGACCCTGGGATCATGACCTGAGCCGGAGGCAGAGGCCTAACCCACTAAGCCACCCAGGTGCCCCTAGGGATGTATTTCTTAACTGAGAAGCTCAGGGTTGTTCTGTTTTTTACAGATGCAATTTCTCTCACCACATTTTAAAGGAAGCAGGAGATATAAACCAGTCTTTGGTCTATAGGTAGGTACCATGTACTTAAAGCCTCAATTGTCCCACAAATTTTCAGTGTTCTCTTGCATTTAAACCCCATTCTGTACAGTGAATTCTGCCTTGATCCATTTCACTTGCTAGGGTACACTCACTCGACTGCTCATGGATTTGCTTGGTTTTGAGACCAAATTAAGAATTAGTACTTCCTTTTGCTTTCTCTTGTCTCTCCATCGTCCATCTAGCAGAGGGTAAGAATAAGGACCAGTTTTGCTATGTGGTTGTAACCTGGTTAAAGGTTTATTGAAACCGAAACTAATTTAAAATGTGATTTTTTAAAAAAAATTACAGATTTTGGGGTGCCTGGGAGGCTCAGTCATTAAGCAGCTGCCTTCGGCTCAGGTCATGATCCCAGCGTCCTAAGATGGAGCCCCGCATCCCCTATATCCGGCTCCCTGCTCAGCGGGGAGCCTTCTTCTCCCTCGCCAGCTCCCCCATGTTTGTGTTCCCTCTCTCGCTATCTCCGTCTGTCATAAATAAATAAATAAAATCTTTTAAAAAATAAAATTACAGGTTTTATTTATTCTGGTCATTTCTGTTCTTGGTTTTAATGAATGGACTGCCCTCTGGTGGACAATAACTGTTAGCGCACTTGAAAACCGGTGCTTTTGCTACCTCAGATAAATCTGAATTATTTTCCTTCAGTTAATATGAATTAGATTCACATAAACAGTAAGAATTGAATCCATAATATGTCAAATTCAATAAAATACAGAACTCCAAGAGTCTTCTAGATAGACTTGCAACATCCTCAAGTCCAAAAACAGGATCTTCATCTTTGTATGGTAATTTTCCATTTTTCTGGAGTGATTAGAGAGTTGTGAATTCTAACTGGTAGGTCACCTCACAGTCACTGATAATGAATTTCACGGATTAATCATTTGCAAAAACTTGAGACACAGCATGGAGTGGCATTCATGGACTGCTAAGTGACAATTTCAGCAGTGTTCGATGACAATAGCTAATACTTAGATAACTTATAACAAATGTTTTTGGTAAACTCCTACTCTGGGAGAGGCATGGCTGCTATCCCTCTTGTGCAAGCGAGGAAACAGACTGCCACATAGCTAGGAAGCGACAGAGCTGGAATTTCAACCCTGGTAATTGGGCTCCAGAGAGCCTACATCTTAACCCCATGCCTTGCTTTCGAGTCCCAGCACACTTGAAGATGCTGCTGGATCTCTACAGTGCTGTCAATGCAGACGCAGTAGTAGATTAAAATTAACCTGTTGCAGACCCATCCCCTTTTCCCTTCCGGCACCTTCTGCTCCCTTCAGCATGGTGACACCTATTAAAGCATTGTACATATCAGGAGGGCGCAATAATCATTTCTTCTCAATGAACCTAGATTAAGGAGCCAACACCGATGCAATCGCACGAGGGTTTATTCGACAAGCTTAAGCTTGGGCCCAAGTATACCCTACACAGCGGAGTAGGGACTTGGACCCCAAGCTTAGTTAAGGCAGGGGTATTTATGGGTTCCTGTTACTAAAGCAAGGTGGGGGTTCCTGGAACCAAAGCAGGGTGGGGGTCTCTGGAACCAAAGCATGGTGAGGTTCTTGTTACTAAAGCAGGGTGGGGGTCTTTAGAACTAAAGTAAAGTAGGGGAAAGTTTAGCCCTTGGGGACAAGGGTCTGAGATGGCTGCTGGAGCTAAGATGGCTATACTTATGCTAAGGCTTAACCTGAGGTGGGATGGCCTTAATTTTTCTCAGCCTCCACACAAAGTGTTCTTTCAAAAATCTCAGCTCTCAGTTTATTTGTCCTTCGTTTCTTTTTCACACAGTCCTGGGGGTCCTACGTCAACCAGATCTGGTTACATGACTCTTCAGGTCAGTATAACCTATTGGACTCATCACTGGTCCTGGACTCAAGTGTGGCACGTCCGGACCAAACCAGACCATATCTACTTTGGCAAGAGAGCTTTCATCCTTCCAAGGTACTTTCTTTTCTTCAAGCCAGGTGAACCAGACCTACATTTTTATATATAACACCTTAAAGGGGATCTTTGACATTGGACTTTGTGAAGGTCACAGAAGGATTTTATTGAAAATCACTGAACTCCAGAATGAAATCTGTGCAACAAACTCTAGTATTCCGTGGGTTCACCCTTCCCCCAACCCCTCCCCACTGCCCCCCACCCCAGGGGTGACTGTGACACACGCTCGGTCCTGAAACATTCCTTTTCCGGGTGAGCCACGTTATTCCTGTTGAAATATTTGCTTCCGGTTTCAGACTCTTAGAGACTTGCTTACCCACAAAGAGCGTGGCCGCAGGAGCCACAGCTCTCTGTCTCCCATCCACTGCTCTGTGACCTTGATCTTCCCAAGGGGTTTGATCTCTCTTTTGGTAGCAAGGCCCACTTCCTATTCAGAGAGCCTAAAACATCTCCGTTACACAGGACTGTGGACTCTTGACTTTCCTGAGGCCACAGTATTTTATCACTTCATGTTTGACAGCGTGGGTTTCCCTACACACCACTCAGGATGTAATAGCATTCCTAAGTGATGCTGGCTGTTGCACTTACCTGGGGGAACTCCACAAACCAATTTTGTTTCTGTACAACCATATTCCTGGGAATCAATGAGGCTCTTGAAAACTGCTTTGGGACTCTATATATAATCATCCACTACAAAGATATTTTTGAAGAAGGGAGGAGAAGGCTACCTCAGTGGCCCAAGAATAGCATGGTTTTAAAACCCAGTCAATTATATCTAGTAAGGCAGACGTGTTAATTTGTCTTTAAGCTAAGTCTTTAAACTAAGCAGCCAGAAAACTTCCTGCTTCTCCCTATTCCTAATAAAGCTCATTTCAAATGGTATTCGGTTGGTTTTTAGTAAATCTAGAAAGAAGAAACACTCCAATAGGCAATATAACTTTAAAACATTACATTTGACACACATACAAAAATGAAATTGTAGTATCTGTCAGGCTTGAAGGATTAATATAATTAATATAGGTTTTAATTAAGTTTCCTTTTTTCCCCCTTAAAGGGAAAAAAAAAAAAAAAAAAGCAAACTTACCATCTGCATTCACCCAGAAGCACTTAATGGTTGAAATCAGACTGTCTGGGTGTTTTGGACACAAAAGAAACCTTTGAAAACTCTGATTTGGCCATATGAGTGTCAAGAACCCCCACCACAGAGCCAATCCAAAACGTGCTACAGTGTTTCCATTCAGAGAGTATCAATGTGCCTCTTTAATGGTTTTTCAGAATCCCAGGAAATTGTGATTACATGGCATTAGCTTTTCATTTTCTGAAGAATGGATGAAAAGCATGAAAGTCCTCTAAACAATGTGAAGAAAAGTATTTTTGGTTCTGGTAAACTTCTGCTGTTCTCCGATAAAAACTACACAGAAAATGCTTTTAAGATACCACACAATTATAGATACAATTGTCGCTCCGTGGTATGGGGGCTGGAGAGACTACAACCTTATTCAGCCTGAAAAAGACCCCCGAATGGCTATTGTTGTCCCTCCACAGTTGCTTAGTCAAGGATGGTATTCATTCTAGGGATATCATGAATTTATTGTCGCTTCTCTGTTAGACACTCTTATTTTTTCATGGATTTGGGAGGAAGAAAGAGTTCCAAGTAAATCGCTGTAGGTTTTGGTGGAAATTTATTTCGTCTGGTCAACTCTGTATTTCCTATAAAGAGGAAGAAAGTACACAGTACTCCATTACAAGTTGTACAAGCTGTGGGAGTAACATTGACCTGGTTATATTACATACGCACTAGTAGCATTTACCTACTATCAGTATCAACAAAAAACAAATATCAAAAAAAAACACTTGGGGCGCCTGGGTGGCTCAGTGGGTTAAAGCCTCTGCCTTCGGCTCAGGTCATGATCCCAGGGTCCTGGGATCGAGCCCCACATCGGGCTCTCTGCTCAGCAGGGAGCCTGCTTCTCTTCTTCTCTCTCTGCCTGCCTCTCTGCCTACTTATGATCTCTGTCTGTCCAATAAGTAAATAAAATCTTAAAAAAAAAAAAAAAACCACTTGGCATAGGGCCAGATTGTCAGTGGCGTTTAATGACATGTCCAGAAACCTCAAGACTGATTTCTTCAGGACTTAGGTAAGAAAACAAAGTAAAAAAATCACAGACTATTTTAGGGCAAGATAAGGATTGGGACTACCATCACTCACATCATTGTCCATTCAGTGTCTTGTGAGATCATCAAATGATATGAAGTCCTACCAGGGAACTCAAAGTCTCTACCCTTGTGCTCCTTGAATTTTAATATGAGTAACAATTGGACTTCAGATACTCGCTCCCCACCCATGAAGATCGTGAGTCATTATATCTGGGGTGGACCCCAGGAGCCAGCATTTGAACAAACATACCAGATGGTTCTTAAGACATGCTCTTTATTATTTTTTTAAGATTTTATTTATTTGACAGAGGGTGAGAGATCACAAGCAGGCAGAGAGACAGGCAGAGAGAGGGGGAAGCAGGCTCCCCGCTCAGCAGAGACCCAGATGCGGGGCTCGATCCCAGCACTCTGAGATCACGACCTAAGCTGAAGGCAGAGGCTTAACCCACTGAGCCACCCAGGTGCCCCTTAAGATAGGCTCTTAAAGAAATAGAATTTAACCCTTTTTAATCCACTTTGAATACTCACCTAATCTGAGCCTGCAGATTGTTCCTACCTGTTGAAGTGCTTTTAGTCATCTTGTTATTGATTTGAAGGTTCAGACAAATAATGTGTATTTTCTTTTCACATAGTATTATAGTCATAAATAGCTCCTCCACTGTCGCTTGGTGGGGGGGTGTGGGGGGAGGCTAAGCGGATACATTGTGGGGAAACCCTATTACAGTCACAGGTGTCTTGAAACAGTTCAAGTTACAATGGGTTTTCCTAAGCCTGGACATCTGTTTACTTAGCAACGGTCAAAGAAAAAGAGATCTGCATTTTTCTCCCTCTTCGTCCGTGGTGCTTTTATCCTTGCCACCGAAAATGTGGTGGGTGGACCCACAGCCTCGGCATCACCTGGGAGTTTACAGACTTTTGTGTCCCACCCAGATCTACGGAATTACATTCTGCATTTGACCCAAGATCCTCAGTGATCCCGGTGCACATGAAAGATGCATGCGACGAACAGCTATTTTTGGAAAGGAACCCATGGGGGAGAATGGATTTCTTGGCAGGGAAACTAAGCATGCTCTAGATAACATCATATCAAAATGACCAAGTAAGTTTTATGGACTAAGTGGACAGTTTTTTGTTTTTTGTTTTTTGTTTTCCAGGATCTCTTATTTGACATTATTGTAGTAGATCTGATCTCCACCTCCCAATTTTTTTCCCTTGAGCCTGCCTCAGGATTCTTATTGCTGTGACAGGATTTTACCACAATGACAGGATTTAACCGTAATGTAAAAGCCAATGTCAAATCCCCAGCCTCCCTGCAAATCCCTCCAGATGTTGGATCTCACCTGAACGGACTCAACCAGGCTCTCCTCTAAGCAAGGCTCTGGGCAGAGGTGAATGCTAAGGAGAACTGAGAAAACTTCTGCCCCTGGAAGACTTTCGGGTATTAACAAAGTCTCCACACAATCCTGTGGAGTATGTGAGAAGTCACTGCCCAAACACTGCCCAGCTAGAAAGGTCACACAACTGGGAAGGGACAGAGGGAGGGCTGCAAAGCCTGAGTTCTGAACTTTCACACAAAGAAAAAGGCAGCAGAGCTGAGAGGTGATTGCTGAGGAAATGGGGCACATTCAGCACCAAGAAAACCCCTGTCTTCCTAATGAAACAAACAAAATCTCCGTCTCATGGAACCTGTGAAGCAGGCACAGTTCCAGCCTCCAAGCCCCCACCCCTACGTTGACCCCAGCACTAACTCCTCCTGAAGAAGTTTCTGGAACTTCCATGGACCACTGAGTGCTTTTACACAACTACTAACTGCAAGGTGGGCAAGCACCACAGAAGGTAAAAGCAGAGTACTGTGGGAGCATTGAGAGCTAAGAGGGCAGCAGATCCTGTGAGGCAGTCAGGGACAAAGGAATCCCCTTGGCAAAGTAATCTCTAGACTTCCTGGAGGAGGTGGCCCTGGAGTGGGGCAGTGTGGGTCACAAGGATGCCTAAGGGACAGACGACCTTCTGCGCCCTCAGTGCCACTGAAGTCATGAGTTGTGTTTAGTGGCTTGGAGGGCCAAAGGAGGGAAGCCGTAGGAAGAACTGTCACCCTCTCTAAAATCTCCAGGGAGGCCTGGGTGGCTCAGTCAGTTAAGCATCTGCCTTCAGTTCGGGTCACGATCCCGTGGTCCTGGGATCAAGCCCAGCATCCCACTCCCTGCTCAGCGGGCAGCCTGCTTCTTCCTCTGCCTTCTGTTCTCTCTGCTTGGGCTCTCTCTCTCTCTTTCTGATAAATGAAGAAATAAAATCTTTAAAAAAGAAAAAAAAAAAAGTCTCCAACCCATTCCTAGCTCGGGTGCTTGCTTGTCTAGGTAAGTCCATTTTCAGCCTGGCCGGGGAGGGAAATATTCACCATTGTGCATGAACCCCCTTCCCTGGATGAAGGCATCTCCTACTCTAGAATCAGAAAACGTCAGTCCCTTTGACCCGGGCTCTCTCACCGTGAGGCCAGGCATGCGATGATGGCCGGTCGCACTGGAAGCGAGTGTGGAAGAAGTAGAACCAGAGGAGAATCCCGCAGAAAAGATCAGGAGCAGAGGCGCTAGACACATGCGGGGCAAAGCCCTGGCAATGTCTCTAGTTTCAGCACAAACGTTCCATGTTCTGTGTGTGAGATGGAGATGGTTCGGAGCTGTGGTACCTGGGCCCAGTACGGTGGCAGTGGTGGCTTCATGGGACCAATTCCAGAACATGGTCCTGGGCCTGATCTAGCTCTGTAAGTCTCTAAGCCTTGTTCTTCAGCTGAACTGTTTGATATCCTCTAATCAACATCTTTTCTCCTTAAAGAGCCACAGTTGATTTCTCTCCCTTGCAACTAAAGAATCCTGACACCTCTGGTGTGCTGGGCAGTGGAGGGCATTTCAGAATCGATGGGGCACCTGGCTGGCTCAGTTAGAGGGGCATGCTTTGATCCCAGAGTCTTGTATTTGAGTCCACTTGCTGGGGGGTAGGGATTACTAAAAATAAATTAATTAATTTAAAAAAAGAATTTCAGAATTGGGTTCCTCCCTTTACGTAAAAACCAAGCAATTTTGCATAGATTGAAAATCCAGTTGTTGTGCTGATGTCCCAAATCATTTGATGATCACGTTTGAACTTTATTCTGTAGATTGCTGGGCACTGGGACTAAAGTTTGGGAGCCTATCAGGACAGCTGTAAGGAGAAATGTAAAGAAAATGAGGCGATCCTCATGAAATGACTCAAATCCAAAGTGTTTTCTCCCAGAGGGCCTTGATGGAATGTAAGAGGTAGACAAGGGGCCCTGAGTCTTTTGTTCAGTTAAGGGAAAACTGATTGTTGAACTTACGTACATGTAGTAATTCTTTAGACTCCAAAATTTCTTCTTAAAAACAAAAACAAAACAAGGGCACCTGGGTGGCGCAGTGGTTAAGCATCTGCCTTCAGCTCAGGTCTTGATTCCAGGGTCCTGAGGTCGAGCCCCGCATTGGGCTCTCTGCTCAGTGGGAAGACTGCTTCTCCTTTTCCCACCTCTTGTGTTCCCTCTCTCACTGTGTGTGTGTGTCTCTCTCTGTCAAATAACTAACAAATAAAATCTTAATTTAAAGAATAAATTTGGATAAATAAATAAATAGAGAGGAAGAGAGAGAGCAGGGGAGAGGCAGAGGGAGAGAGAGAGAATGAATCTCGGACTCCCCGGCTAAGCCTGACACAGGACTCAATCCCAGGAGATCATGACCTGAGTCGAAATCGAGAGTCGGGAGCTTAACCAACCGAGCCATGGGTACACCCCTAGACTCCAAAATTTCTTTTCTCGCCATCAGCACGATGGCACCTCCGGAGTGCTGGGAACAGGAGAGGCCCAAAACAAAAAAGTAGGTGTTTACGTTTGCTGTAGGTGGGAAGGATTTCAGTGTGACAAAAAAGAATTCTCAAGACTATCCACAGCTGTGAAACTAAGCTGACAACTGAACTGGCGGGAAATACCACTCTGTTGTTGCCATCACGGTTCCAGAAGAGACAGACTTCAAAATGTGGCTGTGGATGTTCAAATTGGATGAAACCATCCAACTTGCTTCCCCATGTGATGCAATTCATAGCCTCAGTTTCAAAGGTGTAATCTCCAAGCAAAATGACAGACTATATCTTAGAGCAATACATCATTTTTTTTGTCTCCCGCGTGATAATGACAGCCTCACGAAAGTCAGGTCTTTGAATATATGTTTCAAAGCACATGTATTCTCAGCACATAGAAGGTACTAGATCAGACTTGTCTAGTAGGAAGAGACCATACTCCCTTAGAATAAAAGAGAGAGTGTATGTGTGTATTACATATCATTTATTTTATTTTTTAAAGATTTTTATTCATTTACTTGACAGAGGGAAATCACAAGTAGGCAGAGCAGCAGACAGAGAGAGAGGAGGAAGCAGGTTCCCTGCTGAGCAGAGAGCCTGGGATCATGACCTGAGCTGAAGACAGAGGCTTAACCCACTGAGCCACCCAGGTGCCCCTACATATCATTTATTATGCTGACCATATCTTTACAGCATACCCTTCTTGTCAAGGAGTACTTTTTTTTTTTTAAAGATTTTATTTATTTATTTGACAGAGAGAGATCACAAGAGTCAGAGAGGCAGGCAGAGACAGGGGGGAAGCAGGTTCCCCGCTGAGCAGAGAGCCCGATAAGGGGCTCTATCCCAGCACCCCGGGATCATGACCTGAGCCGAAAGCGGAGGCTTTAACCCACTGAACCACCCAGGTGCCCCACAAGGAATATTTTTAAAGATCAAGCACGTTACTCTCTAGTGTCCATTCCCTTCCATTTCTGGGTAAATGAGTGCTAACCAGCAAGTCAGACCTCAGTTAGGTCTTCCTTATTCTGCACGTCACTTCTCCCTTTAGGACTCTCCACTTTCAGTATTTTTAATGGATTTTTAAAAAAATTTTATTTTTTAGTAATATCTATAACCAATGGAGGTTGGAACTTACAACCCCAAGATCAAGAGTTGTATGTTCTATTGAATGAGCCAACCAGGGCCTCCCTTCCTGTTTTCAGTATTTTAAAAAATTTTTATTTAGTGATTCATCCTTTGCATATAACACCCAGTGTTCATCATAACAAATGCCCTCCTTAATACTCATTACCCATTTAGCCCAACCCACCACCCACTTTCCTCCATAAGTTTGTTCTCTATCATCTCTTATCATTTGCTTCCCTCTTTCTCTTTTCTTTTCTTCCCTTCCCCTATATTCTTAAATCCCACACATGAATAAAATCTTTTTCCAACTGACTTATTTCACTTAACATAATACCATCTAGCTCTATCCATCATTGTAAATACAAGATTTCGTTCCTTTTGATGGTTCAGTAACATTCCATTGTATATACAAACCGCATTTTCTTTATCCATTCATCAGCCAATGGACATTTGGGCTCTTTCCATAGTTTGGCTCTTGTTGACAATGCTGCTAGACACATTGGGGTGCAGGTATCCCTTCAAATCAGTATATTTGTAACCTGTGGATAAATACCTAGTAGTGCATTTGCAGGGTCATTGGGTAGTTCTATTTTTAACTTTTTGGGGAAATTCCATATTGTTTTCCAGAGCGGCTTTTCCAGGTTGCATTCCCACCAACATATAAAAGGGTTCCCCTTTCTCCACATCCTCATCAACATCTGTTGTTTCTGTGTTGTTTACTTTAGTCTTTCTGACAGGTGTGAGGCGGTATCTCATCATGATTTTGATTGTTTCCCTGATGATGAGTGATGTTGAGCATTTTTTCATGTGTCTGTAGTCATCAGTATGTCTTCTTTAGAAAAATGTCTCTTCATGTCCATTTCTTAGCTGGATTATTTTGGGGGGGTGTTGAGTTTAAGTTCTTTACAGATTTTGGATACCAACCCTTTATCTGATATGCTATTTGCAAATATCTTCTCCCATTCTGTAGGTTGCCTTTTAGTTTTGTTGATTGTTTCCTTCGCTGTGAGGAAGATTTTTGTCCCTTTGATGTTCCATTAGTTCATTTTTGCTTTTGTTTCCCTTGCCTCTGAAGACATGTCTAGTAAGAAGTTGCCATGGCTGAGGTCAAAGAGGCTTCTGCCTGTGTTCTCTAGGGTTTTGATTGTTTCCTGCCTCACATTTAGGACTTCCGTCCATTTTGAATTTATTTTTGTGTATGGTATAAGAAAGTGGTCCAGTTCCATCCTTCTGTTCAATCTTCCCAACACCATTTATTGAAGAGATGGTCTTTTTCCCATTGGATATTCTTTCCTGCTTTGTTGAAGATTACTTGACATATCACTGTGGGCCCATTTTAGGTTCTCTATTCTGTTCCATTGATCGATGTGTCTGTTTTTGTGCCGGTACCATGTTGTCTTGATGATTACAGCTTTGTAATAGAGCTTGAAGTCTGGAATTGTGATGCCTCCAGGTTTGCTTTTCTTTTTCAAGATTGCTTTGGCTATTCTGGGTCTTTTGTGGCTCCATCCAAAATTTAGGATAGTTTATTCTAGCTCTGTAAAAATGTTGGTGGTATTTTTTTTTTTAATTTTTAAAAAGATTTTACTTATTTATTTGACAGAGAGACAGAGCGAGAGAGGGAACACAAGCAGGGAGAGTGGGAGAGGAAGAAGCAGACATCTCGCTGAGCAGGGAGCCTGATGTGGGGTTCAGTTGCAGGACCCTGGGGTCATGACCTGAGGCGAGGCAGACTCCTAACCAACTGAGCCACCCAGGCATCCCTGCTGGTGGTGTTTTCATAGAGATTGCATTATGTATGTAGATTGCTTTGGGTAGTATAGACATTTTAACCATGTTTGTTCTTCCATCCATGAACATGGAATGTCTTTCCATTTCTTTGTGTCTCCCTCAATTTCTTTCATAAATATTCTATAGTTTTTAGAGTACAGAGCTTTTACCCCTTTTGTTAGGTTTATTTTTAGATATCTTATTTATTTTTGGTGCACTTGTAAATGGAATCAATTCCTTGATTTCTCTTTCTGCTGCTTCATTTTTGGTATATAGAATGCAACAGATTTTTGTAGAATTTTGTGTCCTACAGCTTTACTGAATTCATGTATTAGTTCTAGCAATTTTTTGGTGGAGTCTTTCAGGTTTCTACATAGAGTATCATGTCATCTGCAAAAGTGGGAGTTTGATTTCTTTTTTGGCGATTTGGATGTTTTTATTTTTTATTTTTATTTTTTAAAATCTATTTATTTATTTGAGAGAGAGAAAGAGTATGAGAGGGGAGAAGGTCAGAGGGAGAAGCAGACATCCCGGGGAGCTGGGAGCCCAAAGCTGGACTCAATCCTAGGACTCCAGGTCCTGGAATCATGACCTGAGCCGAAGGCAGTGGCTTAACCAACTGAGCCACCCAGGCACGCTGGATGTTTTTATTTCTTTTTGTTGTCTGACTGCTGAGGCTAAGACTTCCAGTACTATGTTACTCTTTCCAATATTGAATATAGAGGTTATTTATACACAAAAAAACTTGACTTGAACATTCTTGGATTTTTCCACAAACATCAGTAGAGAGTATGTTGTATTTTATGATGTGAGAGAATGTAAAGAAATGTTTTAACTTAAAAATGATTCTGGTGAAGTATAAGACTTTAGCAATCTTTGTGAATCTCCAATATTCTCCCTGTGTTTGAGGCAAGCAATACTGCAAAGATATCTCTTAGACTTTTCACAGTGAGCAGTTTCCATTTAAATTAGCAATTTAGGGGTGCCTGGGTGGCTCAGTCATTAAGATCTAGCTTCAGCTCAGGTCATGATCCCAGGGTCCTGGGATCAAGCCCCACATCAGGCTCCCTGCTCAGTCGGAAGCCTGCTTTCTCCCTCCCACACTCCCCCTGCTTGTGTTCTCTCTCTATGTCTCTCTCTGTCAAAAAAATAAATCTTTAAAAAAAATTAAAATAAATAAATTGACAATTTATTTGTGAGTCTGCTATCCTCCACCTACTTTGCATAATTAATATTGTAAACAATCTTAATAACATTCTTTGATATTGGAGTTGGGAATGAAGATTTCATTTTAAATGTTTTCTGTAAATGTCATTTTTAATGTACATATAACTGTTTTCCCAACAACTGCCCTGGCACTAAGCCACACATTGCAGGGAATATTCTCTTTATTTTCTCAGATAAAATAAAACAACAGGGGCACCTGGGTGGCTCAGTAGGTCAAAGCCTCTGCTTTCGGCTCAGGTCATGATCCCAGGGTCATGGGATCGAGCCCCACATCGGGCTCTCTGCTCAGTGGGGACCCTGCTTCCCCCTCGCTCTCTGCCTGCCTCTCTGCCTATGTGTGATCTCTGTCAAATAAATAAATAAAATCTTAATTAAAAAATGAATGACTACTTGGGGGTTCCCTGGGTGGTTCAGTTGGTTAAGTGTCTGCCTTAGACTCAGGTGATGATCCCAGGGTCCTGGAATCGAACTCTGCATTGGACCCATGCTCAGCCGGAAGCCTCTTTCTCCTTCTCCCCGCCCTCCTCCCCGGTTGTGCTCAGTCTTTCTCTCTCTCTCTCTCAAATAAATAAATAAAATCTTTTAAAAAAATATTTTCTTTAAAGATTTTGTTTACTTATTTGAGAGAGATCGAGCAACAGAGACATAAGCAGGCAGAGCAGCCGGCAGAGGGAGAGGAAGACTCCCCACAGAGCAGAAAGCCTGACACGGGCTTCGATCCCAGGACCCTCGTATAATGATCTGGACTAAAGGCAGACACTTAACCAATTAAGCCGCCCAGGCACCCCTAAATAAAATCTTTAAAAAAAAATTAATGAAAATTTAGATATCATCATTAATGCCAATTTATTAGGTCAGTCTTGTCCACCTTAATCCTGTAGCTGATATTAGAAGATAAATTTGGCAAAAATATTAATAACCAGAAATCCAAGTAAAGTTTGTACATTCTTGACTCAGCTGGTTCCTGTCCACCAATTAAAAGGCTGACGACAGGTCAAACGAAAGTCGGGAAAAAAATTTTAATTTGCTTTGATATATTTCTTCATGAGGTAAAAGAGCATATAGCTAAGTACTCAATAGTTAAATAATTATACCCGAAATCTGCTTGTGTTTGCTGAAAGGTATTGAACCTGCACTTAACAAAGAAGGATGTTGATCCCGAGTTTTAAGGATCTATCAACTAATCAGTCTTATTTCTACCAGAATAAACAGGTTGAGTTGTATAGACATGCGCTGTCTCATTTGGTAGTCATTATTGCTTAGTAAGCAATGAAAATGTGACTAGTTCAGAGGTGCCAGGGTGGCTCAGTCGGTTAAGCATGTAACTCTTGGTTTTGGCTCAAGTAATGATCTCAGGGTCATGAAATCAAGCCCTGTGTCTGGCTCCATGCTCAGAAGGGAGTCTGCTTGAGATTGTCTCTCCCTCTCCCTCTACTGCTTCCCCCTATAGTCTTGCTCTCTCTCTCTCTAAGCATAAATAAATAAAGCTTTTAAAAAAAAAACCAACATAAAAAGTGAGTACTTCAAACTAAGATGTGCTCTAATATATACCAGATTTTAAAAGTTTATATGAAAAAAAAGATGGAAAATACCCGATTAATGTTTTATAATATTGATTACACAATGAAATGACAGCATTTTGGATAAATTGGTTAGATAAATATATTAAAACAAAATTCATGTATTACATTTTAATCTAGCAGAAAATTTTATTTATTTATTATTTAAAAATCTAAATTTATTTATTTATTTATTTGAGAGAGAGAAGGAGTGGGGGGAGGGCATAGAGAGAGGGAGAAGCAGACTCCCCACTGAGCAGGCAGCCCGACTCTGGGCTCAATCCCAGGACCCTGGGATCATGACCTGAACCAAAGGCAGACACTTAACTGACTGAGCCACCCAGGTGCCCCAAATTTACTAGAAAATTTTAAATTCAATATATGACTTGCATTTTTGTTGGACAGCTCTGATCTATAGCCTACTTTAAAGCATTTCACTAAAGACAATATAATTATGTTAGTTGTTTGTTTGTTCATTTGCTTCTTAAAAGGTGTTATTTTTAGGTAATATCTACACCCAAGCTAGTGCTCGAATTTACAATCCTGAGATCAAGAGCTGCATGCTCTACCTGCTGCCAGCCAGGCACCCCACATTATGTGCTTGTTAGTTTTAATTTCCCCCAGAAATAGACATTTGAAAGCCATCATTCTGCAGATGTATCTTGCAAATATTCCAAATATCTTTACCTATAATCAATCCCAGAGGGCTAATGAGATAGACCATATTATTATCCCAAATATATGCAGCCATATTTGGAGTCCAACCCTACTGGAGAACTGCACATCCCTCTTCCCCCACTGGCTTTAGGCTTGGTCATGTGACTTATCTTGGTCAATGAAATGTGAGTGGCAATGACATATGCCTTAAAAGATTTGCCATGATCTGCCAATTCTCTTTTCACTGTGACAAGACCTCATGTTCCATATAGGGACAGGTCCTGTACCCTGGCTACCCAAATGTAAACAACACGGAGCAGAGCCACAGCTGACCCTTGAGGGACATGTAACCTGAGTGAGAAGGAAATCTTCCCCCAAAGGTGGGCACAAGGTAGGCAGAATATAGCCTCTGTTTTCCAACTTGCCCCAGAACCAAGGGTTAAGTTCCTCCAGCTTGGCAGGTGAAGGCCAGAGCTGATGCAGCTTTTTAGAGGGGACTCTGAACCAGGAAGCTTCTCTGCGAAAATTTTTCCAACCATCTGATATGTAAAGCTAGTAGTAAAAGCTTGGGGTTTCATTAGGACTTGTCAAAATAGAATTTTTCCTCTGTCAGCAATACACACAATAATGCAGTGTACGAAATTAAAAATGTGCCACCATTGGACGCCTGTGTGGTTCAGTCAATTAACTATCTGACTTCACTTCAGGTCATGATCCCAGTGTCCTAGGAGCAAGCCCTGCATCAGGCTACCTGCTCAGCCCAGAGTCTGCTTTGCCTTCTCCCTCTGCCCCTTCTGCATGCTCGTGTGCGCTCTCTCTCTCTGTGTCTCTCTCAAATAAATAAATAAATAAATAAGTGCCACTGAGGATTGTTTCATAAACTACTTAATGAAGAGGAATAAATCATAGGAATATTTTGGAAAAATATTTAAATTCATATTTGTTTCTTGGACATGCAATGTTACCATTAATGAAGATAACATAAAACCCACAATATCCTACTATAACGAGTCTTGTCAGTGCAAGGATTATATATTCACCCCATAAGAACTCTTATTTGTGTAGCCGCTATATATTCTTATAGTTCATGCATGAGTGAAATTTGATTGAGTTTAAATATCTGATTGATATCAGATTTGACAATAATTCTAAAAATTTAATTGCATATAATGTCATGTGAAGCTGAAAGGAAATTTTCTAAGTTACAGGTCATATTTTCTTTTCAATCAATCATGCTAAAGGAAAGACTGAAAAGCTGTGGAGCTCTGTGGAAAGCTGAACCAGGAGATGTACTCAGAAAAAGCAGGGTTGACCCTTACTATGGTGTGTGGAAAGATCCTAAAATCTGTACCTCACTTGCTATGGAAAGTCATCTAGGCCTTGTTAAAGCAACATTGTCAGGTTTCAGTGTCCTGGGGACAGCTCAACCAGAACATAGGGGTATTAGACTCAAGACATGTTACTAAACCACTTGGGGCCAGGGAATGCCCATAGGATTGACCCTTCCTGAACCTACTGTGCGGTAAGGTGAGACAATGGACCACAGGAATTTATCCATGGCACAATACCTACTGATTGCAGGTTTACTTTTCCTTTAATAAACTTTATTTTGAGGAAAGGATGTTCTTACTAGTCTACAGACTGTCTAGAAGGATGAATTTCTCAGGTTTCTGGCTAGTAACAGAAACGTTAATGCTCCAGAAAGTAACTTGGAACTCTTGTTCGAGGGACATCTTGGATTTAAGTTAATACCTGGTTTGTCATCTCTCTTTTGCATACATCAGGCTTCTCTTTCAGGCTTTAACTCTCATTCCCTTAGCCAAGGAACTGCCACTAGTTCCTGTGCTATCCACAATATGCCCTTAGCCTGGAATGTTCTCCTACCTCACCTCTGTAAGTCCAAATCTGAACACCCTCCAAGGGCTTGCTCAAATGCCAACCATGAAATCCTCCCTGATCGGTCATTTCTTTGAACCTTCCAAAAGCATTTGATTTATAACTTTTTTATAGTGCATGTTCCTGTCTTACTTGCATTGGTTTCTGTGTCACACTTGGACTATTAAAAAGAAGGTTGAGGGGGCACCTGGGTGCCTCAGTGGGTTAAGCCTCTGCCTTTGGCTCAGGTCATGATCTCAGGATCCTGGGATTGAGCCCCACATCAGTCTCTCTGCTCAACAGGGAGCCTGCTTCCCCCTCTCTCTCTCTGCCTGTCTCTTTGCCTACTTGTGATCTCTGTCTGTCAAATAAGTAAATAAAATCTTTAAAAAAAATAAATAAAAAGAAGGTTGAGCATTTGTGGTTGCCCCCCTCAGTACCTAATTTTTAAGTTGACTATATGCTCAGTAAATACCCTTTGAGAATCAATGACCTAAGTGTAAAAGTTAAAATTGTAAAACTTGTAAGAGAAAAAGGGTCACACATTGATTCTAGAAAAAAATTAGAAAAGGCTAGAAAAAGCTTCGCACATTGGATTAAGGAACAATTTCTTTGATATCAGATCCCTCCCCAAAAAAGCATATATAACAAAAGAAAAAAATAGATAAACTGTACCTTATTAAAAAATTAAAAGCTTCATGTATCAAGGACACTATCAATGGAGTAATAAGGCAATCCACACAATGGAGAAAATATTTGCAGATCATACATCTAAGAAGAGATTAATATCCACAGTGTCTGGGTGGTTCAGTTGGTTAAGTGTCTACCTTCAGCTCAGGTCATGATCTCAGGGTCCTGGGATCAAGCCCCATGTTGGGTGTGGAGACTACTTAAAAAAAAAATTTTTTTTTTTTAAAGTATGGTTAGACAGAATGGTGGAGACATAGGGCCTTGGATCTAGCCTCTTGGAATCACACCCCTCACCTTCAGGCAGAGTACTTTTTATTTTTTAATTAAAATATTATTAACATACAATGGTCTATTAGTTTCAGGTGTACATAATAGTGATTTGATATTTTTTACATAATGAAATGATAAGTCTAGTTACCATCTTAGCCCGAGTATATTTGAGCAATTTTTTTTTTTTAAGATTTTGTTTATTTATTTGACAGAGATCACAAGTAAGAAGAGAGGCAGGCAGAGAGAGAGGAGGAAGCAGACTCCCTGCCGAGCAGAGAGCCTGATGCGGGGCTCGATTTCAGGACCCCAGGATCATGACCCAAGCTGAAGGCAGAGGCTTTAACCCACTGAACCACCAGGCGCCCCCCCCCACTTTTTAAAAATTTTATTGATTTATTTGAGAGAGAGAGAGAAAAAACATGTGCACATGAGTGGGGGAGGGGCAGAGCGAGAGGAACAAGCAGACATCCAGCTGAACAAGAAAACGGATTCAGGACTTGATCCCAGGACTCTGGGATCAGGACCAGAGCTGAAGGCAGACACTTAACTGACTGAGTCACCCTGGTGCCCCACATTTGAGCAATTCTTAAAAATAAGGTTTTATTAGGTTCATGAAAATTTGCCAGAAGTACATCTGTTGGGTTTGCTAACCCAAGACATTTTTCTAGGGAGCTAAGTTTAATTCTTCTTAAATAGTTTTCTCATCATTTTTCCTTTTCCTTCCTTTCAAAAAGCATTTACTGAGGACCTTTACTGTGTATGGCATTATTTGGGAGATATCATTGAGAAAAAATGACAATATGGAAAGTAATTAAACATGAACACGATGTAAATGCCAATTTTGCCCCCCTATTATCCATGGGCACATTGATTAACCTCTCTGTACCTCAGTTTCCACACCTGAAAAATGGGCACTATACTACCACTCATTTTAGAGTCTTTATGTAAACATCTTTCATTTGTCCCTCCAGATCCACTACTTTTCTCTGCACTATTCCTGGCCCTGGGAGCCTGGCCTGTATGGGCTCTATCAATCAATGTCCTTGCTCTCTAGTTTCATTTGGACTTGATGGATGGGGATCCTGGGAGATCAGATCAAGGAGAAAATCAGAGGTAGATGGGAAAAGAGAGTTTGGTTGTTTCTTTCTTTCTTTTTTTTTTTTAATCCCAAGCTTCCTTCTTATTGGGTTACTGCAGTCTAGGACAAGTTGCTGTGAAGACGGCCCTCTCCACAGGACTTCCTTTTTCTGAGCCTTCCCAAACATGCCCTCACTTTATAACAAGCCTCTAGAAGTTTCCACATTCACATTAACCAGCTCCTACTGAAGACACAAGTATCAAGAGTGGGACTGTGCCTTTAGAGTAACTCAGAATGGGGTTCTGATTCTTCACCATGAACAGCCAGATCCCAGAGAACATTCTCTAGACCATGCTAAAGAGTTCGAAGATGGGAGTACCGGCTAAAACGGGAGAATTTCTGCAACTCAAGTAAACCTTGTCAACAATGAAGATCTTGTTTTACTCCAGGAAAAAAAAAAAAAAAGAGTTTGAAGATGATCCAGCTAGCCCTAGAATGAAAGCTAATAAAGTTTTTCTTATTACCTATTCCCTCCCCAATATCTGGTATCTAGTTAGGGCTCCTTCAGTATTTAATGGATAAATGAAAGAATATTGAAAAACCAGCTCTGGACAGAACCAAAGGGAATAGTGATTAAACTGGATTTTGTTTTATTTGTGTATAATATGTTTGTTGCTTACTTTTACAGGCTGTTCTTACTAAGCTTGTGGTCAGTATATGTTTATTATTATACAATATGGATAACAATGATTATAATGGGAAGAATTTCTAATTGTCTTTAAAACTAGGTAGACTCATGGACAAATCTTTTAGTGATCTGTATTGAGTTTTATGGGGTTTTTTAAAAGCTTCTACTGGAGAAATTTAAGAATAAGGAATCTGAATTTTATGTTTTGAAATTGTTAATGTAACTACTGAATTTTGGTTTTCATAAACTTATATAAATTGTTTAACAAGAAGCAGTAATAAAAACTTGGATAAATATCTTTGAAGCTACAATAAAAGGCAAATATCTATTATAGCCATAAAGATAAGAAATATGCAAATATTACTTAAGCTATGAAACACCTACCTGGTGAGAAATTATGTAGCCAATAAAAAATCATGTAACAATGACATAGGAATTGCTTATTATATTAACTGAGAAGAACAATATAAAAACTTTATAAATGAAAGATTATTACAGTATAAGAAAAAAGCCCAACAAACACTTAGGCATTAATAAAAACCAATGGTTGTCTGGATGTTTATATTGTGAATAACTTTTTCTCTTATTCTTAAAATGTTTTATTCCAAAGTTTCTAATATAAACATATATTATTTGCTTTAAAAAAAAAGATTTTATTTCTTTATCTGGGAGAGAGAGGGAGACCTCATGAGCAGAGGGAGAAGCAGACGCCCTGCTAAGCAAGAAGCTCCATCCCAGGACCCTAAGATCATGACCTGAACCCACTGAGCCAACCATCTACCCCAAACATATATTATTTTCATAATGAAAAATGTTAAAGCATCGGAAACCTATAATTTAAAATATAAATAATTTTCTTCACTAATAGAGAGGAAATACGTAAATCATATGCAGATAAATGTAGGGGCACTGGGCTAGCTTAGACGGTATAGCATGTAACTCTTGATCTCAAGGTTGTGAGTTCAAACTCCACTTTGGGTGTAAAGATAAACATATTAAAAAAATCTTTACATTTGCTGGGGTGCCTGGGTGGCTCAGTCAGTAAAGCATCTGCATTAGGTTCAGGGGTTCTCTGTTCTCCCTCTGCTGCTCGCCGTGCTTGTGCTCTCTCTGTCAAATAAATAAAATCTTTTGGGTCGCCTGGGTGGCTCAGTTGCTGAGCATCTGCCTTCTGCTCAGGACATAACCCCAGAGTCCCAGGATTGAGCCCCTCATTGGCCTAGGTGGGAAGCCTGCTTCTCTCTCTCCCACTTTCCCTGCTTGTGTTCCCTTTCTCACTGTGTCTCTCTGTCAATCAAATAAATGAATGGAATCTTAAAAAAAAATAAAAAATTAAGCTTTTCTTATAAATAAATAAATAAAATCTGTTTTTAAAAAACGAACCAAAGATCTTTACATTTGCAACGATGTGGATGGAGCTAGAGTGTATCATGCTAAGTGAAGTAAGTCAGTCAGAGAAAGACAAATACCATATGATTTCACTCATATGTGGAATTTAGGAAGCAAAATGGATAAACATATGGAAGGGGGAATGAGAGAGAGGGAAACAAATAATAAAAAAAACTATTGCTAGGTTAAAAAAAATGCATATTGATAAGTAAAAAAAAAAAAAAGAAAGAAAAAACTCTTAACTATGGGGAACAAACAGAGTTGATGGAGGGAAGCAGGTGGGGGATGAGATAGGTGGGTGATAGTGTAAGGGCCTACTTAGCCGGAACAGCCCCACCTCGGCACAACAGCCATTTGGTTGTTTATGCAGTGAACTTAGATTGACCCTGTCCCCCAGAGGAACTCACTTAGAAACGGGTCTGGGAAACAACCATTTCTATATGGCTGACCAGCTCCTGATAACAGAGCCCATATACCAGGACGTGTCAGGTCAGGGAGAGATAACAGAGCCCAGAAGGCAAGGATGAGTCAGGTCAGGTGGAGACATCCAATCAGTAAAGCATACATACCATCTCCCTAACTACCAAAGAATGTGGGCCCTGCCTTTTGGGTGCCTTTTGGGCGCCAATTCTGACCAGAGTGATAGGCTGGTTCAAACAGCTACTATAGGCTGAATGTAATTCAATTGGCCACCTGTGTGTGGCCAGGCTCAACCACATGGCCTTTGCTCTATAAAAGTTAGTCTGTAAGGCAGGGAGGGGTCGCCTCTTTGCGAGAGTGGCCCCGAATGGTTGGTTTGATTCTTGATGCTTGGCGTGAAATAAAGCTTTGCTTGACCTTCGCTCTCTATCAGTCTCTTTCCTTTGACCATGGGCCCAACAATGGTTATTAAGGAGGGCACTTGTTATATGATGAGCACTAGGTGTTATATGTAAATTATGAACCACTGAACTCTACTCCTGAAACCAATATTGAACTGTATGTCTACTAACCAGAATTTTAAAAAAATAATAAAAGAATAAAAAAAAACTTTAAAAAATAAAATAGAATACAAATAATTTTCTTTGCTAATGGAGAGAAAATATGTAGCTCATAGACAAATAAATATAAAATTATTCTTTTGAACTTTGATCAAAAGGATATATACAGGGGTGCCTGGGTGGCTCAGTTGGTTAAGTGTCTGACTCTTGATTTTGGCTCAGGTCCTGATTTTGGGATTGTGGGATTAAGCCCCAGGAGGGGTTCTGCAGTCGTGGAGGAGTCTGCTTCTCTCTCTCTCTCTCTCTCCACTTTCTCTCTCTTCTTCTCTCCCAGCTCCTCCCCCTACTCTCTCTCTCAAGTAATAAACACGCTCTCTAAGTAATAAACAAAATTAACATTTTTAAAAAAGGATAAATATAGCACTCAAAACTGACTCTTTCATACTTCCAACAAGCTTACAAATCCCATTATATGAAAAAAACCCACAGCTAATATCATCTTCAATGGGGAAAAACTGAGAGCTTTTCCTGTAAGGTCAGGAACAAGACAGGGATGTCCACTCTCACCACTGTTAAACATAGTACTGGAAGTCCTAGCCTCAGCAATCATACAACAAAAGGAAATAAAAGACATCCAATTGGCAATGAAGAAGTCAAACTTCCACAATTCACAGATGACATGATACTCTATATAGAAAACCCAAAAGCTCTACAACAAAAAAGTGCTAGAACTGATCAATGAATTCAGTAAAGTTGCAGGATACAAAATCAATATACAGAAGTCTGTTGCATTTCTATACAGCAAAAATGAAGCAGCAGAAAGAGAAATCAAGGAATTGATCCCATTTACAATTGCACCAAAAACCATACCTAGAAATAAACTTTACCAAAGAAGTAAAAGAAAATTTAAAAAACACTGATAGAAGAAACTGAAGATAACACAAAGAAATAGAAAAACACCCCATGCTCAAGGATTGGAAGAACAAATATTATTAGAATGTCTATATTACCCAAAGTAATCTATACATTTAATGCAATTCCTATCAAATTCTATCATATGTTATTTATTTATTACTGTTCACATTTTTATTTTACTGAAATTTTGTTATAATTTAAGCATAGCTGGATAGCACAATCTTGATCTATAGAGCTATTGGCCAGCTCCTCTGTGATAAAATAGCAAATGAAAAGGATTTGGATTGGTAATAAGGAAGCTTCAAGTCCATTATCTTCAATTTCTTTGCTTCTTCTAGATTACTGGACATTTTGATCTACTGGATTCAATAGAGAGGGTAAAATAGGAAGCTATTGCTCTGGGGGCTGGTTGAGAGCTTCAGGTGAAAGAAACAAAGCTAGGCTGCCTGCTGCATCAGAAAAGAAACAAAACTCCAACTTCCTTGTGAAGATTAACTGGATACTTTGCACTTTCAAGCAGAAATGCTTCAAATTTTCACTTCATCTCGCAAAAACACTATTTGTGGGTCAATGATTGGAGTTCATTGGTGGAAGTTCACTCTTAGCTTTCTTTTTAGGAAGGAGATTGAAAACTTCTGGGATCCAGTTAGGGTAATAAACAGATGACCTTAGACAATTCCCTTGTATTGCTTGGGATTCAAACTTGAGTTTCTAATGTCAGAAGGAAGTAACCTGATCTCTGACTTTCAACCAGTCAGTAGCTGTTAGAGTCTCAGCCAGGTCTGTCTTCTGCTTATGTTGAAATCTGTAAGAAGATGGAAGAGAGTGAGGGATACCCTCATTTTCTGAAGCCCTAGGATGTATCTCGTGTGTGTGTGTGTGTGTGTGTGTGTGTGTATCATATTCAACCTCTAGTACCTAAGCCTGTGATACATTTTCAAAATAAGGTAAAATTATGACATATAAATATATGATATTTATAAACTAAGAAATTACTTTATAGGATTATAAAATAAACACATCAAAGACTTTACATAGTTCATTAAATAATGAGAGAACTGGCAAATTTTCTAAAATTGGCTCAAAGGAGGAGTCAAAGAACTACAACTTTGTATGGAGTAAAGGAATGTTGAAATGGAAGAAAAACTAGATTTTGCTCTAGGAGTGGGTGGTAGAGACCTCGATTCAGCCTCCATCAGGCAGGATTTGTTTGCATGTCTATAGGTGACGGAAGGCAGAATAATGCCTCCTTCCCTCACCTCCAAATTAGTCCAGCCTAATCCTCAAAACCTGGGAATCTGTTAGATGGTGAAGAGGAATTAAGAAGAGGCAGATGGAATTAAGATTGCTAATCAGTTGACCTTATTATAGAGATTATTTTGGATCATTCAGGTGGGCTCAGTGTAAACACAAGGGTCTTTAAAAGTGGAAGAGAGTAAGCAGGAGGGCCAGAGGGAGCTGCAACTATGGAAGGATGATCATAAAGATACAATGTTGCTGGCTTTGAAGACAGAAAAGGGGTCCAAGAGCTCAGGAATGGGGTGGTCTCTAAAAACTAGAAAGGGCAAGGAAATATAATTTCCCGTACAGTCTCTAGAATGGAATGGAGCCCTACAGATACCTTAATTGTAGCCCAGCACAACCTGTGTGGGACTTCCAGCTTATAGAACTGTAAGAGAGTAAAGTTGTGTGCCAAATTTGTGGTGATCTTTAAATTAAGAACAGCTATAGGAAACTAACATACTAGAAAGAAATTAGTTGTATTGCTATCAGTTATCTAGAACTTAGAGAGTTTAAAAATAGCTCAGTCAAAAACAAAGGCACACACACTTACATATATGTACATACGTAGGTAAGACCTCATACTCATGCTGTATCTGCAGAGCTTATGGGGCTTACCTTTGGGGCAGCAAATAAAAGTAGGAATGTATTCCTAATGAGATGAATGACTCAGCACTTAGCAATTGCAAAGATGCCCTATCCAACCTCAGGATCATTAATCACTGATGGAAGCAGAAATGAGCAAATTGATGACTTGATGGTTCAGTAGAATCCCCCTTGGAAACTGGGGAGAGCCAAATCATCAATAACTCTGGAATCAATTCTTGCTCCATCAGCCAATTTCTAGCCAAAAGGAATAATGGCCTTTTAGTGGCCAACAGCTTCAGCTTTGGGGTTGTGTTACAGCAGACTTTTCCGCCTTCAATTAAAATAAGCTGGATAACAGGAACTGATGTTCATCCTAAGGAAACTCTTATCAAGTCAAAATTGATAGACATGGTTGGGGGGGGGGAAGCAAAAATATAAAAAGCATCAGATAAAAATCGGATGATTCAAGTGGAATTATATTGTTTTTGTTTCCTGGCATTTATACTTTGTTCTTTTCATAGCAACAGACTTAGAGTTTCAGATGAGACTGATCCCACACATATTCCTCTTACTACTTCATTCAGACAAGAGTGGGTGAATTACCCAAGCCTGGCCCATCTGTCTTAATGATATATTAAGAATTTTTGAGACCAGAGGCACATGACAGCTCAGTTAGTAGAGCATGTGACCCTTGATCTCTGGATCCAGAGTTTAAGACCCATGTTGGGGGTAGAACTTACTTTAAAAATAAAATAGGGCGCCTGGGTGGCTCAGTGGGTTAAACCTCTGCCTTCGGCTCAGGTCATGATCTCAGGATCCTGGGATCGAGTCCCGCATCAGGCTCTCTGCTCAGCAGGGAGACTGCTTCCTCCTCTCTCTCTACCTGCCTCTCTGCCTACTTGTGATTTCTGTCTGTCAAATAAAGAAATTAAATATTAAAAAAAATAAATAAAATAAAATAGGGTGCCTGGGTGGCTCAGTGGGTTAAGTTTCTGCCTTCAACTCAGGTCATGATCTCAGGGTTCTGGGATCAAGCCCCGCATTGGGCTCTTTACTCAGTGGGGAGCCTGCTTCCCCTCTTTCTCTCTCTGCCTGCCTCTCTGCCTACTTGTAATCTCTCTCTCTCTCTGTGTGTGTGTCGAATAAATAAATAGAATCTTAAAATAAAATAAAATAAAAAACTCCTCACGTTCAAGCACACTCTTTAAAGAGGAAAAAAAAAAGTGTGTGTGTGTGTGTGTGTGTGCGCGTGCAGGCACGCGGGGGGGGGAGGTCTGGCTGGCTTGGTCAGTAGAGCCTGTGACTCTTGATCTCCTGGGTTGCATAGAGCTTACTTAAAAATAAAAAAAAATCAGGTGCCTGATACCTCAGTTGGTTAAGTGTCTGCCTTTGGCTCAGATCATAATCCTGGAGTCCTGGGATTGAACTCTGCATCTGCTTCTCCATCTTCTTCTGCCCCGCCCCTCTGCTCCCCCATCCCGCTTGTACTCTCTCTTTTTTTTTTTTTCTTTAAAGATTTTATTTATTTGACAGACAGAGATCACAAGTAGATGGAGAGGCAGGCAGAGAGAGAGAGAGAGAGAGAAGCAGCCTCCCTGCCGAGCAGAGAGGCCGATGCGGGACTCGATCCCAGGACCCTGAGGTCATGACCTGAGCTGAAGGCAGCGGCTTAACCCACTGAGCCACACAGGCGCCCTGTACTCTCTTTCTTAAATAAATAAAATGTTTAAAAAAATTTTTTTAATTAAATAAATAAATAAATTATAGGGCCAGATTTAACCCATTGAGAACCAAGCTTGGATCATTACAGTCCTTCCAGTCTTTTCAAGTAGTAAATTATTTTGCCCCTTTTCCTCCATGAGTCTGTTTGGTATTAATTTCTGATTACTTACAGCCAAGATAGCCCTTACCAAGACAACCATGTATATTTGGTAAGTTATCTCACTATTATTAAAGATAAAACAAAGGCATATTAAAATTTTTAAGAGCTTATTTGAGCAGAAATCGATTTGAATCAGGCAGTGCCAAACCAGAAGTGTAAGAAGTGTTCCACTGACAGGAGCTAGGAGAAAGCCTTCTATTGTAGAGGAAAGGCAGAAGCAAAGCAAGGAAGTTATTTGATTGGCCATAGCTTAAACTTTTTTTTCTTTGGAAATAAATAAATAAGCCCTGTTTGGAAAGTTTAGTTAGCTCTTTGTGATTGATTATCCATAGATTTTGTTTTCTTAACCTTGAGGCATCTACAGGCTTTGGTTTTGAATTGTTTACTTACACTGATAAGGTATCAGCACCACTTCATTCTAATGGCCTCCTTGACTTAACACTGCCAAACACACTGAAAGAAAAATACACCAGGGGCCCCTGGATGGCTCAGTGGGTTAAGCCTCTGCCTTCGGCTCAGGTCATGATCTCAGGGTCCTGGGATCGAGTCCCCCATCGGGCTCTCTGCTCAACAGAGAGCCTGCTTCCTCCTCTCTCTCTGCCTCCCTCTCTGCCTATATGTGATTTCTCTCTGTGTGTGTCAAATAAATAAATAAAATCTTAAAAAAAAAATACACCAGAGATGGAGCACCTGGGTGGCTCAGTGGCTCAGTTGGTTAGGCATCTGCCTTCAGCTCAGGTCATGATCTCAGAGTCCTGGGATTGAGTCCCACAAAGAGCTCCCTGCTTGGAAGTGAGTCTGTTTCTTCCTCACCCTCTGCCCCTGTGTTTCCTTGTGCTCTCTCTCTCTCTCTCCCAAATAACTAAAATCTTAAAAACAAACAAACAAACAAAAAACAAGGGGAGGGGCTCCTGAATGGTTCAGTTGGTTAGACAGCTGACTCTTGATTTCATTATCTCAGGGTGAGGAGAGGAGCCCTGCATTGGGATCATTGTTCAGCAGCAGGGAGCATGCTTAAGATTCTCTGTCTTGCTCCTCTTCTGTGCCCCCTCCCCCTGCACATCTGCGCTCTCTCTCTCTAATAAATAAATCTTTGAAAAAAAAAAAAAAGATACACCTGGGGGAAATATTCCAATAGTTAAATTAAAAAAGCAAGGGATTTAAATAACATCTACCCATAAATAAAATGATGCATGATACTTCTTATACAAGAAGAATGATAGATGTCCCCACATTCAATAGTTAGCACCAACCACTGAAAGCTCTTAGAGAATCAAATATCTTGGCAAAGTGGCTTCAGCGTCTTCCACTATGACTTTAGTATATTTTATATTGTCCCCAAGTTGCCTGAAACACTGTCCTGGAATCCACATCAGGATCTATGGGATGCTGGGTGGCTTAGCTGTTAGTTGCCTGCCTTCAGCTCAGGTCATGATCCCAGAGTCCTGGGATCTAGTCCCAAGTTGGGATCCTTGCTCAGAGGGGAGCCTGCTTCTCCCTCTGTCTGTTTCTTCCCTCCCCCACACCTTGCACTCTTTGCTCTCTCTCTCTCTGACAAATAAATAAAATCTTAAAAAAAAAAAAAGAATTTATAGTTATATTTGAAGCCCAAGGGAATGACACAGAAATGGAGAAAATATAGTCTTTATGATGTTTCTGTTCTAGGGAGAAACAGCAGCAGAAGAAAATCTGTTAGTTACTAAAAGTGAGCATTATTTGTAATAATAATTATAGTAAACCTGATAAGTTGTTATCTCCTTATTTTCATCCACTCGAAATAAATGATATCTTTTTTGTAGCATTTCTAGAACCTCCAATGTAGAGCTACATCTGTGGTCCTTTTAGTCCTCGAAACATCTGAGAATGCAGAAGACACAAAAAGAATAAAATAAAAGGAACTCCATTATTAGAATCATATGATTATGCTGGGTCAGTCAACAAAACGAAGTCAAACCACTGAAGAGCGTTTTAATGGGGAATATCATCCTTCATAAATCGGGCAAGCAAACCACGAACCACTTGGAAAGCAACAGGTTTGTGCCCTTCTCATTTACCTTAATTTAACAGGTGCATGGAGCCATGGCCTGGCAGTGTCTAGTTAAGCTTGGGGTCTAATGTTGTGGGACAGATTGTTCCAACATCCTTTCCCCATATATTCACTTACAGTTTTTATTTAGCTTTCAAAGGCAAAGGAAAAAAATTGAACTCATAACAAAGGACTTGTATCAAAACATAACTTTAATATTAAATAGACTTTTAAAAAACCCCAGCAAACCAATAATAATAGATAGCATGGGCGCCTGGGTGGCTCAGTGGGTTAAGCCGCTGCCTTCGGCTCAGGTCATGATCTCAGGGTCCTGGGATCAAGTCCCGCATCGGGCTCTCTGCTCAGCAGGGAGTCTGCTTCCTCCTCTCTCTCTCTGCCTGCCTCTCTGCCTACTTGTGATTTCTTTCTGTCAAATAAATAAATAAAATCTTTAAAAAAAATACATAGCATAAGAGACAAACAATCCAATAGAAGAAGAGACTACAGAATAGAAAACCTGAATGGCCAATTAAGTTATGAAAGGATGCTCAGCTTCACGGCTACTAAGGAACATGCACATTAGGACAAAATGAAACAGCATTTCCAGACAAATAAGATTGGTGGTAACTAAGGATAACAAATGTTGCCTGGGATTAGAGATGTTATTGTAATCTAAGTACAATCACTAGGAATAAATTTGCAATTATTTTAATATACAAAGTTGAAGACATCCTGACCAATTACAATTCTATTTTTATTTACTTTTTATTATTATATTTTTTAAGGATTTTATTTATTTATTTATTTGTCAGAGAGAGAGAGGGAGAGAGTAAATGCACAAGCAGAGTGGCAGGCAGAGATGGAGTGAGAAGCAGGCTCCCTGCCGAGCAAGTAGCCTGATGCAGGACTCGATCCCAGGACCCTGGGATCATGACCTGAGCCGAAGGCAGCAGCTTAACTGACTGAGACACCCAGGCGTCCCTATTATTATTATTTTTTAGTAAGCTCTATACCCAATGTGGTATTCAAACTCACAACTCACCCCTACTCCCGAGATAAAGTTTCATGCTCCACCAACTGAGCCAGTCAGGACCCCTATATTCCACTTCTAAATAATTATTCTAGATAAACTGTCATGCAAAGCTGTCCATTTCAGAATTGATTTTAAAGGTAAAAATATGTCCTTTAAGATGCCAAGTAAATTCATTTTTGTAATTCATAAATAGGATTCCAGAGGATAGCTAGAATACATGAACTGAACCTAGGTGTAGTAACATTGTTACATCTTAAACACAATGTTGATTAAAAGAAGTGTATTTGATATCAGCCACAGCAACTTCTTTCAAGATATGTCTCCAAAGGCAAAGGAAACAAAAGTGAAGATGAACTTTTGGGACTTCATCAAGATCAAAAGCTTCTGCACAGCAAAGTAAACAGTCAAAAAAACAAAGAGGCAACCCACAGAATGGGAGAAGATATTTGCAAATGACAGTACAGACAAAAGGTTGATATCTAGGATCTATAATCAACTCCTCAAACTCAACACACACAAAACAGACAATCATATAAAAGATGGGCAGAAGATATGAACAGACACTTCTCCAATGAAGACATACAAATGGTTATCAGACACATGAAAAAATGTTCATCATCACTAACCATAAGGGCGATTCAAATTAAAACCACATTGAGATATCACCTTACACCAGTTAGAGTGGCCAAAATTAGCGAGGCAGGAAACAACATGTGTTGGAGAGGATGTGAAGAAAGGGGAACCCTCTTACACTGTTGGTGGGAATGCAAGTTGGTGCAGCCACTTTGGAGAACAGTATGGAGATTCCTCAAGACATTAAAAATAGAGCTTCCGTATGACCCTGCAATTGCACTACTGGGTATTTACCACAAAGATTCAGATGTAGTGAAAAGAAGGGCCATCTGTATCCCAATGCTTATAGCAGCAATGGTCACAGTCACCAAACTGTGGAAAGAACCAGGATGCCCTTCAACGGACAAATGGATAAGGAAGATGTGGTCCATATACACTATGGAGTATTATGCCTCCATCAGAAAGGATGAATACCCAACTTTTGTAGCAACATGGACGGGACTGGAAGAGATTACACTGAGTGAAATAAGTCAAGCAGAGAGAGTCAATTATCATATGGTTTCACTTATTTGTGGAGCATAACAAATACCATGGAGCACAAGGGGAGATGGAGAGAAGAAGGGAGTTGAGGGAAATTGGAAGGGGAGGTGAACCATGAGAGACTATGGACTCTGAAAAACAATCTGAAGGTTTTGAAGGGGTGGGGGGTGGGAGGTTGGGGGGACCAGGTGGTGGGTATTAGAGAGGGCACGGATTGCATGGAGCACTGGGTGTGGTGCAAAAACAATAAATACTGTTACACTGAAAAAAATAAATAATTTTTTAAAAAGTGGATTCTTTTTTTAATTAAGATTTTATTAATGTATCTGAAAGAGAGAGACACAATGAGAGAGGGAACACAAGCAGGGACAGTGGGAGAGGGAGAAGCAGGCTTCCAGATGAGCAGGGCTCTGGAATCATGACCTGAGCCGAAGGCAGCGCTTAACGACTGAGCCACCCAGGCACCCTGAAAAAAGTAGATTCTAGGACCATGCATGAAGTATGGCATCATCCATTTTTTAAAAAGATTTTATCCATTGGGGAGAGAGCACAAGTTGGGGGAAAACCAGAGAGAAAAGGAGAAGCAGATTCTCTCCTGAGTGCAGAGCCCAACACTGGGCTCCATTCCACGTCTCTGAGATCATGACCTGAGCGGAAGTCACTTAACCAACTGAGTCACCCAGGCATCTCAGGACTATCTATTAAAAATGTACAAGGATACTAATCCACACTATAAATTGTTTATGGTACAAGTACAGAGATAATACAAATATAATGTAATAAAAGTATAAAAACATGAACAGAAAGAATACAGTAACTTCAGTGAAAAGATAGCTCTGATTGTTAGAATAATGGAATGGGGATGGGTTTGAACTCTATACACTGATTAAAAAAGAAAGAATCGGAAGCAAATATGGCAGAAAATTCACTTCTGTGATACACGTATCCCTGGCAGCACAAACAAATTCTCTAAAAGATGTACGGGTGTTCCATATTTCAATGGAATGAACCAAAGCCAAACTCCCATGTATTTGTTTTCCTAAAACTTATCTTTTTGAGAACTTGTCACACTGGTTCTTTCCAGATTCCAAAGGGCGTCCCTTGCAATTTTCTAAATCTTAGTAGCTGTTAAATTTTCCAGGGCACGAAACAAAGGGACAGTCTGAAACATGAAGTAAGATGTTGAGAAAGAATGACTCTAATGGGTAACAAATCCTTTTGAAATCCAGCAAACTTGCCATAGTTTTCCTTCATGCCTCAACATCATCAGAGCTGACAGTTACTAAGAGCCACAGAGACGTTTGTGAGCCTGGGGATCTCCTGGGAATACTGTACTGTGCTTTGGGATATATGTTAATCCCTCAGATTCAGTCACTTGCTCCTTAAAATGTAAAATGTTGAATAAGAAGTTCTGGATACAATCGTGAGGTCCCTTGTCCTGACTCCCCTTGCAGGCCCCAGGGCAACTTTTTTTCCTTTTACC
>NC_139023.1:32581398-32859934 GCF_964662115.1 Mustela nivalis | reverse complement strand
CTGCATGATGGGAATATTACATAATGGTGTGTTATGCACAACTCTTCCCAATTCCACACTCAGGGACACTATGTTGATAGTTTGAAATAGGCGGTGGTGAGGGTATTTACAACATGGCAACACCAGCAGGCATTACAGATCAAGGCTCAATTTATTAGTTAGTTGATTGTGTAGACTTAAAAGTTATAGAGAGAATGTTGATGCAGATTAAACTTAAAAGTGTGTTATGTCTGCAGCTGTTAACATTGTAAATGGCATTAAAAAAATTGAGTGGGAGCTCCTGTGGGGCTCAGTTGGTTAAGCATCTGCTTTTTGGCTCAGGTCATGATCTCGGGGTCCTGGGATTGAGCCCTGCTCAGTGGGGGGTCTGCTTCTTCCTCTTCCTCTGCCCACCTCTCTCTCTCCCTTCCCTCTGCTTGTGCTCTCTCTTAGTTGTTTCGCTTTCATTTTACTGCTTAACAAAAATATCAAGCAATATTCATGGAATTACGCTGGTTTATCAAGAGCAACAATATGTTGCTTTGGTTATAAAAACTCAGTAAAAATCAACAAAAGTGTTTTCCGAGAATTAATTGGTTATACGGAATTTAAAGAGAGGACATTTATAAGTTAATATCTTTGTGATAAGAACATTTTTTTTAAGTAGTTTTCAGGCTTGAGACAAAGAACTCTACACGCAGAATGGCATCTTACATATGTTGGACAGAAATAAGAGGATCGAGCCACAGCCAGAAAGATTCCAGAACTGCAGAGACCTGTTCGATCTGATCCTCACGTGTGAAGAGAGAGCGTATGATCAGGTGTTGGAAGATCTGAATTCCAAAGAGCAGGAGACCTGCCAGCCGGTGCACGTCATCAACGTGGACATCCAGGACAGCCACGAAGAGGTCGCCTTGGGGGCATTCCTCATCTGTGAGCTGTGCCAGTGCATTCAGCACACGGAGGACGCGGAGAACGAGATTGATGAGCTGCTTCAGGAGTTTGAGGAGAAGAGCGGCAGAGCCTTCCTGCACACGGTCTGCTTCTACTGACCCAGCTGGCCTGGCGCCAGGTGTGCTGCCCACCCTCCTGAAGCCATCTTTTTGAGCTTCCTTTTGTTAATACTTTTTCCTTCCTGATGCTCTTGTTTTTACTTTCAGGTACTCTGTTGGTCGATGGCAGTGGTACCAATAAACGGTGCATAGGAAACGCAAAGACACAAATGCGTGATTCAAAACAATCACGTTTTCTCTCTCCCACGTATACTTACAAGTGGAATGTTGATTATAAAGTTTTTTTTTTTTCTCTACCCTAAACAGTAAACAACATTTATAGTACATTTCCCCCATGAATTTGTGGCTTTCATTGTGGTTCCTCCCTTCCACCCTCCAAACTTGCAGGAATGTACAAATCACCTGAATAAAGCAATGGGCTTTATCTTGCTGGGGGGGGGTGGGATTGGGGAAACAAAACCTTGAACTCACAACCCTGAGATTGGAAGTCACATGCTCTACTGACTGAGCCAGCCAGGCACTCCATAATAGGATTCTTACAAATCAGTAATACATGGGGAGGTGGGTGGGGGGTTGGGATAACTGGGTGACAGGCATTAAGGAGAGCCCGTGATGTGATGAGCACTTGGTGTTATATGTGACTGATGAATTGCTGAACTCTACATCTGAAACTAATGTTGTATTATATGTTGGCTAATTGAATTTAAATTAAAAAACAAACAAACAAACAAACAGGGCGCCTGGGTGGTTCAGTGGGTTAAGCCACTGCCTTCAACTCAGGTCATGATCTCAGGGTCCTGGGATCGAGTCCTGCATCGGGCTCTCTGCTCAGCAGAGAGCCTGCTTCCTCCTCTCTCTCTCTGCCTGCCTCTCTGCCTACTTGTGATCTCTCTCTGTCAAATAAATAAATAAAATCTTTAAAAACAAAGCAAAACAGTAATGCATATGCCTATATGTTGCTATGGACTGAACTGTGCCCTAAAATTCATATGGTAAAGCCGTAACCCCCAGTATGACTGTTTTTGGAGATAACATCTTTAGGAGGCAATTAAGTATAAATGAAGTAAAAGGGTGTGACTCTACTAATAAAATTGGACAGCCCAAAAAAAGGGAAGTGAGATCACTCTCCCTTCCTGCTTCCTAGCAGGAAAAGGCCATGTGAGCATACAACAAAACGGCAGCCATGTACAAGTCAAGAGAAGAGACCTCAGAATGAAACCTAGCACCTTGGTCTTAGACTTTCCAGCATCTCATAACTGTGAGAAGTAAATTTCTGTTAAGCCACCCAGCCTATGGTATTTTGCTATGGAAGCCCAGACTTAGACACACACACACACACACACACACACACACACACACACACACATACTCTGTTGATAGGTGTGCAAATACTTAAGAAATGTTAAAGAGGGGCACCTGGGTGGCTCAGTGGGTTAAAGCCTCCACCTTCGGCTCAGGTCATGATCCCAGAGTCCTGGGATAGAGTCCCGCATCTGGCTCTCTGCTCAGTAGGGAGCCTGCTTCCCCCTTCTCTGCCTGCCTCTCTGTGTACTTGTGATCTCTGTCAGATGAATGAATAAAATCTTAAAGAAAAAAAAAGAAGAAATGTTAAAGAATGCTAAGTGCTATAAAAATATGGAGTAAATGATATGTGAGGAGTGCACTAGAGGTGGCATTTTAGGTAATCCAGGCCATAGATCATGAGGACCTGAACTTGGGCAGTGACCTTAGAAAAACTGAACATGGCTTCAAGAGGGCACCATTTGACTTGTCAGCTACAACTGACCAGCACCTGGACGGCCCATGGATGTTGGATATTTCTCCTGTATGTATGTAAAACATCCCACTTAATCCCCTGAGTTTTAATTTGTTCCTCTGATCATCCTCTATCCTATTGCCAGAGCAAATGTTCTAAATCTCATGATGTCACATTTCTGCTTACAATTGTATCACGATTGCCTGGATATCAAGGTCAAGTTCAGATCTCCTTCTTAATACATCTGCCTACCTCTCTCCCTCTTTAAAGATCTTATTTATTTATTTGACAGACAGAGATTTCAAGTAGGCAGAGAGTCAGGCAGAGAGAGGGGGGGAAGCAGTCACCCTGCTGAGCAGAGAGCCCAATGAGGGCTTGATCCCAGGACCCTGGAATCCTGACCCGAGTGGAAGGCACAGGCTTTAACCCACTGAGCCACTCAGGCGCTCCTGCCTGCCTCTCTATGTCACATCTTTTTCAATCCACTTCTCCCAGTTCCACCTCTATCCCAAACATGCACATCCCTTCATTCTGGTTATACTCAGCTAGTTCCTTTGCTCTGTCCTGTTGCTTCACGAGGTTTCTGTTGCTGTATCTGGAAATCTCTCCTCTGTTTAGCCAACTTCTTGTTCTTCAAAATTTAGGGCCAGAATTACTTTTTCAAAGAAACCTTCCCAGACCCTTTCTGATTTAGGTCCCCTCCTCTGTGCTGTCTGTGATGAACTTGGCCTCTGCATATTACATTGTGCATATTACACAAACTCTGTGCCGTGCTATTGACTTACTTGCCTGTCTTCCCCACAATCTATGTCATATTCATTCTTTTTATCCTCCATACCAAATATGGGGCCTTTCGCATAGTAGGTCTCATTAAGTGCATGTTGGAAGAATTTATTAAAAAAAAAAAAAAGATTTATTTATTAGACAGCGAGCGAGAGCGCGCAAGCGCACGCAAGAGCACGAGCAGGGGAGGAGTAGAGGCAGAGGAAGAAGCAAGCTGTCTGCTGGGCAGGGAGCCCCAGGCGGAGCTCCATCCCAGGACCCTGGGATCATAACCCGAGCCCAACGCAGCCGCTTAAGAAACTGAGCCACCCAGGTGTCCCAGGAGACTTAATTTTCTAAGTAGAGCTACAGGGCTTAGTGAGCCCCTAGAGGAAAACAACAAAGAAAACTTTTCTGAGGCTTAAGAAGCAGACGTTTTGGGCGCCTGGGTGGCTCAGTGGGTTAAGCCTCTGCCTTCAGCTCAGGTCATGATCCCAGCGTCCTGGGATCGAGCTCCGCATCGGGCTCTCTGCTCTGCGGAGAGCCTGCTTCCTCCTCTCTCTGCCTGCCTCCCTGCCTGCTTGTGATCTCTCTCTCTCTGTCAAATAAATAAATAAAATCTTAAAAAAAAAAAAGAAGCAGACGTTTTGCGGCTTGGACTTTGACGGGGAGGACCACCTGGGAGCCGGAATACCGAGAAAAATTGCTCTGCCAGCCTCTCTTCTCAGCTTACCCAGCCAATCCGAGAGCCGGACAGGTGAAACTGAAACGAGCAAAACTACAGTTCCCGTCATACCTCAAGAACCCGCTCTCGGCGGCTGCTCTTCGTCACCGCCTCTTCCCTACGGAAGTGAAAGGAGCACTTCCGGGTTTGGCAAGAACCTGCGCTCGGCGGCGGCGTTCGCTCGGCCCTGTTGGGTCTAGCTCAGAAGCTCCGCCTCTCCCCGGTTTTCTAGAAATCCGGCTTTGCTCTTGGTGGTGTCGTGCAGGTTATTTCCCCGCCACTCCGGGTGCTCTCGAGGCAGTGCTCTCCGGAGCGGGCGAGACTTTCCTGTTGAGGTTCGGAGTTCGCGTAGGGCGCGGCGGGCTTGTGGCACGGGATAAGGAAACCGGTTACCGGAATCGCGGCTCCGTGCTGACATCCCCTTTTTTTCCCTTCCCGATTTCAGCGTCCCAGGCGCGCGTGTGGGCTCTCCCATGGCGGATACGGCCCCGAACGGCCCCCAAGGGGCGGGAGCAGTGGTAAGTGAGCGAGCAGGGTCTTCTCTTTCGATTTACTGGAGTTAGGAGGGAGCCGGAGGTGTCGCCAAGACCGTTCTGAGACGTTCCACCTCAGTGCTGCCGGGGGCTGGGATTAGTGATTGAGGTGGGGGGTAGCGCAGCGAGGAGGGATCTTGAGCAGAGATGTAGAGGAAGCTACAAGTTTTCTGTTTCTTGAGCCATTGTGGGCCGGGCTGGAGCAGGTGGCTCTTAGCCCTATGCCAGGGAAGTCGGGCCTTCTTACCTCCCCCGTCCCCCCCCTCCCCGCCAGTTTCTAATTGTCTTAGGTTCCAAGGTTGAAGATGCCAGCTGAGGTGGTGCCGCGACACAGGCCTCATTCCGCACACGCGTGCTCGCGGAGAATGTCTCTGCCGGTTTTATGGGATTATATGAAAATTACGCAGTGGGGGAAGAGCAGTCTTTTGTTTTTTGTTTTGTGGGTTTTTTTGTTTGTTTGTTTCTCTTTTCGTCATTTTGTCCTTCTTTACGAAGAGAGATAATAGGTTTCTGTTAATATTTTATTTATTTTTTTTAAATATTTATTTGAGATAGAGGCAGAGATAGTGACAGAGAGCACTAGCGGGAGGAGAGGGGGAAGCAGGCTCCTGATCAGGGGAGCCCGATGTGGGGCTCCGTCCCAGGACCCTGAGATCATAACCTGAGCCAGAGGCAGCCGCTTAACCGACTGAGCCACTCAGGCGTCCCTAAATATTTTATTGTTAACGTGCAGATCTGCTTACTAGTAAGTTGTCCCTAAAGCATTGTTGCCCTCTAATTTTAAACACTATGAATATATGTTTCCCCCCCCCCTTAAACATTTTTTCCACTTGAAACATTTTACAGCATTTCCATTTATAGACACAATTTTTTTCATTTTGTTGAACCCTTTGAGAATTAGTTGCATACACAATGATGGCTAATTCATAAATACTTAAGTATTGTTCAGTCCCACAGTGCAGCCATCGCTGCAATTTTTGCAGTTAAATTTCGTTGATACATGTTATTATCTGATTTATAATCCATATTCAGATTTCCTCCATTGCCTGTTAAAGCTGCTTCCTCCTTATCCAGGATTTAGTACAAGCAAGCATTTTGCTTTTACTGGCATTAAGTCTCTTTAGTCTAGAATAGTTTTGCCTTCTTTGTACCATTTCAGACTTGTTTTGCTTCTCAAACTGAAGTTGCTTGTTTTCTTTCCCTGTATAACTAGATTCAAGTTGAATATTTTGGTAGGAATATTCCATAAGTGATACTTGGTCATTTTCCGTGCATTATATATATTTCAGGAAACATTTTGTGTTAATTTATGTCATCATTGGAGATAAGTTTGATTATTTGGTTCAGGTGGTATCCAGCAGACTCTCCACTGTAAAGATACCTTTCTGTGGCATGGTGCTTTGAGACTGTGTGAATAGTTTTTCACCTCAGTAGGTTTTCACCCAACGTTCATTGATTCCCCCCCCCCCCCAAACTATAACGTGACTGGATTGTTGACTCTTAAAGTGTTAACTGGTGTGCCTGAGTGGCTTACTCTTTAATTGTGTGCCTTAGGCTCAGGTCATAATCCCAGGGTCCTGGGATCAAATCCTTATATTGGGCTCCCTTGCTCAGCAGGAAGCCTGCTTCTCCCTCTCCATTCCCCCTGCTTCTGCTCCCTGTCTCACTGTGTCTCTCTCTGTCAAAAAAAATAAATAAAATATTTAAAAAATAAAAAAGAATAAACCAATATACTTTTTTAAACCTTTTTTACTGTGTACCAAAATGCAGGTAGATAAAGGTGTACAAAATAAAATGAACAGATAAGTGATTTATTACAAAATATCCACCCAAGGGGCGGCTGGGTGGCTCGGTGGGTTAAGCCTCTGCCTTCAGCTCTGTTCATGATCCCAGGGTCCTGGGATCAAGCCCCACCTCGGGCTCTCTGCTCAGCAGGGAGCCTGCTTCCCCCTTGCTCTCTCTGTGCTGCTCTGCCTACTTGTGATCTCTCTGTGTCAAAGAAATGAATAAAATCTTAAAAAAAAAAAAAATAACCACCCCAAACCAAATAGATTTCATTTTATTTTATTTTTAAAAATATTTATTTTTATAAAGATTGATATATTTTAGAGAGGGAGAGAAACTTAAGCAGACTCTGTGTGAAAACAGAGCCCAGCTTCAGGCTTGAGCCTGAGATCATGACCTGAGCGGAAACTGAGAGTCGGAGGCTTAACCCACTGCACTACGCAGGCACCCCAAAAAGATTTATTTTTAAATTTTTAAAAAAGATTTTATTTATTTGAGAGAGAACAAGTAGAACCAGGGGGAATGGCAAGTAGGGGAGAAGTGGGCTCTGCGAGCAAGGAGGTGGACATGGGGCTCTATCCCAGGACCTTGGGACCATGACGTGAGCTGAAGGCAGCTGCTTAACTGACTGAACTACCCAGGTGCCCCAAACATTTTATTTTTAAGCAATCTTTATACCCAGTGTGGGACTTGAACACGCAACTGCAAGATCAAGAGTTGCATGCTCCATTGACTGAGCCAGCCAGATGCCCTTAAGCTTAAATTTCAAAGAACATGTTCTAAAATTTCAGGCTGTAGTGTAAATTTCTGAATTTTCTAGAGAACCTGTGTACTCTAAGCTAGATTCATTCTTCCACTTGACTGTGGGTGATCATTTAAATTTAGAGAAGTCACAGTGTGGTAGGTTTGGATACAATAAACTAGGCATATATCCAAAAATTACCTGAATATTGTTAAAAAGACATGCAGTGAAACATCTTTGGATTTTAAAATGTACTTGGATTTTTCCAAAAGGTTTTCTATCTTTTTTTATTATTAAAGATTTATTAGGCGGGAACAGAGCCTGAGTGGGAGGTGGGTAGGGAGAGGGACAGGCAGACTCCCCACTGAGCAGGGAGCCCTGTGTGGGACCCTGTCCCAGGACCCCGGGATCATGATCTAAACTGAAAGCAGACGCTTAACCAACTGAGCCACCCAGCCACCTGGTTTTTGTATCTTTCAAAAGATAATTAAGTTAGATTGCTTAGAGTAGTGTTTTAGACTCCATGTTAAGATTCATTAGTGAGTTTTGAAATCCCTTTAGTGAAAACACTATTTCTAAACATTAAATAGAGTACAAAGCACCAAAATCCATTACACATTGGGAAGATACTATTTTGTGAAACTTCTTTGTAGAAGTTTATATATCCATGTGTGTTTGTATTGGACTTTGATGTAAAAATTATTAACGTAGATTCTATCAGAAAACATTAAAGCCGCTTTAGGATTTGAATACAAGATACATTTTGAAGAGAAAACAGATTTTAAGTGATTCTGTTAGTGTTAATAGCTCCATCCTTGGCAAACATAGCAAGGGCAAAGATAGAATGAGAAAACATGGAGAATCAAGTGGGTTATGGGAGTTTAATTTAGGGCCACTGAAATAGGGTAAGATGTATGGGGCAGCTTCCAAGGGGATGAAGAAAGTCATAAAATTGAAGAGGCAGGGACTCTTTAACATTTGACAGCTATATTTTGAACCCTGAGAGTATGTCGGGCCTTGTGTTTATCTAAGCAAATTATTATGAGTTAGGTAGTGAATGAGTGTTCCCATGGTTTTACGTTTCTCCTTTGTAAGGTTTATTTAATCCAGATTGGCTTTGTGTGATGCCTTTTTACTCAGCTCTAAAACCTGTCTATTTGAATTTGAGATTTCTAAAAATAGGCATTATGGTTCTCTTGAGAGCAATTAGTCCTTATTTAACGTTCTTTTAAAATAAATGAAGCCAGTATCACAACTGTTGAAGGAATACAGACAATTGTAGTTAAGTTTCTGTTCCAATGATTTCTTTCTTCTTAGTCTTTATGTTTTTAAATATCAGCTGGTATTTTTCTATTGAAGTATTTCTGACGCTTTTCTGAATCAGAACTATAGGGTGTTCAGAGGAGTCGCTGAGCGGATAGGTGAAACAGTTGCCTTAAGGAGTTTTCACAATTTAATGATCTTAAGTAATCTCTGCAGGGTTGTTAAAACATTTTGAATAGGAATAAGACTACGTGATCTTCACCCTTGGAAAGATAATTTGCAGGCTTAGTTACTACAGTATTTTTCTTTTTTAAATTTAGCAATTCATGATGGCCAATAAACTGGACACGGCGATGTGGCTTTCTCGCTTGTTCACAGTTTACTGCTCTGCTCTGTTTGTCCTGCCTGTTCTTGGGTATGTATCACACAGATTTTCTGCCTTTGATACTCAGTTGTTTGGTGGGTTTTCCCGGACTGCCTTTTATGTGCCGGGCTTGTTAAATTGCAAGAGGTTCTGGAGCAGATCAAACACAGGTCTCATGCTTTAGGTGCTAATAACTCAGTTATAGCACCATCTGGAAGGATGTCTTAGGTCCCGTGCTTTGTGAAAGCACATATTTTTTTCATTTTTGATTTTTGCACTTAAAGAAGATGACTGCTTTATAAAATTCAGTTGGGCAGATCTATGAAGGGATGCTTCTAGGAAGTATTATAGAGTCAAGTAGTTCTTTTCTATTGACAAGTAGGAGATTTAGGGGTTGTGCAATTATGATGCAATCCACAAAGGAGGAAGAGAGCTGCTAGTTGTTATGTCTCAGGATAACCTCTCCTCTGGTAATTTGCAGGTTGCATGAAGCTGCAAGCTTTTATCAACGTGCTTTACTGGCAAATGCTCTTACCAGTGCTCTGAGGCTGCACCAAAGGTTACCACATTTCCAGTTAAGCAGAGCATTCCTCGCCCAGGCTTTACTAGAAGACAGCTGCCACTACCTGCTGTACTCACTCATCTTTGTCAATTCCTACCCTGTTACAAGTATCCTTTTTGTGCCTTTTTGACAAGAAGTCACCTACCAAGTGTAGGAGATCTCTTCTGATTATTTTTGGCAATAGGAGGGGTTCAACCATGAGGGCTTCCATGAACCTAGGTTAGTTGGTTTGTTGACACTTAATTTGAATGAAGATACATTTAGTGTAAGAGTTTCTGATTCTGACATGTGAAATCTAAATTTGAAGAGCAGATTGGGAATTTTAAATTTTGTATCTTTGTTCTTGCCTCTTGTAAGCTTCTGTATTAGCAATGGGTATTTCAAACTTCAGATTCAAAGCACAGGACTATGGAGGGCTTATTTTAGTATTTACACTTTTTTTTTTTCATTTAATTCACATCTTTGGGAAATTGTCCGTATGTCTTGCTTTAAAAAAAGAGAAATCCTCAGCTCTTTCAACTCCTAGTGAACTAGAAACAAATGGAAATTCAAGAAATAACTTATTTAAGCAGAAAACTAGATAATAAATACAATAAAAATTTAGTATTTACTGCAGATAGAGTAGAAAATAAGGACACGTATAGTCTTTGGAGCTAATGAGAGTGAAATAACTCATTTGAAATGGTATGTTTACACATTTCGAAAGTGTGTTGGGTGAGAATAGCTTTACTCAAAAGGCTGGGGAGGGTTGGGAAGGAGGGGAAGCTCTAGATTAAACAGTTTTAAGTAGATTTCTTTACTACAGGACTTTTGATCTGCTAATGTGCATTGTGAGGCAAAGGGTGACTGGAGTTTCTCAGTCATTTTTAATAGTCTGTCCCCAGTATGGTTCCTCTGTCCCTCCAGAAAGTATTTTGTGCTTTAAGTGCTGCTCTTAAGAGTTTTTAAATGTTTGATATATTCTGATAAATTCATAAGCTATACATGTGTCTACATAACTATACCTAATGGAAAACACAATAAAATCTGTCTCCAGGGCTAAATATTACCTATTTAGATAATACTTTCTATGATTGTGAAGTACCAGATTTTAAATAGATTTTTTAAAAGTCTTAAGGAAAAAAGAGTAGGTAACTGAAATATTTTGAGTACCTGTTTTGTCAGTGCATATGAACTTTGCATACTTAGTCCTTGCAACACTGAAAAAAATCATAGTGAGCATCATACATACATATTTTATATATATATATATATATTTTTTTTTTTTTTTTTTTAAGATTTTATATTTTAGAGCACTGGTGGAAGTAGAGAGGGAGGGGGAGAAACAGACTTCCTGCTAAGCAGGGAGCCAGATGTGGGGCTCCTTGATCCCAGGACCCTGAGATCATGACCTGAGCAGAAGGCAAAGGTTTAACTGACTGAGCAGACCCAGATGTCCAGAATATCATATTGATAAGGGGTTTCAAATAACTTGCCTGACATCACACTGGCAAGTACATAGTAATGCTGACAAGGTCTTTCTGACTTAAAAGATCTACCTAATTTACAGTTAATGTATGTGTAACATTTTTTTTTTTAAGATTTTATTTTTTTGACAGAAGGAGAGATCACAAAGAGGCAGAGAGGCAGGCAGAGAGAGAGGGAAGCAGGCTCCCCACTGAGCAGAGAGCTGGATGCTGGGCTCAATCCCAGGACCCTGAGACCATGACCCAAGCCGAAGGCAGAAAGCTTTAACCCACTGAACCACCCAGGAATCCCTGCGTAACACTTTAATATAATTTTGAAATCTTTCTGTCTGCCTAGACAAAGCCAGTCTACACAGCAGGTGGTCACCAAGTTTTGTTGAGTGAATCCTGAGTTGATGTCCAGTGGGGCTCAGGACCAGTTAAGATAACCTCTCTGTCTTCTCTGCAGTTGGTTATTTACTAGCCCCTCCCTTTGGGAGTGTTGAAGAGTAAGGAGTTCGTGTTCCTTTAATTTTTACATTAGAGGTTGGGGAGTGGTGAGCAATAGGAAGAGCCTAAACTAGTAACTGGCAAGAAATACTAATTTGATTCTTAAAGTATTTGAGTATTAGGTTAGTGAATAAAGGGTGAGCCCCAAATCATATTACAAAGTTGTGTTCTGATCTTCGGTCTTAAAAAGGTGATGCCGTCCTTGCTCTAATGATGATAGGTACTTAGAGTTTAACTTTGTAGATTTTTCACTCTTTACATTTTCTAGATAGTTTAAAAGTGACAATGAAAGCTAAGATTATGAATCTCTCTTCTAAAAAAATTTTATTTATTTATTTATTTGACAGATCACAAGTAGGCAGAGAGAGAGGGGGAAGCAGGCTCCCTGCTGAGCAGAGAGCCTGATGCGGGGCTTGATGCGGGGCTCAGTCCCAGGAGATCATGACCTGAGCTGAAGGCAGAGGCTTAACCCAGTGAGCCACCCAGCTGCCCCCAAATTATGAATCTTTGATCAACGATTTGTGAACTATAGAATGTTAGTGATAAAAAACTCATTAGAAATCTGTAGCTTTTTTTGGTAGTATTTATTTGAGAGAGAGCACACTAGCAGGATTGGGGGGGCAGGAAGAGAGAGAGAGAAATCTCCAGCAGACTCCCTGCTGAGCTTGGAGGCCTGCTGAGCGCAGAGATAGACCCGGGTCGGGGCTCCATCCCATGACCCAAACTCATGACTTGAGCTGAAATCAAGACTTGGATGCTTATCTCACTGAGCTACCCAGGCATTGCCCACCCCGCCCTTTTAAAAAAATTTATTTCTTTGAGAGGGAGAGAAATCTTAACTTTGATGAAACTTAGCCTAGGATATGAAGTTAATGTCAGAGCCATGATTGGAACCCAGATATCTTGACTGTCCTTTCAGGGTTCTGTTTTCATTACCTGCATCGCTTCTACTGAATCAAGGCTTCAAGTTAGGATATGCGTCAAGGTTTAAATTTAACTATTTAAGAAGCAACAGAATTTTACAGTAGCCTTGGAGAGGAGAGGCTTGTAGCTTTCATCAGTTTCAGAGGGATCTTGATTGATTAAAAAGTGTGAAACTATATATACATGGTCTCCACATGGTCTTCACTGAGGAGATTGGCGTTTTACTTAATTCTTGTTAGTGTCAGGGAAGAATTGGTCAAGATATCAACTTGGAGAACTATATTAGGTAGGATTTTCCTAATCCTTGTGTATAATAGGTTACTGTCTTGCTTGCCAGTTGGAATTAGGCATTTTTGGATCCTAATGAGTTATGGTGGTAATGGATTTGGAACTCCTTGTGTTACAATAATCACCATTTCCCATCACACCTAAGCTTTCATTTAGTGTAGAAAAAATACAATGGTTCATTTCTTAGAAACTGCATGTACTTTTTTTTTTTCCCCAAATGAGGGTAATGTAAACATTTTTTTAAAAATGTAAACATTTTTTTTTTTATTTTTTTTTTTAAATAAGTAAACTCTACACTGAACATTAGGCTTGCAGTTATAACCTTGAGATCAGGTCGCATACTCTGTTGAGTGAGCCATGCAGGCACCCCATAAACTGCAAAAACCTTTTTTTTTTATTAAGATTTTATTTATATATTTGACAGAGATCACAAGTGGGCAGGAGAGAGAGGGAAGGGCTGAGCGGAGAGCCCAATGTGGGGCTTAGTCCCAGGACCCTGAGATCACGACCTGAGCCAAAGGCAGAGCCTTTAACCCACTGAGCCACCCAGGTGCCCCTGCAAATACTTTTAGGACATGTATTTTTGCCATTCATAATGAACTAACAGTTTGTAACATTTTATGAAAATACTTGACAAGTTTTGTTGTTCTTATTAGCAGCCTGGCAGAAATTGGGGTAAATAGGATCTTTTGAGCAATTTTCGTTATTCAAAAAGCTGAATGAGAATTGCATATTTATCCATGACATAAAGCCAAACAGTTGAACTCAAATCGTGTATGTAATTATTATTATTATTATTTTTTAAGATTTTATTTATTTATTTGACAGAGAGAGAGAGAGCGCACAAGCAGGGGGAGAGGCAGAGGGAGAGGAAGAACCAGGCTCCCTGCAAAGCAGGAGAAGCCCGATATGGGACTCGATCCCAGGTCTCCGGGATCATGACCTGAGCCGAAGGCAGTGGCTTAACCAACTGAGCCACCCAGGCGCCCCTCGTGTCTGTAATTAAACTGATGAGACTCTCAATTAACTGTACTACAAAAGCCCAAATATATATATATATATATATATATATATATATATACACACACATACATGTATATGCTTTTTATTTGTACAGATTGAGAACACATGAACTGTACAAGCAAGGTAGGTACAGTATCTTGAAATAATGGGAATCTTGTAGGAAAGAAATAATGAAAGATCTTTAGTTGAGGAAAATTGGGGAAGTACTATTTACAAGCTTTTTTTTTTTTTAATTTTTATTTTTTTACATAAACTCTACTTCCAGTGTGGGCTTCACACCACCCCAAGATGGAGTCCTGTGCTCTACTGACTATGCCAGCCGAGGCACCCCTGAGGAATTACTTTCTAAACCATTATCCCAGACTCTACTGAGCAGTTTCGATGAGGAAAGCAGGACCAAAGACTGCTTTATATTTGAAGGCCAAATTATTCAGGCCAGGATGGCCATTTTGGGGTTAAAAGTGGTAATATTTTGAGGTGGCCTGAATTTTGATAAAATTTAGCAAATGTTCATAATATTTTATTATTTAGTAGAAAAGAAAAAAAAAACCTTTTCACTGTAATAAAAAAACTGAGCTTTATGAAATTGTTTACAGGTAGAAAAACAAAATTTCATTTGGTTCCAAAGTAAAACAACAGAAGCCATCCCTGGAGTTCTTTTAGCAGATACTGGTTCAGATCTATATTGGGCATGATACATAGCCTGTTTTACAAAGTACTTGATAAATGTTAAACATTTTCCTTAATTGTTTTCTCCAGTGAGTATTTTCCCAGTCTTGTTATTTTCTTTGCTTCATGCTGCCACATACACGAAAAAGGTCCTTGATGTAAGTAAAGTTCTGCCTTTTTTTTGACTCCTGCATTGCAGATTGTTGACATGAATTTGAATTCTAAGACATTTTGGTATTTGTCAGGAAAGTTTCCTTCAATCCCTGCAGACTTGTTGTAAATTATTAGTCATTTGAAAGTCTTAAGTTTGAAAATTTTTATTTAAGTTTCACAAAGTACACTTTATAGGTAAATGATTATATTGCAGAATACTCCCAGTCCCCAGAGAATTTTTGAAATTTGAAATAGATTTTGTTTTTTTAAAAAAATCATTTAGGTTTGGTAAGTTGTCTAAGATCTCTTGTTCTGTCGTTGCTTAATTTTAACATACTTTAGTGTTCAGAACTGCTGCTTTCCGAAAATATTTTCTTATTCCTAGGTTCGAACAGGAAGCATCATTAAGTGTGCCAGGTGGATTGACTGCATATGCACTGACAGTTGAATTAAAATATCCAAATGTTTGTGCTCGCTTCCGCAGCACATATACTAAAATATCCAAATGTTTGACTTGTGTTGGCCTGTTTCTTTATTCATACAGTTCTTTGGTCACAGTAGTAATGGGATACTGTAATTTATTTAGCTAAGGACTCAGAAATATCTTAACTGTATTACTAGGTAGTTTGTTATGGTAAGGTTGAAATAACCACTATTTTTTTGTGAAATAATCTAGTCTTTAAAAAAAAAAAAAAAGCATGGAAATGACTTACTAAAGTTGTCTTACTTTTCAAATACACAAAATCCAGCAAAGCAGGAAAATATACACTAACTTTTACATTATTTTGTAAACTTTTATATTACCATTTCCAAAATGTCTTTTAGTTGTATTACCTGTTGGATATGCTGTTTGTTTAAAGAAAGAAGATATTTGAGTAATCAAAAATGCTTCATTATTTCTGATACTGTTTTCTTATGTTTTAGGCAAAGGGTTCAAATAGTTTACCTCTGCTGAGATCTATCTTGGATAAATTAAGTGCTAATCAACAGAATATTCTGAAATTTATTGCTTGTAATGAAATATTCTTGATGCCTGCTACAGTTTTTATGCTTTTTAGGTAAGAATAAAAATACATTTGTTTTGGGAGGCAGATAACCAAGTTAATGTAATAAAGGTATTATTTCATCTTGCTCATTTCATCTTGCTTAAATCTTGTTAGATACTGATATGCAGAGCTAGATTGATCTTAGCAGCCATTTTTTATTGTATCGTAGAGAACCTGAGATGTTATGGTAAACCTAGGAACTTGCTTATTTATCATTGCTTGTGATTTACCGTTTACTGTTTTGAAAATTTATTTTAGAATTGCTGCCTTTGAAAGAATCTTAGGAAGCCTCATTTTATGTGTCTGCCATTATTTAGATGGTTTTTCTTTCAGAAAAATCACGGTCTGATACTGATAGCTGCCTATTATCACCTCTGTGTTTTGTATCTTTTTTTTTTTTTTTTTTTTAAGATTTTATTTGCAAGAGAAAGACATAGTGAGAGAGAGAGCACTAGGGGGAGGGGAGCTCGAGCTGGGAGGAGAGGGAGAAGCTGGCTCCTTGCTCAGCAGGGAGCATGACCTGAGACTCAATCCCAGAACCCTGGGATCCTGACCGGAGCTGAAGGTAGATGCTTAACCAACTGAGCCACCGAGGCGTCCCTTGATTGTTCTTAATTATAGCAGTAAGGCATAAATAAATTTCTGTCCTGTTAGAAATTAAAACAGGCTAGTATTGACCCTCCCCATCAAGATTCTTGCATTTAAGTTTTAAAAGCTCATTTCTGGGGAGATGGGTGGGAGAATGGGTAAAAAAGATGATGGGGATTAAGGAGTGCGCTTGTGATAAGCACTGGGTGATTAAAATGAAAACTTGAAAAAAAGAAGAAAATGGAGGAGCATAAGCTTTGGTTACCAAGTCAAAAGTTCTTCTCTGTCTCTGTTAATTTGTTTATCTTCTTTGTTGTGGAAAGAAAAAAATTACTAGCTTCAAAGCTAAATTGGAGAAAAATTCAGATCAGTAGGGAAAAAAAACTACATTTCTGCCTGGATTATTGCTTTTTTAGTTTTTCCAATAAGAGGACATTACAGATAAAAGCTAAAATACCATTTGACTCTGAGTTGTTGCAGTTCTGTCCTCTTCTCTTACATCTTTGTGCATGTTAAAAATATTTATACAGATACATAGAAAATACATACTATGGGGGCGCCTGGGTGGCTCAGTGGGTTAAAGCCTCTGCCTTCGGCTAAGGTCATGATCCTGGAGGGTCCTGGAATCGAGCCCGGCATTGGGCTCTCTGCTTAGCGGGGAGCCTGCTCCCACCTCTCTCTGCCTGCCTCTCTTCCTACAAAAAAAAGAAAAGAAAATACATATGGGTGCAGGATTTGGGGGTTTTTGTTTTTTTGTTTTTTATTTTGCGTCAGAAGTGCCATAATCCATCTGTTCTCTGCATCTTGCTTTTTTCCACTCCTCCAGTATGTTTTCGTGCCCTATTCATGTTGATAGATACAATTCTTGTTTGTTCCATTTAATGGCCATGTAGTGTTTGGTCATATGCTGCATTTTATTACCTGTTCCATGTTGATGGAGAAACATGTGTTTCCAGAGTTTTGTTTTTCTAAATATTGATGGATGAACATCTTTTTATCTTCTTAAAAATTTTTTTTTATTTATCTTAAATAGTCTCTACTCCCAATGTGGATCTCAAACCCCGAGATCAAGAGTTGTATGCTGCTTTGACTGAGCCCTCTTTTTACCTTTCTGCTTATATTTTTGTGCATGTGTTTTCTCTAACCTAGAACTGGTTTTGCTGAGGCTAAGCTAAGTGCATTTTATACTTAATAGACCATGCCAGACTTTAAGATGTCTGTATTTGCCGTTTTCCATGATCTCATTAACGCAAAAAACTTATTTTTTATGAAATATTTCATTTTAGTGTGCATTGCCTTAATGAGTGAGATTTTTGCATGTCTGACTCTTTAGCAGTCTGTAAGCCAGTAACAGTTTTATAGATTTCCTCATAAATGCATTCGTTCCATTCTTTTAAGTAATGTTTTTCTCTGGAAACTCCAGGATCACCACCTGTTGCTCAGGCTGTAGGATCATAAGTTAGGTAATATAATCTAAATAAAGTCTGAAATGGTAGAGTGGAAAGACTTATTGGGCGTTAGAGACCTGGATTCTAGTTGATGTGATCATTAACTTAGCCTTTTGAGCATTGATTTTTTTTTTTTTTTCACATTTAAAAAACTTAAACCTTGGGGCGCCTGGGTGGCTCAGTGGGTTAAGCCTCTGCTTTCGGCTCAGGTCATGATCCCAGGGTCCTGGGATCGAGCCCCACATCGGGCTCTCTGCTCAGCAGGGAGCCTGCTTCCCCCTCTCTCTCTGCCTGCTGCTCTGACTACTTGTGATCTGTCAAATAAATAAATAAAATCTTAAAAAAAAAAAAAACCTTAAACTGATTTTAATTTTCAAGATTATTGTAAAAGAGATGAGAATTTACCAGAGATATTTAAAGAGAGAAATCACCTTGTTATTTTAAAAGTCTAACATAAGATTATAAGCTTTCCCTCATAGGAAAAGCTCTTGATGATTTAATATCATTCGCATATAACACAAACTATAAAATTAACTTGAAGTCATTATTCCTTAGATGGTCCGTCCATGATAGAAAGACAATCTAGGGGCGCCTGGGTGGCTCAGTGGTTAAGCCGCTGCCTTCGGCTCAGGGTCCTGGGATTGAGTCCCACATTGGGCTCTCTGCTTAGCGGGGAGCCTGCTTCCCTCTCTCTCTCTCTGCCTGCCTCTCGGTCTGCTTGTGATCTCTCTCTGTCAAATAAATAAATAAAATCTTTAAATAAAAAAAAGACAATCTAATATTAGAAGCCTTCATTACGTTATATTTTTCTGAGCAATGCTTCAAGCTTTGTATTTAAAAATGAAGGTAAAGTCTGTGAGTTTATCTTATGTATACATGGACATGAGTGTAAAAAAAGATAAGAGGATGAGATCTTGTAGCTTTATTCGTTAGTAGAGAGCTTGTTACATAATAGTAATGCTAAGGTGAACTGGTTGAAGCTAAAAAAAAGCACGAGGGAAATTTATGTGTTGTGCTGGGGATAATCCTCAAGATAAAGAAAATTTAGAAATTTGTTAAAGGGCGCCTGAGTGGCTCAGTTGGCTGAGTGGCTGCCTTCGGCTCAGGTCACGATCCCAGGTTCCGCAACGGGCTCCCTGCTCAGTGGAGTCTGCTTCTCCCTCTTTCTCTGCCTGCTGCTCTGCCTGCCGCTCTGCCTACTTGTGCTTTCTCTCTCTCTCTCAAATAAATAAATAAAATCTTTAAAAAAAAAATTTTTTTTATTAAGAACTGTGTAGGGTGTTCCCTTTTATATTTTGGGATGTGTTTGTATATTTAAGGGCATATGAATGTTTTTTTCTGCTTCAGTTTCTTCATCTTTGAAATGGGAGTGATAATGCCACTTCTCTCTTGGAATTGTTAAATGGATTCAGTGCATTGTATAGTGAGCACTGTATCAGTGTCAGTCATTATATGCCCTTGTGCGAGGGAATTTTTGGAAGGATTAATATTAGAGACTGAGCTGTAATTCTGAGGAAGGAGCTAACTTGGATGATGGAAAATTTTTCATTGAATATTCCTTTCTGTATTTTCCTTTTTTTAAAATTTTTAAATTAAAATTTTTTAATTTTTAAATTAAAAAAAATTATTTATTTATTTGACACAGAGAGAGAGATTACAGTTAGGCAGAGAGTCAGGCAGAGAGAGAAGGGGAAGCAGGCTCCCCGCCGAGCAGAGAGCCTGATACAGGGCTCGATCCCAAGACCCTGAGACTATGACCTGAGCCAAAGGCAGAGGCTTAACCCACTGAGTCACCCAGGCATTCTTGTATTTTTTTTAGTATGTGTATTTTTCAATTTGAAGAGTTAAAGATTTGTCACAGGAGTTTTTGGGGAAAGTGGATGTGACATTTAGTTTAGTGATTAGTTTGTAACCACAAATTTTTATTATGAAAGTAATATCTCAGTTCAGAAGAAAAGGTAAAAATTAAGTTTAAAAACCACGTTAGCATCTTTAATGTATTTCTTCAAAAAGTTTTAATATAGAATTATAATATGTATAGTTTTATGCTCTGCATTCTTCAAGGTTGCTGTGTGGTTTTCATAATCAAGACTTTACATAGTTGCATATTAACTCTATCAAATAAAGGTAATATATATAGCCTTGCTATTATCTATCCAAATAGTGATGCATTTAATTTGTAATTATTGCTGGCAAATGTCTTAATCCAGATGGTCTTTCTAGGAAGAAATTCTTGACTTAGAATTTCATAAATATATATATGGCTCTTAGGTATTAAAATTATGTTTAACCAAGCAAAATAGTAGAATAAGCTATGTGAATTTACTAGGGAACCTGTGTGATTTTATTAGCTTTTTTGTTTATATAAAATGAACTGGGGCACCTGGGTAGCTCAGTGGGTTAAAGCCTCTGCCTTCAGCTGGGGTCATGATCCCAGGGTCCTGAGATCAAGTTCCGCATCAGACTTCCCTGCTCTGTGGGGAGCCTGCTTTCCCCCCTCTCTCTCTGCCTGCCTCTCTGCCTACTTTTGATCTCTGTCAAATAAATAAATAAAATCTTAAAAAAAAAATAAGTAAAATGAACCACTTTTCATTTGCTATGTTGTAAAGTTTCAGAATTTGATAATCAGTTATTAGTGGTAATTATGGAAGCATTTATACATTTTCTTCTTTTGAAAGATTTTATTTATTTGAGAGAGAGATGGGGGAGGGAGAAGGAGAGGGAGAGGGACAAGCAGACTCCCTCCTGAGTGGGGAGTGCAACAGGGAGAGTTGGGACCAATCCCAGGACCCTGAGATCATGACCTGAGCTGAAGTCAGAGGCTTAACCTTCTGAGCCACCCGGGCACCTGTATACATTTTCTGGTTCATTTAATAGCATTTAAAGTTTTTAAAAGTAATATATACATAAATACATGTTTATAAAAATTTAAGCAATAACATTTTACTTGTTAGCAATCACATATATTCTTTTATTTCTTTTTCTTTTTCTTTCTTTCTTTCTTTTTTTTTTTTTTTTTTTAAGTAAGCTCTCTGTTCAACATGGGGCTTGAACTTAAAAACTCCAAGATGAAGGGTTGCATGCTCTACCAACTGAGCTAACCAGGTGCCACTCTTTTACTTCTTTTAAGAATAACTTTGATTTAGGGGTGCCTGGCTGGCTTATGTGTCCAGCTCTTAATTTCTGCTCAGTTTATGATCTCAGAGCTGTGAAATCAAAGCCCCATGTTGGGGCCTGCACTCAGTAGGGAGTCTGCTGCTCTCTCTCGTCTCTCTCTGCCCCTTCCCTTGCTCGCACTCTTGTTCTCTCTCTAAATAAATAAATCTTAAAGAAAAAAGAGTAACTTTGATTAAGACTTGATAGGTATTACCATGACCATTTTTTATTTTATTTTACTTAGGGTGTACACACATGTGCACCAAGCGAGCCGAGAGGGTCGGAGAGAGAGGGAGATAGAGAATCTTAAGCAGGTTCTATGTCCAGCACTGAGCTGGATACAGGGCTCAGTCTCAATGATCCTGAGATCATGACCTGAGCCGAATTCAAGAATTGGACGCTTAATGAACTGAGCATCCCAGTCGCCCCTACCATGACCATTTAATGAATGAAGACACACACAGGCACTGGTTAAATTGCTTTAAGTTTTGAGAGCATACATAAGAATTGATAATGTGTATTTCTTGCCCTTGATTTGTTTATTTCAGTGGCCAAGGAAGTTTGCTCCAGCCTTTTATATACTATAGATTTCTTACTCTTCGATATTCCTCTAGAAGAAATCCATATTGTCGGTAAGCTGGTGATTAGTTTAAATGTCTTGTTTGTTGAGAGTATTGTGAGATAAAATATTTATAATTTGTAAGAGTTGTCTAGCTTCTTTTATGTTAGAATTTAGAAGCAAGTGATATTTTTGTAAATTAAAGTTCCGGGACTTAGTAGGATTGGTGAGGAGGTGGTTGTATTTCTTTTTACAAGCTGAGACCAGATTTACCTTGATCTCCACTAAAATAGTACACCAGTAAAGCAGTATTTAAGTTTAAGGAATTTAAAGATGTCTAAGACATTAGTTCCAAACTCAAGGCACTCTCCTAATTGAAGAAACAAAACTGTATGTCAAATAATAAGGATGAGTTCACAAACGCATGTATGATGCATTGTTATGTTTTGCTTTATCGTATCAATACTTAGTCCACAGGAAGGAGAGATCAGGAAATAAAAAGAGTCCATGAAAGTTTCACAAATCAGAGGTTTTAATTTGTTCAAGAAAGATTAAAGCCTTCAAATAAGACAGAATAGGTGAAAGCATTTTAGGAATATAGTAGGAACACAAGTTCAGAGCCAAGAGGTAACAAGCTGTATTTATGACACACAGAATAGACCTGTTTGACTCTACCAGGGATTCTGAATGGTAAGTGGTTACACTTAAGACTAAAAATGTATATTGGAGCCATATCATAAAATTTCTTGAATTTCAGGATAAAAAGTTTGGAACTTATCTTTTAGATGTATGAGAATGATGGTTTGGACATGGTTGGGACATGATCATATTCTTTTGGTAGTCCTGTGCAGAATAGTTTGGAGTGGAAAAATGAGGAAGCAGTAATATATATATATATTTTTTAAAGATTTTATTTATTTATCAGAGAGAGAGAAGGGGAGAGAGCAAGCACAGGCAGACAGAATGGCAGGCAGAGGCAGAGGGAGAAGCAGGCTCCCTGCCAAGCAAGGAGCCCGATGTGGGACTCGATCCCAGGACACTGGGATCATGACCTGAGCCGAAGGCAGCTGCTTAACCAACTTAGCCACCCAGGCGTCCCAGAAGCAGTAATATTTTAATAACTTACTATAATGTTCAGGAATGGAGGCTTCAGTGATAGCTGAGTTATGCATGTGGATCTCAGAAGTTAGAGTAAAACTGAAAAGAATAGCTGTTTTTAATAGCTTCCTGGATATGTTACTGAGAATACTAATGTTAACACAGTTTTTGTTTGCAAATTTAAAATAAATTCATTGTATAGTAGAATTCAGTCAGAAATCCAGTGAGTGTTTTAGCATGATCTTTATTTTCATGAGCAAAGTAAAAAGAACTGAAATCGAATGCTGGTCCATGTTTTTTAGATTAGGCAGGTTTTATAGTTTTTGTTTTATAGATTTAGGCAAGTTTTTAACTTTAGGCAAGTTACTTAAATTTTAATTTTTTCATTGGTAGAGGAGAAAAATCTCCTGGGGATGAAATGAAGCAATAACGTGCTTAGATTCTGTTGTGTTTCTAATACATAGTTTATTTTCCTTTTTCTGTGATTCTAATTATCCTGGAGGAGCTTTTATGTTCTGTTAGACAATGTCTTTCTTACAGTACTTCCTAAAATAGAGCTAGCTTCAGACACAGGTTCTTAAAGAGTCCCTAGTCAGAAATAAACTTTCGGTTTTACTTGATTCCATGAGTTTTTGCCCTTGTTTTGTATCTGGTTCATGTATTCATTTCAGACAATATCTTCTGGTCTCCTGCCCTAGTAATCCATTTTTCATCAGCAGCTTTGTTTTTTTCTGCTTCTTTATACCCTTTTTATCTCTAATCCCATTTTTCCCACTTGCCCTTAAGTCAGATTAGCACACAGAAAAATTTAGAAGTGTCCAATGGGATAAAAAAGGAAATAGCAGGATCCAGGTAATACAAGTATGTGCTAATAAGCATTTTCAAGGATCTCCCGTAAACACACAACACACATGAAAACAGTGGAAAGGAAATGGGAAATATTTGAGCTTATAAATATTGATAAACAGCCTATAAAACTACATTTTCTGTGCTACACTTTTTTGTTAGGGATTTTGCCAGCTTCTACCATTTTTACTTACAGTATCCATTCCCATGTTAAAGGTATCAGTCCTTTTTAGATGTCAAGGGTAGATTGTTCAGAACTGTGCTGTCCAGTATGGCAATGGGCAGCCACATTTGATTTTTTTTTTTTTTTTTTTTTTTTTTTTAAGTAGGCTCCATACCCATTGTGGAGCCCAACTTGGGGCTTGAACTCACTACTGAGATCAAGACCTGAGCTGAGATCAAGAGTCAGATGCTTAACTGATTGAGCCACCCATGTGCCCCACATTTGACCATTGAAATAAAAACTAAAATTCATAAACTTTAGAGGCATCTGGGCGGCTAAGATGGTTGAGAATCTGCCTTTGGCTTTGGTCGTGATCCCAGGTCATGGGATTGAGCCCTATGTCAGTCTCCTGCTTGGTGGGGGGTCTGCTTCTCCCTCTTCCTCTGCTTCTCCCCCTACTAGTGTCAAATGAATAAATAAAATCTTAAAAAAAAAAAAGAGAGAATTTGTAAACTTTAAAACCCAGTTCCTGAGTCACATTAGCCAGTTTCACACACTCAGAAGCAATGTCTGGCTGATGGTCACCCTACTTGACAGCATATGGAGACACTTTGATCATCACTGACCGTTTATTGTCCACTGTTCCAGCACTGTGACTTGGTCTAGATTATGCCAAGGAGAGCCTTGAATGAAAGAACTGGCCCTGTGATTTTAGGCAAGCCATTGGCCTCTTGAGGCCTCATCTGTAACCTGTGGGGTTTGCTTAGAGTATTTTTACGGTGCCATCTAGTTTTATTCATTAGTCATTTATTCAGAAGACAGTGATTGTGTGTTGGTGAAGTCTGAGTTCTGGCACGTGGGTGCCTGAAAAAGTGCATGTTGCTGGAGTTACTGACGTATATAGGGGAGTTCTGAAGATCAGTGCTTCAAAGGGAAGACGGACAAGATCATGAAAGGGTTTGGAATTTATTTCAAGATAGGAAGAGCATTTGGAGTTCATAAGATGGAGGGGTTGAGAAGATGATGAGATCTGATTTAGAAGTATTCCAGAAAATGCATTACATCCTCAGCAAGAGGAAGAATGGACCACTTTGGAGACTGGGAGAGTAGTTCAGAGCCTGAACTAATTCTGTGTAAAATAAAAGAGATAAATTTGAAAGATTTAGCAGGTTGGAGCTTAGGATTTGGGGAAGACTAAGATAAGGAAGCCCAACACAGGATACAGAAGGGTAGAACAGGAATTGTCTGTGTGCAGGATGAGTCAGCAGATAAAGTGAAAACTCAAAAGTGAATAATGAAAATTACTTCTGGTGGTATATCAGAATCTCTTGTAAATTACAGTTCTACCAACATACATGATTTTGTGTCTGTTAGCCTATACAATGTATGTGTGGTGTGTACAGTATGTAATAAAGAGTCCTTTGGAGGCAGCAAGCACAATGTGTTTCGGGCATAAATTTGCAACACAACTGGAATATAGGGGTCGTGGCAGAGAGTGGGAGAGGAGATGAAGCAGAAAATTCGATTAAGACCAGATTCTGGAGGGCATTTGATGTTAAAGAGTTGGACTTAAAGTCTGAAGGTAGACAAGAACTGGTTTGATCAGTGGGATGATCCAACTGGGAAGTGGCCTTTCTTGAGTAACTTCTGTGCTGTCTCACTCAAATTACTCTACAGCTGACTCCCATGAGTACATATGCCTGTTCTGTAGATGAGGAAAGCTCTAAGAGACATTATGTGTTTTGTTTTGTTCTTTAAGATTTTATTTATTTATATGACAGGCAGAGATCACAAGTAGGCAGAGAGGCAGGCAGAGAGAGAGGAGGAAGCAGGTTCCCTGCTGAGCAGAGAGCCCGATGCGGGGCTCGATCCCAGGACCCTGAGATCACGACCTGAGCCGAAGGCAGAGGATTTAACCACTGAGCCACCCAGGCACCCCTAAGAGACATTATGTTTAAGGCAATAGTGTTTTTTTGTTGTTGTTGTTGTTGTTTGTTTAAGATTTATTTATTTATTTGCGATGGTGTGAGAGAGCATGAGAAGGGAGAGGGTCAGATGGAGAAGCAGACTCCCTGCTGAGCGGGGAGCCTGACCCAGCCTTTGCTCAACCAGCTGAGCTACCCAGCCTCCCTAAGGCAATAAATTTAAGGAAAATAGTAGGTGGGAGTGCCCATAGTATATAGTTTTCACCCTGTTGCTCTCTTTTTTAGAACTAGTTGAATATACCCAAGTTAAATGTGAAAATGATGTGCCTCTACTGTAAAGATAAAATCATCCTTTATCTCAGCCCTTGGAGATAACCATTTATTAGATGCTTTTGTTAAATGAACTCCCCCCCACCTCCCCTCAAAAAAACACATAAATGTTGATTTTGAGAATTTTATTTTGTGTGTTTCCTACAGTGCATTGTAGTTATTACTTTTACTTCAGATTCTTTACTGACTATGGGAAATCCTTCCTCGGCATTTGTTTTGTATTCTTTTTCCTTTTGTGTCTGAACGAAAACTGTTTTATCTTGCAGGACCTTGTTTAATGAACTGAGGATTGTTGTTGAACACGTAATAATGAAACCTGCTTGCCCACTGTTTGTGAGAAGACTTTGTCTCCAGAGTATTGCTTTTATAAGCAGACTGGCACCAACAGTTGCGTAGTTTAACATCCAGCTAAGTTATATATAGTAGAAATAAGCATTTTTAGCAGTTGGTACTTCTGCTAAGGGTTGTTAATTCCAGGTGTAAAACTGACCTCAATCCAATTTACATAAACGCATCTCAATGGAAAGTTCATCATTTTCCTGGCATGTTAAATCAAGCCTTTTAAAAAGTTCCCAAGAAAATTTTATTGTGCTGTGTTATTAATGGTTAAGGAAGTTTCTTTCCTGTGATCAGTGTATCAGAAATTTTTTTAAATGCTGCTGTGCCTTTATCATGAAGTACTTTTATTTCTCTTGTAAAAGTAGCTTTAAAATTTCTTTCAACCTAATTGGTACCCTAAATTTATATCTGGCATGATTCCATTATAGTAATATTAACATACATGAATTCATCATATTTTGAGACAGTATTCTTTTGCCATTCAGTAATTTTGGTTGATGGTTTTAAAAGAAACATTTACCACTATATTTGATTTCAGATTGTTATTAAATTCATGTTCTGCTGCTTTGTTAGGATTTGTTTTGGATATATCATTTTAAGAGGAATTCTGCATGCATCTTGTATCTTATGCTATGATCTTCCAAATTTTATTTCCATAACTACTGAATGTGGCTTTGAATATTTTTTAAAAGGCTGAACTGTAAGCGTGTTAGCCAACTGGGTCACTATCTGGGGTCACTGCTGTTCCACGTCAGAAAGCCTTAGTGGTTATATGGCTTTCCTGTTAGATACCCATCAAGGTACCTTTCTCAAATTGGAAACCCTTTTACAAATGTGGACACATAGATGATTAGCATTATTGGAGTTTATAGAATTAGATTCTTGACTGCCAATTTTCTTGGTTTCTTAGGCTTGAATTTTCATAGACAGTTGCAGCAGTTCAGATGTCTTTTGAAAGGAATGTAACTGAAGATTGAGCATATGCCTGTGCTTGGGTCTGTTCTGAAATAATAATGAAGATTATCCTGTAGATTACATACTTGCCCATCAAATATGACTTAAAAGGTTAAATGGAAAGATTGATAGGTAAGATAATTGGTGGGGAATGGGGCTGGAAAATGAATTGTGGGGGATTAGTGTGTATTTTAATTTCTTAATGCATAGGTAAATTTGGGAGTCTTGGGTGTATTATGCAGCTGTGATTTGAGTTGTATAATATGTTAAATCCTGTTTGTTGAGCTGCTCTCAACTTCTTTATAAAATTCATTCTGATCTTTAATTACTGTTGCATGGTTGGGAATGTTTAAAACACTGCAGAAGTTTTAGTACACAGTGATGTAATGGTTTTTGTAACCAGTTTTCTTCTGTCTGCATGTAATTGGATTTCTCATACATTTATTAGTAAGTTGTCAGTAACATCAGTTTTCTTTTTGTTCAACTTTCCCATCTTTGGAAATGTGATGTCTACTTGATAGCTCAACTGTAGCCAACTGTTTTTGTATTTTTTTAATATTTATCTACTAAGTTAGAAAAGCAGCCTCATGCAATACAGTTGATTGGGGTGGGTGGGTGGGTGTGTGGCTAGCCTCATTATCACTATATATGTAATATGATGGCTTTAAGAACTAATTTTCTAGAGCAATAAAGTGACTATAATGTTAAGTAAACATATTCCTGATTTCTAATGATGTCTTTAAAAATTAAGTCTTGAATTATATCAGGAAATCTTGGCAGCTGAAGTCATATTTATTTTTAAGTTACGTGTTTTTTTGTTTTCTACAATTTTTAAAAATCGAGATAATTTTAGATTTATAGAACAGTTGCAAAAATAGAGTTCTTGTATACCTTTTATTCAGCTTCCCCTTATATTAATACTTTACATAACTATATAGCATTTATCAGAACTAAGAAATTAGCCTTGGAACAATACTATTAATTAAAGTATAGAACTTACTCAGATTTCACCATTTTTTCCGTTAATTTTCTTCTTGTGAGCTGTTTTTACTGATTGTCTTTTAATGACCTATGAGTGTGCCTCTGTTCTGAGTTTTTCCTCTTTAGTTTCGGAATTATTGTTGGTCAAAAAGATTTCCCTAGAGGGAATAATTTCATGTTGGCTTGATGAAAAGAATCTTAATATTAAAACTAAAAAATGTAGAATACCCTGTGCTTTAAAAGTTGAGGCTTTTTATCACATAACAGGATTATATTTCTCATATGCTCCTGTTGGACTATTCTTTAATGGAAGGTTTGATTTTTAAATAAAAAACTCCTCAATTCATGAAAAAGTAAACTTTACAATTTGAGTGTTACTGGATGTTTAGTTTGCATGAGCTAGTACCTAGGAATCCCATGATATGTGTATGTACAACCAGCTGACTTTACATCTGGAATTACAGTTTAATATGTACATCTATCAAATTAAAATTAAGGAAATACAGTAGCAGTATATGGAATGAATGAAGTAGAAGAAATTATAGCATAGCTGAACTTCATTTTACTTCCAAGTTTAAAAAAGTCAGCATCCAACAAGTGCTGTAATGCTATTCTAGGACTTTTAGATATTAAACCCTCTGGGACAGGTGGAAGCCTAAAATAAAACCTACTTTTATTATAACAAGAATTATGTATTCCTTTTGTATACCTGATGCCTTGTGAATATAAACTCTATTTAATATCAGTCCCAAACTGAAATTTCTTAAATAGTAATTTTGCTCCTGGAAGTAAGCAAGTAATTTAGGTATTTAGGAATTTCCCTTACAGAAAAATTAATGCATGCTGATATTAAACCAGAAGTTTTTATGAAAGACTTAGGAGGTCTCTTTAATAACTATGAATTGTAAAGCTGTTACAATACCTTTTCTTTCTAAAAATCAAGATCAAAAATTCTGATTAGGTTTGTAAGTTTAGGACATGAATATCATTCAATGTGGAAAGGAAGATGAGTGTATATGTAGTAAGATAAGTGGAACTGAGATTGTGTGTGTGTTTTTTTTTAAAGTTTGAGATCAGAGTGAATGAAATTAATTTTGAGGGATTGTGGTTAAAGACTCTTATCTAATCCTAAGGAGTTTATTTTGATTCATATAGTTATTCTGAAACTCTTACCCCACTCATGCCTGCCCAGATCCCCTTAAGATCTGCTAGCCTCAAAGCTACCACCCAAACTTAGATCAATTTTGATTCTGACTCTTAAGGAAACAAACCTCAAGGGAGAAAGTAATCCCAGTCAGTTACGGATGTGATCAGTAGATGGCACTCTTTCCTCAGGTCATAGGCCCAGTTGGAAGGTTAAATGCCACCAAAAGTGCGGAGTCAGCCATAAAACTAAGGATCTGATTTCACCTTTTTTAATATGTAATTACTCAAAATTCAATAAATATTTAGTGAACATTTAGGGTGAGTACATAGTAATGAATTGAAATTACACTACTATGTATTGAATTATATTGAAATCATAGTAAAATATTGAAATGTTGAAAACCTGGAAGAGTACCCTATTAATGTTTACCCTATTAATGTTTAATTATTAATGTTCTAGTCAAATGGTAATACAGGCCACAGTTTAGGGCAGCATTATTCAGATCATGGACTCTGTGTTGTTGTTTTTTCTTTATAAATAATGCCTAAATCACCTAAAAATACATGAATTACAAAATGTTCTTTGTCCTTAATTTTCAGGTGTATAGAAAAATGGTACTTAAAATTTTTTCATGGTCCTTTTGTAGGTACACAAGATAAAACCAGTTCAACCTCTTAAAATTTAGACTTCTCATGGTAATAATGTAAAAGCATATTGAGATTTTTGGTTATTTTATCAAGAATAATATCTAGACTTGTAAATTCAGTTTGAGTTGCAGTGACAGCTAGTTTCTCTTTCACACCTCATTGGAATTTCTCTACGATCAGGAGAATTCTGCAGAGGCTATATGATCATGTAGTTCAATAGATAGTGTGCCAAAGATGTGTGTTTATAAATCCAGGAGTCTTTTCCAGGGTTTGTTTTAATGAGCAGCCCTCTTGCTAATGTGCAGAATGGAAGAGTATTACTGGATCTGGTATTAAGGGTAAGAAAGGAACTGCTAAAAGTTTGGAAGGATTCCTGGTAGTAATTATTCTAGGACATTTGTACCTTCTAAGGTGGTGTTCAGGTGGGTTCTTAGAAGGAACCTGGTTTTGTCTGTCTGTGGTGTGAACTCTCTAGAACACTCTTGTGCAGGGCAAATAGGAAAACTGCTTTGAGTTTGAGTTGATGTGATAAAGTTCAGTATTTTTTAGAATCTAAAGCAGATTCTGTTTCTTAGGAAAGTGATAAGGAAAAAATTGGTAGATACCTTTGCTGGAATCTAAAAATTAACTCCTACTAAAGGAGAAGGAAAGTCTCCAGAGTCCTTTCACATTGTCCTTCATAGCGTTCTTAAAACTAACTTTTTGATATGCTCAGTCCTCTTAAACTAATTTTTTTTCTTGGTTCATGACAGTTGAATTCCAGATTTTCTTTTGTACCTTTAAAGCAGAACAATTGCTTTTGACATGAATTTTTGCTTATATCATAAATATATATTTGTAAGTTGAGACCAAATGGGCAAAGTCTTGGGCAGGAAACATTTGTGACGTGTCTATATTGGAACAAATGTAAAAGGGTCACAAAGATTGGAAAGAGCCATAAAAAACTGCTTGATTTATAAATGCATTAGTTCTGGTGCTCCATATAATGGGATATATTGAACTAAAAAATTTGTATATATAGTATGTCAGCATTTCTTAGTAACTTCTCTTGAATCCATTTTTAATATCTAATATTGTACAGGTTGGGGAGTTATACTCTTCAGGCCAATACTATCCAGACTGTATAAATTTATAAAATAAATTGAAAAATTCATCATTCTCCTATATTCAAGACCAACACACATAAATGCTAATGCAGGGCTCAGAGGGGAAATATATTTCTCCTGAATATTTGAGAAAATGTGAAGTCCTTTCAAGAAAATCTAATAAACATAATAATCATAGCCTGCTGACACTAAGGAAAAAGGACCTCATTCGCTCTTTCTTTTATGCAGTGATTTACTGGTCCCTACTGATTTCCAAATTGGATCACTGTAGTAAATTATCTATGCTGGTACCTGTGAAAGTAAGCCCTGGGATCCATATTTGTTTTGTGTTCTGCTTAAATCAGCAAGAATGATAAATTTGATGGTGTGAAATTGAAAGTGTCAAGGGCTTTCTTTGGTGATTGAACAAAATGATGTCTCCACTTTAATTTATTGTGACCCTTTTTCACTCTGTGTGCTTTGTATATCTAATATTTATTTCAATACAAATTAAATTCTTGTTCCTTCATCTGTATTGTTATATATCTAAGATTTTATTGATGTAAAAATCGAATTGTGTAATAAAAATCTCTCTGGATTTAAGCAGATTTGAAAATGTTATGTTGCAAAAAAACATTTACAGTTAGAATTCAGCTTTCCATTGTGCTTCCATTGCCTTATTGTTAGAATAAGGTGAATATGAACACTTCTGTTGTCCTCAGCCCATCACAGATAATAGAAATGGTGTAAATTTGTGGTCCAAGGTGAAACTGAAAAAAAAAAAGTTACAGTGGATCTCTGAGCTGTTTGAGTGCTTTACTTCTGTACCTTTTTTTTTAGTGAGATTTATTGCCTAGTGGATAAGTTATTTATAACCCTCAAACTATTTACAATATACAATATGCAGTTGATTTATTTATATAATAACTAAATCAACACAGGGTAACAGAGGAATGTATTTTCCTTAGGTGTTCAGAATTGGCAGATAGTTTCTGTGGCAATTTTAACAACTTGTACTAAGCAAAATGCTGTATAAGTAAGTTGTTTTGTTTTGTTTTGGTTTGGTTTTTTTTGGTTGAATTCTTTGAATTTGGACCTCTGCAACCGTTATGACCAAGAGTTCCATAAGTAACAGGTCATTTCATTTAAATAACCAAAAACCCTCAAGACAAAGAATTGAAACTTGCAGTGATCCAGAATAATATGAATGTATTTTTTTCTTTTTGTCATTAACTCCTAAAAGATACAGTTGTTAAAAAAATAAAAATAAAAAAGATACAGTTGTATGTGCAGGTTTCTCTGATCTGAAATAATGGTCCTTGATGCAGTGAACTCTCAGATTCATGTTTTACAGTTCATTTTGTTAATATCCAAAGCATATAGTTCATCTTATAAATAAATAATCCTATTTTGAAAATAGGATTTTATTCCTTTATCTAAAAGCTAAATTCCCTTTTGGGGCTTATAGTATTATTGGGCTTATTTTGAATTGTTTTATATATGAACTTAATATTTCTCTTTCCCAAAGACAGTCCTCAATTAAAAAAAAAAGGGGGGGGGCAGAAGTACATTCTTTAAAAATATCGCAAGGGGGCACCTGGCTGGCTCAGAGGGTAGAGCATGCGACTCTTGATCTCGGGGTTGTAAGTTCAAGTCCCACATTGGCTGTAGAGATTACTTAAAAAAAAAAAAAAAGTCTTAAAAATGGGAACACCTTTTAGAAAACTATTTTAGAATTTTATGTGGGCATATTGCTGGGAATAAAATATATTTGGAAGGGAGTAAACATTTACCCTAAATAGAACCTACCAGAGGGTTAGTTTGTTTTTGCCTTTTAATATTATAAAGTCAAAGGATCTGTAAAGCTTATTACTGTTTGGGTTTTTATATTCATTATAGTTTCTTTAAAATGGTTTTGTGGCAGTTATACTTGATATTTATATAGCACTAATTGCTTTCAGTAACATAGGAATTTTTAACCCTTTGACAGTAAAGTGCCCAAATTTGAAGCAGGGTTGTAAAATCATTCTTAAGTCTATTGTCTATATACTAGGAGTTACCAGATCGTCAAATTTTAAAATATTAGAATCTTATTTTAAGTACAAGCACACTGCCCCCTATTGGCAAATTTTCTGAAAAATTCTAATGGCTTAGTTTGCACGTAATACAAATCATAGCTTGACTCCTGATTTAATTATTTCCAGTTGGTTTTTACATTAAATGCTAATTTGGGTCATGAAGGGATTTTTATTTATGATTTCAACCTTTTAATGTTATGAAGAGCTTTTAGACCATTATCATTGGTTAATAATAACAATTTCAAGATGCCTGAATTGAGCTGATGAATTTTTTCATTATATTCATGAGACAAGTAGACTTTTTGTCTGTGTTTTAAGACTGTGAAACCAGAATTCCAGATAAGCACATGGGAATTCCTGACTGATAATTTGTGAAGGAAATCCGAGTACAGCTCTCACTCAGACCATGCTCACTGAATGCACATATTTATAGTCTAAATGATAGTCTTCGGAAACAGCGGACCATGGCTGTTCTCTGTGATACCATCATAATTTGGGTATTCGTACAGTTCTTTTTCAAAATTTGTAGGATAAATCATTCAATATTTAGGAGATGCTTTTAAGCATTTGCTCTTTGCCCCACCTCAGAAGGTCATCTTAGATACCTCATATGTCTTCAAAGTTTTGAGCAAGGAAGGATAAGAGGAGATAACTTCTCTAGTAAATGAACATTTTTTTATTATTAATAATGATTCTCCTATACGTGGACCTCCTAATTACCATGCCAAGAAAAATATTATATAACCATTTACACCAAATATTTAAAAAATTTTTTCCCTTAAGATAATGTTTTCACTCTCAGACATCAGTAGAACTTACCACTGGTTAAGTATTTTAGTGTCGTTTTGTATAATCTTATTGATAAGGCCTGTATTTTCACATTTTGTTATCACCATACATGGAATATACAAAAAGCCCTTTGAAAATACAAAGAAAGTTTGGGTTGTAATTAGCTACTAGTAAATCTGGTTGTAAATCATGGTACCTAAGTCACACAGAATCTTTTGAGGGGTTTTTTTGCCTGAATGTTGATCAAGGCTCTTAGAAAGAAGCATATATCCAGGAACCCAAGTTTTCAACTATTTATTATTACCCAAAGAAAATAAACTGAAAGGATAATGCCACACAGGCCAACATCCACAGGAGTTCTAACAACAGAACAATAGAATAGTTGTCAGTGAAGGACTGCCGTGAGCAGTGGGAAGACGGAACTGAGCAGGCGGGTACATGGGATTGAAATACAAATGAAGACATTTTGACACTCCAGTCTCACCGTGGACCCAATTCAGCAATAGGTTACCAGCTCTGGTGTTCCTGGGCCAGTATACCCTTTAATAGGGAAGAGCTCTGTCCCAGATCTTCTTTGATTTCCTGCTGTGGGAAGTTGGGCTGGATTATATTACCCTCAAGAACTCATTCCTTGGGGCGCCTGGGTGGTTCAGTGGTTAAGCCACTGCCTTCGGCTCAGGTCATGATCCCAGGGTCCTGGGATCAAGTCCCGCATCTGGCTCTCTCTCTGCTCAGCAGGAAGCCTGCTCCCCCCCCCCTCTCTCTGCCTGCCTCTCTGCCTACTTGTGATCTCTGTCTGTCAAATAAATAAATAAATAAAATCTTTTAAAAAAAAAAACTTATTCCTTTTGCTGAAATCCTTCCCCACCTTTGCCCTGTACTCCATCCTTGTTACTGACCCTGTCCCTGACCCCCATCCCTTTTGGTGGAGAAAATCCTGAAGTTTGAGCCCTGCAAGGCTTCAATCTTATAACTCCCTTGTCAACAATTTTCAGTTTTGACCAGAGGTAGGAGAGAAGGGAAAGGAGAGAGGGCATTGCTCAAGTTGGGGAGTATCTCAGGTCCCTGTGGCCTAAGGCTAAGTAATTTTTCCCACATCTCTGAAGTACAGAAAGATCAACCCAGGAGAAACAACTCCCTGAGGCCTAGAACTGAGCTAAATAAAGTGAGCACTTGGAAGACCTATTGACACATGTTCTGCAAAGGCTTAGATTGTTTCCTTTTTTTTTTTCTGAACTTAACCCTGCCTTTATTTCCGCTTTTCTCTACCTCCAGACATCTCATGAACCTCTTTCTCTTGGCCGTGTCCTCAACACTTGCCCCATTGTTCTGTTCTGTTGTATTTGCCCTCCAAAACGTCAATCTCCAATCTAAAATAATACCTCCCTGGGCCTTCTTCCTCATAGCATTATTTTTTCTCTACACTTAATAGTGTTAACTCACATCTGGTGTATACTCTTCTTTCTTTTTATTCCTTATTTGCTGTTTCAGTTAAGTCTCAGGTATGTCAAAGTCTGTCACTGTGATAACAGATTTGTCAGTTCCTCTTGTAATCTCAGTTACCTTACGTATTATTTTAAGGTTCTATTATTAGATGTATGCAATTTTAGAAGTTTATTTTTTAGTTGAACACTTTCTATAATGACCCTCTAACTCTTGAAAATAATTTTTGCTTTAAATTTTATTGTTGATTTTAATATAAGTATACCCAGGTTTCTTTTGCTTAGTTTTTTTTGCCTGACGTGTCTTACCATTCTTTATGCTTTGGGTACGTCATTTTTTAGAGGGAGGGAGAGGGTGGGGAGAGGGAGAAAGAGAATCTTAAGCAGGCTCCTTGCCTAGCAGGAGCCCAATGTGGGGCTCCATCTCACCACCCTGACATCGTGACCTGAGCTGAAATTAAGAGTTGGATGTTTCCATTGAGCCACCCAGGCACCCCTAGGTGTCTTTTATGAACAGCTGCTCTGGATGATTCTGTGATCAGCTTGGTCAAGCTGGGAATGACATTATCCCAGAATTCCCTTTCCTGAGTTCGAGTGGGCCCAAAGACCAATTTGTGTGAGAAATGACTGGCCGGAAATGAAGGCGTGGCTGTTATTTGGTAGACGGGGTGATGGATAGCTCAGCAGTGACCCGCAGGGTCAGGTGTGTAGTTGCTCTTTGTACTTCATCCTGCTCTTCCTTTGGAATGCTGCCCGGGGTCGGCCCCCTGGTGCTTGGCTGCAGACCCACAGACCAAGAGTAGGAAAAGGCAACTTTTCTAGCTGCCTCTTTAAACTTCTCATGCAGTTGTTTGTTATGTGGACATGTCTCGTTAGAGTCCCCTTCTGGGTGGCCTTCTTTATCCCCTGCTTTCTTGTCTGGTACTGGCTTCCCACCCCTTCCTCCAGGTTGGAGAGGTACTAGATAGATTACCTGTGTGTATTCACTTACTCTGAAAATTCTTTGTATTTTTGTATTTTGTTATCGTGGGGTTGTTTTTAAGGTGTGTGTTTGTGTGTGTGTGTGGGGGGGTGGATTTATTTTCCAATTTGAGTAGATTTAGGGTATTTTAGGGAAAAGATTATTTGGGGTGTTGACCATACAACTAGAAACAAATCAGTCCTAACAAACTTAGGCTTTGAGACTTCAAAACTGGTCAAAAGAAAGGTCTTTTGATAGGGTTTTATTCTGAATAATCCGAAGGATCCAAAGCCTCCCCCCTCCAAGATGGATGGAACTTAAATGATCCTTTATTGCCTGTCCAAGATAGACATGGGAACCTAATGGGATGCAAGGGGCAGGAAAAGACGGGGAAGGGAAAATGAAGGTGGAGAGGCAAGGAGCCTTAGAAAAGGGACTGCTGGGACGCCTGGGTGGCTCAGTTGGTTAAGCAGCTGCCTTCAGCTCGGGTCATGATCCCAGCGTCCTGGGATCGAGTCCCACATCGGGCTCCTTGCTCCGCAGGGAGCCTGCTTCTCCGTCTGACTCTCCCTTCCACTCTGTCTGCCTGTGCTCACTCTCGCTCGCTCTCTGACAAATAAATAAAATCTTTAAAAAAAAAAAAAAAAAGAAAAGAAAAGGGACTGCTGTCTATCTGAAGTAGACTCTGATTCAGTCTGATAAGAAACTCCATCGGAAAATTAAATAAATGTTTTTGCCATATTCTCTGAGCTCTTTATTCAGAATGTCTGTTTTTTTTCTGGTTGATGGATTCAAACGGACATACCAGCTGTACATTAAGAATGATCAAGGTGTTGCAAATACATGTAACCTCCATCAGGTATAATGTCAGAAAGTCCATAAATGGTAGTTACAATCTTTAGATATTCTCTTAGTTTCCTTGGACCTCAGTTTCCTCATTTGTAGAACATGGCCAATAAAGAATTATTTTGAGGATTGTTTGAAGTGTACATATTCATATACTGTAATGGTTTGTTCAAATAGCTGTGTTTTATACTCTGTTTCTCAATTTATCTTAGGGGATTCTAGGACTCCTGGAATTTAAAGAACAACTTTGGAGATCCTGTTTGATGAGTCAATATTTAGTTAAAACTTGTGTTATCATGTTTAAAGTCAACACCTTTCTGGGCAAAAAAGAAACTGGACCTGTTAAGAGAATCCCTGCCCCTGCCTTAAAATACAAAGCTTTATCTTGGCAGTTGGATTTTTCCAGGGATATGGAGGCTCAGGCAAGGTACGGAAAGCAAAAATGCTATTACTTGGCGCAGACATCAGATCAGCTTCTGGAATTGTGAGAGCTCTCTCCAGAAGTACATCTTCAAAATCAGTAAATGATTAAAAGTCCTCTAAAACATGCTCTTTCTAAACTACCCCAAATGAGTGCATAAGGAGGATGCAAAAATAGCCTAAGAAATGCTCAAAACTAAATTTATCTGTAATATGTAGAGAATGAGCCCCAGAATTACAATTCTTTCTTCTTTAGAGAATTTGCCAGAAATTGGGAGTGACTTCATTTCTTTATCCCAAGTGAGACACCTAGAAGTGGAGATGAGACCATTATCATTGGAAGGCACTAGAGCATGCCCCAGCTCTAGGGTTCTGAAATCTGACAGGCTTGGTTTCAATATTTAGCCCTGTGATTGGTTTCTCCTATAAAATGGGGTTGAGAGGACCCCGTACTCTGTGAGATGATAAAATGAGCTTAAGAACAGAGTGTTTAGCACAGTGCTTCACACATAAGGGCATACATGTTGGCTATCATCATCATCCGTAATTTAAAACAATTCTGTGGAGTTTTATTGAATAATTTGAGTAGTTAACATAATTTCCCACTTACCTATATCCCAAAGAGAAAAGAACTATAATTATTTTCCAAGTAGTGTTTAGTAATAATTGATGTTTATATCAATGACCACCTCTCATTTTCTCCCTTACCCAGGTTCTATAAAATTTTGAATTGTCAAAGTTTGAATTTTGGCAATTACATGATACTGTGGTTTAACAGTAAGAGCACAGAATCTGGCTAGAGCCCTGATTTCAGTAGAAATCTACTTCATACAGATCTGTGACCTTGCATAATGCATTTAATCACTCTTGACAGCTTCTCTCTTGAAAAATAGGGAGTAATATAGGATCAAAATCCTTAACGTTATATACTGATAGCATAAAGTTTTCTTCCCTGCCACTCCTTCACTTTTCTAGAATGTTATATTCTAAGGGTTACACTATTAGAGGGTGTTTTTAAAAGAATGTTACCTAAAATGGTGAAGGAAAAAAAGTATCAGTGCAATGAGGAAAGAGCTAATTGTATTCAATATTTTATTGGAAGGGGGTTTAGACTCCCTTAAGGTCTGCCCCCTTCTGCCTCATGCATATTCAAATTCTGAAATCTGCCCACAACAGTAGAACTAGTTGGAGCAGAGAAAGACTGGCAACATCCTTTGGAGGGAGGCAAGACCCAAGAAGAGCTGGAGCTGAGGTTCTGAGGAAAGTGTAATTAAATCAAAAGGACTAAGAGACTGTGTGTGTGTGTGTGTGTGTGTGTGTGTGAAGAAGCAACAGAAGAAATACAATGCAAAGCACAAATGCAGGCCACATACATAATTTTAAATTTTCTAGGAGCACATTAAACACAGTAAAAAAAACAGGTGAAATTAATTTTTTAATGTTTTATTTAACACACTGTATCCAAAATATTCAAATTATTATTAATAAATTTTATATATTTCATATTAAGTTTCAAAAATCCAGTATATACTTTATTCTTATAGCACAGCTCAATTCATACTAGCTACATATCAAATAATTACTCTCCACATATAACTAGAGGCTAATTAATTGGACAACAGAAATCCTGAAGTTATGAAGGAGATTGTAAGAGATTCTTTGGTGAACTTGGCCTTAGCACATGTTGCTTCCCCAAAGGCTAGGAGTAATAAGATTCCATAGCTGTGAATGGAGCTTAGGGGCCAGCTAAATGGAGTAAAATGATGATTCTAATCTCCACTGCCTTGTGAATTTTGTGTGGTTTGGATTATGTGGCCTGAAAATGAAGTCAGGATTGAACGTTTCTTTGGGGTTTTGTGTATATGTTAAATTGGCCAAATTAAGATTGTTAAGAGATTAAACCACCTTTCTCTTCCACAATAATGGTGTATTGGTCTACTCAGGCTGCGACAGCAAAATACCATAGACTGAGTGACTTACATAGCAAAATTTATTTTCTCAGAGTTGTGGAGGTTGGGAAGTCCAAGGTCAAGGTGCCTGCAAGGTAGATTTCATTTTGAGGCCTTTTCTCTTGGCCTGTAAATAGCTACCATCTCACTGTATGTTCAGATGCATGTACATGGAGAAGAAGAAAGATCTCTTTCTCCTCTTCTTACAAGCCTGCCAGTTGTGAGTTTAATAATGGATGTTAAAGTGCTTTTGTGAACTCTAGTGCTATTTAAGTTTTTGGTGATGTTATCAAATTACCATGTCCTGCACACAGTAAACACTGAAGTTGGTTTGTTTTTTTGTTTTTGTTTGTTTTTTCAAAGATCTTTTTAATAATCTCTCCGCCCAAAGCAGGCCTTGAACTTACAACCCCAAGATCAAGAGTCGCATGCTCTACTGACTGAGCCAGCCAGAGGCCCCACTGAAAATATTTTTTAAATGACGTCAGCAGAGTAAGGATAATTGATGTATGTCATTATATATATCAGGTAGTGTTAATGCTAAAGTCTCTATTAACGTAAGAGGGTTTATACTACTAATGTCAAGAATACATGTATTTTTGCCTTTTGATTCTTAGAAAACACATTAAATCATATGTGTTAATCCTGTATGTCAGAAGCATGAAGTCATCAGAATGTACCCAAAGCAACCTCTCAATAAATGGTGTCAGTTACATCTTCAAAATCTATCCAGAATCAGCCTATTTCTCTTCACCCACCTCAATTACCACCATGGACCAAACCATCTTCATCTCTCATCTGGTTTGTTTTAGTAATTCTCCACTTCTCTCTTTCTTCTGCTTTTGCCCATTCCCTTTTCCTATGTCAATTTTCAGTGCAGCAATCAGTGACCTGTTTAATCACGTCTCCTCTGCTCAAAGCCCCTGAAGTAACCTACCAGCACCAGCTGGGTCACTCTCCTCTTGGTCCTCATCATCTACTACTTTCCCCCTTGTTCACCGTGTTCCAGCCACACTGGTTTCCTTGCTCTTCCTTGAATGTGCCGAGTACACTTCTGCTCACACACACAAGTCCTCGTTTCCCTTCTACTTAGAATGCTGACCTAGATACCCTTTCAACTCATTCCTTTATATCCTTCAGATCTTTATTTAAATGTCATCTTGGTCAGACTTTTCCTCTTTTTAAAAAATTTATTTTTAAAAAAACTATTTGGGGAGGGCAGAGGGAGAGGGAGAAGCAGACAGGCAGACTCTCCCCTGAGTGAAGAGTCCTATGTGGGGCTCGATCTCACAACCCTGAGATCATGATCTGGACCAAAGACAAGAGTTGGAAGCTCAACTGACTGAGCCATCTAGGCTCCCTCCCCACTTTTTTAAAATTTAAATTCAATTAACATAGAGTGTATCATTAGTTTTACAGGTAACCCTCCTACACTGTTGGTGGGAATGAGTGTGAGTCCATTATCAGGAAAAACAGCAGGGGTGTGAAATACTGGGCTGCCTCAGAGCTTTTCTTCTGTTACCCTAAAAACTGTATTCAACAGCTGGGTCAGTGAGTAGCCTGTTGCCCAGCCCAGTTTAAAGATATTAGAGTCTAGGACTAGTCTTGATTCCATTTAACCACTTTTCCCATGAACTTTTTCTTTTTTAAATTACTATTATATTTTTGCAAGTATGGGACAGAAACGACTCTGCCATATTATTAGAGATTTAAGTTTATAATTCATTGTCATTACTGTACAATTTAGTTGCTGACGTAACATGCAGCAGAGGCTACACTGCAAGTTAACGAATAATTATCTTTTGTACTCTAGCTTCTGCTTGCAATTCATTTGTCCTAGCTATGTGGGGTTAGTAATTATTTTTTTGACACGTTCTAAAATGTTTCTATCTTTTTAAAAATATTTTTGCAGCTTATTTTTTATTTCCTCATTTGTTTAATTCTTTTCTGTTTATTAAATTCTTCCATTTGTCCCATTCTTTGAAAAGTCTCCTGGCTCTTTATGGTATGAATAAGAATGTGAAATGCTTCAATTAATTTATTCCTTATTATAAATAAGCCAAAGCCCCAGTCAAGCTTGTTTACCATTGTATGGGTACAGTTTAGGCCTCAGTTGTCAAGGGCTTATTTTCAGCTTGTTACAAAGCATGCTTTGGCTTCCCTTCTCCAAAGTCTGCTCCTTCCTAACCAGGAAACAGGGCAGGGACAGGATTCTTTTCTTCCTTTTTCGGTTTCTCTGTAGCTGCTGTATATAGATATGGCTTAGCTAAAATACAAGAATTGACTCAGTCCAAGCCCCCCTCCCTCCAATTTTACAGCTAAATAAAGAGTCTGGATATTTTTTAGAAAGAACAAATAATTAGTGCAGAATTTCACAGTAATCTGATACATATATATAGAGAGAGAGAGATTGATGCCAGGCAAAAGTACTTCCGGCTAGTTATCCAAACACAAGGACTGCTGGAGGTGTTAGATGGGAACAAAACAGCTGAAATGAAGTATGGCCATACTACTGAAATATCTGGTGGAAGACGGGTTCACAAGAGGATAGTAATAAAAAAGGATAGATTGGCCCTGTTTATCTTTTCACCTTCCCATCCCCACGTGTATAGATATTTGAGGCAAGAAGGAAAGAATATTGCCTCCCATTCCTCTCCAGGTTCCCAACAATGATGCTGAGGTGGGGAAGAAGCTTCAGACATGGACAGAACTGATACATGGTAAGGCAGAGTTACGAAGTTATTTATGGAGAAATGGGAGGAGATTGAGTGGAATGTTGGAGACAGAGCAGGTAGGATTGGAGAGGCTGAGAGCGCCTCTCAAGAATGTAGCTCAAAGTCGTGTAACATTTTAAGGGGAAATCTTTCTTTCTCCTAGATCTGTTATGTATGTGTCTATTGAGGGGGAAGGAGAGCTGATTAGAAAAAGAGATAAAAATGGATTGAAAGCTCTCTCTGTAGGGTGAAAGTTGCAGAGATTTTACAGACATAACCGTCACTCTTTCTCACTCTGATGGAGCCTCTGGACTAAAGGAGAATTAAAACAGTCATGTAGTTCTTATAGTTTGCATGGGTTCATTCACTCACTCACATACATCTTATGTCCCATGAACTACTATACACTAGACACCAAAGCTTGAAAGATGAAGAAGAAACAATCCCGGTCTAAAGATAATGAGGGGAGACAAAAGATGTGTAACCAGTTTGAGAATCTCAAGAGGCATAAGCATGAAATGTTCATATTTTCTATACTTAGTACTTGGTCAGACTTTATTGTTCTGGGGTAGTAGCCTCCCTGGTTCTTGAAACTTTAATTCCAGGTACTGAGATTTAATTCTCTTCATTTAAAACATTAATCTTGGGCGTCTGGGTGGCTTAGTCGGTGAGTGAGCATCTGACTCTTGGTTTTGGCTCAGGTCATGATTTTGGGGTCATGTGATTGAGCCACGCCGTGTAGGGCTTAGCAGGGAGTCTGCTTCTCTCCCTCTCCTCCTCTCTCTGCACGTCCCCCGCCGTGCTCTCTCTCTCAAATAAGTAAATATTTTTTTAAAAAAAATTAATCTCCTATTTAATTGAAAAACACTCATATCCCTCCAGGGTGTAGACGGGACCTGTGGTTCCAACTCACTTTACACACACGTCTTTCTCTTCCATGTGCTTGCTTTTCTGATGGTGGGGTCAGGAGCTCAACAAGGGAAACAGGTGATCTCTCAAATGCACGAGTATAGTAAAGTTGCTCTTCCCTTTCTGTAGGTCATTGTGGCTTATCTAGCTACTTGTCAGTGAGGACACATAAGAATTCCCAACAGGCCCCTCTGCGGAGAAATTCAATCCCAAGCAGTTCTCTATGCTTTGATAGTTCTCTGCCAAGACTTGCTGTATCCATCAGCTTCCCACTGGCCTGAGACACACATGCCCACATTGTCCCAGGTTTGGTTGTTCTGTAACAAGTCTACAGGTCTCAATCTCATTTACTCTCCATGATCCCAGCTTGAGGTCTGTACGATCAGTCAGGATCCACAGTCTCTGCTCTCTGTACCATCACCCCCCAGTGCTCAAAATTTTCTCCCAAATTCATAGAATTGGAATAGATCAGCAAGCCTGTGGTTAAGCAAACATACAGATGGGGATGGAGATACCACTCTCCTTGAAGATGCTACAGAATTTTACAAGTACCATAGCGTAAGTACAGATTTTCAAAACAGAACACAAAATATAGTCACTATTAGTGAAATAAATTGTTAACTTGGAGAATTTGATAATGTAACATTAAGAACTTCCTTTCCTTAAAAGACACCACTAAAAAGTGGTAAGAACTCACACAGTGGAAGATATTTGTAATACATATATCCAGCAAGGGAGTTGTTTCCAGAATATACAAATCAATTAAGAACCATACAAACCAATCATACAGATCAAAAGAAAGGTGGGCAATAACAGTCTTGAATAGAATATGAAAGGACATGCAAATGGACAAATATATATTTAAAAAGGTAACCAGCTTCACTTACCATCAAGGAAATGCAAACTAAAGCTACAATGCCATGTGCCTCCATACCTACCAGGAGGCTAAAAAAGAAGATAGTAGCAAATGTTGGTGTGGTCATGAGAAAACACAACTTTCACATACTGTACTTGGGAGTATATATTTTTACAACTACTTTGGAAAACTGCTAGTAACTGCTAAAGCTGCAAGTGTGCAGTAATTTTAGTCCTAGGAGTATATCCATCAGAAACACATACATGTGTCCATGATAGTTTGTAATAGCCCCGAACTGAAACTACCCAAATGCTAATCCGCAGGAAAATGGGTAAACTGTGGGATATCCATACCATGGGATCTTACACAGCTGTGAGAATGAAAACCGTAAGAATCCCATAAACATAATACTGAAGTAAAGAAACTAGACTCTTTCATATGTCCTATGAAAGAATACAGTGTACACAATTCATGCATAGAAAGTGTCCAAACAGGGAAGATCAGTCTATGTTGTTAGATGAAGGATTCGTGTTCCCTTGAGGGGCAGGAGAGTAGTGAGTGGAAGAGAATCTTCTGGAAAGCTGGTAATGCTGTGTACTGGTAACATAGTTTTGTTCCTTAGTTAAAATCCTTAGAGGTGTGCCTGTAAGATTTGTGCTTTCATCTGTGTATTATACTTCAATAAAAATTTAAAATTTTAAAAACTTATGAGAATTTCTTCTGGTGCCCCCACTGTGGCTTTGCAGAAGAAATGGACTCTCTTCCACAAATGCTGCCCTTCCCCAAAGTACCCATACTACTTGCTCTCAGTCCCCAATTTATTTTTCTCAAGGATAAGCAGTCTCCTCTGTCCCCAGGAGTATTTGGTAAATTGATTTGCCCAACTGTAATGCCTGTAATCTGCTGATTACTCCTTTGAGGAAAGGAGTTAGGGGCCCACATGGTGAAAGATGCATATATATGAACTTATATATAAAAATCTTCTCCCAACTTAACAAAATGAATTGCAGAAGGGGCCATTATTGGAGAAGCTAGGATGGGTAAGACAGCTAGGACCCAGGAATATGGTCATCACTAGAGAAATCACTCTTTCTATTCCTGGATGGAATGGGCAGAGTGAACCTACTGAATGCAAGTGGAGTTACTATCTAGTTAGAACATGTAATAATTGTGATCGAGAAACAAGTTACTTCACAAATAATGTGGGGAGAAAACCCATCAGAACAACCAACCTCTGCCTCTCCCCCTTGTAGCCCATGCGCACACACATAGATTTGGAGTCAGAGGACCTGTGTCTGATTCCGTGTTCTAGCCCATCCTTGCTGAGTGGTCTTGGGAAAATCACTCAACAGCTCTGAAAAATGGAGAGGAGGATTAGCAGCCCGGTCAGACATTATATCAAATTCACATTTCACTTTCTTTACTTATGCAGATGTTTGCCTATACATACAGACTATGTGTGTGCAGACCCACACTGCTTCTGACTACGTTTGTACAGCAGGCGCTGACACACTCGGCTCTGGCCAGGGAGTCTCCCTTTTAGCCACATGTATGCCATTTTCTTTTTGAAGTGTTTAGGTGGGCAAGCTCCCTCCACCCCCAATCCTGCACGAAACAAACATGATGCCCACAGATAGATGGATTCAAAATCAAATTTGTGTTCTTAGCATACCTCATGATAGAACCACTCATTTTATATTGCAATGGACTAAGTCAATTTTCCAAATAAATGGCCAAGTTTGTCTCATGATCAGAATCACTGTTTTCCCAAAGCAATAGACAAGGTGAAACCAAGAAACAGTCAGCTCAATTACGGAAGCAAATTCCTGAAAGATGTAGGAACTTCTTCAGAGTTCATGGAAAACCCTGCAGGTGTTGTAGTGTATGCTAATAATCAAATGACAATTCACTCCTTTCCTACTTCTATTTCCATCTCTCTGACTTAATAATTATCTACATTTAGGCATCTATTTATATCATAAATCCTCATGAAACTATTTATTTGAAGCTGTATGTATGATCATGTTGATCATACATTAAGAAATGTAGGGACATGCTCTTTTGACCTACATTTCAGGAGATAAAAGATCATGTTTTCATTCAGATCATTTGAAAGACCTGGTATTTTCACCCACAGGATAAAACCCACTGATTTGGAAAGTAACCTGCGTGGTTAAAAGCAAGATTTCTGCCTTAGTTTCCTTATCTATAACTTGCTCAAGTGTTATGAATGAGATAATGCATGTGGAGAGTGTGGCGATTAGTAAATGATCAACATTATGACTAATAACATCATTTTTTAAGTAAACCAACATGGGGTTTACCCCAAACATGAAACTCAAACTGAACCCCAAGATCAAGAGTCGCATGCTCTACTGACTGAGCCCCCCAGGCACCCCTAATAATATCACTATTTGAAATCTTGTGTTTATTTTGAAATTTTCTGTCTTGTTTGATAGAAAATAAGCTCCATGATATTGGAATCTAATCCATGTAATACATATAGGCAGCTGCTGAACGTGTCTGAGTGGAGCAGTAAGGCAAAATCTCTTGGTAAGGATAGGATTTCTCATTTAGGATCACAGGAAATTCTCCTAAGGAGCTCTAATACAGATTGCTTCAATTTTCAGCACTTGGTGAAATTTTGAGGACTGTCCAGCAGGACAAGTATATAATAACAATATAGGTCTAAACACCAAGACAGCTGCAGAAATATTTTAATGCAAGTCCATGGAGACCTTATTTGACAGAGCATTTTGAGGCATAAACAAGAAAACTCAGCATAATCTGCTGTGTTCCTCAAATTTATTTGGCAAGTCAAGGCTTCTGGAGTTTTATCAAAATTAATACAGTATCCAAGTTAAGAAACCAGGGGCTACTTTAAGAATCCAAAGCAGGTAAGCATTATAGTGAAGGTCAATGGATATTTACATAAAATAAGAGCTAAGCCTTTATGTATTTTATATCCTAAAGTTGAATTTCTGTTAAGATCTATTTACAAGGAAGAGATAAGAACTTTCCAGTAATATGCAAGTATTTGAGTAATCTTGAGGTTATGAATATTTATGGCACAGCATTTTTATATATCCACTTAATATTTTTTAAGAGAAGGAAGGGAATCAAGTAAGTGGTAAAATTATTATTTTTTAAAGATTTTTGTTTGCGGGGGGGGGGGGGTGAGAGTACTGCAGGAGAGGAGCAGAGGGCGAGGGCTCCATCCCACCATCCGGAGATCATGACCTGAGCTGAAATCAAGAGTGGGCCGCTTTAGGGGCACCTGGGTGGCTCAGTAGGTTGGGTGTCTGCCTTGACTCAGGTCATGATCCCATTGTCCGGTCATTGGGCCTCATCTGGCTCCTCTCTCTTGCGCCCCCCCACCCCCCAAAGTCTCCCTTTGGTTCGCTCACGCCCTGTGTCAAACAAACACACACACACAAACACCAAAACTTAAGGGGGAAAAAAAAAAGTGGGGCTTTAATCAACTAAGCCACTGAGGTACCCTGACCATTTAACGTTTTAAACTATGTTTGTCATAGAAGTTAACTTTACCATTCTTGTGATAATTTCATCACTATGACTTCACTAATCTGGTTATCTCAATTAGCAAAAAAGACTTGATTCTCTCAAAATTAGGAACATGCTCATTTATTTCCCTTTGAAATAACTACTATGTAGTAACATAGTTGAGCTACTCAGATTGGTTTCAAAACAAACGACCATGCCATTGATTGGTTGTACCAGCTACTGTTTTACACCCTTGGAAAAAGCAAATGTACAAAACCTAAAATTCCAGTATCCTGACGCTTATTTTCGATTCTGAGAGACAGAAAATTAAAAAAAAAAAAAAAATACACTGATAATTTCGAATACTGATAAGCATTTGAAGAAAATATACAAGGCAACCGGGTAGAAAATAACCAGCCCTACCACACACAGCCAGAGCAGTTAAGGAAAGCCTCTCCCGAGTTTGCGCTGAGACGCGAACTCGCGTGTCCGGGGTAAACGCCGCGGTGCTTACCGCGGTGAATATCGTTCCTGTCTCTCTCTCCCTAGCACCAGACTGGCTCCTGCTCCGAAGTCTGCACCTCTCCGTTGACTCAGGCAAATCGTGAACACATGCTAGTCTGACTTTACTCCATTACACACGAGACTCAGGTTCAGAGGTTAGCACGGCCATACCGATCCCAAAGCGAGTGCCTGCCTTCATGCACCGGCTCCACGAAGGGGTCTTCCAAAAGAGAAGTACTGCGGCCAAGTACTGCGGCCAGGTTCGGAGAGTAGCGATCCGCAGGTGAGCTGCCGCTTCGGCTCACCCGGGAGGGCTCCGAACGCGGTAGAGAAGGCCAGCATCCTTCCTTCCCACCTGTCTTCCCACTTCCACCACCACCGCTCCCGTGCGCTCAGAAAACAGGAGCAGGCAGACGCCGGAAAGGTCCCTGTCACTTCTCCCACAGCTGCCCCGTTTCGATGAAAACAAGTTACGCGATGCTTTCCACCGAAAGTAAAAGACACAGGTGCTGCGAAAAAACAAAACAAAACAAAAAAACAACAAACAAACGGCGGACACCAACCCTGACTGCAGCCACGTCCTGCCCACGCCGGCCCGTCTCGCTCTGCGGAGACCGGGGCTCAGGGTTTGTGTTCCTCGTTACGTCACTTCCGCCGCCTGCCCGGCAGGCGCCGATAAACGCTGTTACCATTTCCGGGTCAGTGAGGCCGCCTACGGCGGCGCAGGCGTGAGTATTACCCGGTGTCCAGTCTATGGAGTCAGTTGTTCCCCGCGGCGTCGCGGAGGCAGGAGGTGGTGTCCGAGTGGGGGCCTTTGCCCCGCCAGGATGTTACCGGGCTTGGCCGCCGCCACTGCGGCCCACAGGTGTAGCTGGTCCTCCCTCTGCCGGCTCCATCTGCGCTGCAGGGCGGCGGCCCACGGCTCCAGCGAGCGCCAGGGTGAGTGTCCCGCCTCGGCCGCTGACTCCGCGGCAGCCGGCCTGGAGGAGCAGGCCGAGCTCGGCGCCTCGCCTCGGGCATTTCGGCCGCTTGACCTTCTCCAACCCCAGAACCTTCCTTTTGGGTCTGTGTCTTTGCAGTTCAGCTCGCCCAGGTGGCAGAGACCTCTGACAGCTCTCCCAGACCCTGGTTTTCCCCAAGGCCCTAGCACAACTCCCATGGAAACTGGCCGGTAGCTCCCGGGCCGGGTCACATACTTGAAGCCAACCATTTGTAGCAGATAAAATGCTACGTGCGCATCGCGGTGTCCCGCGATGTCAGCCCCTTTCCCCCAGGCAATGAGAAATTACGGAAACCTAAAAGCGCCAGGATCTTTCGAGTTCATCGGCTCCCCTTCGTTGAGCGCTTTTGGCTCAACAGATTTTCTTGCCCTGCTCCTTTTCCCGTTCTCCTAACTTTTCCCCTTAAATGTCCTAAAAAGGAAGGAGGGAGTGAGGGATGGGGGTGCTACTCATCATTTACGAATCACTCTTAAGTGTGAGGATACGACCATGCCACAGTCATTGAATGAATCCAGTTTTGGATCATAAAGCAAGCTGAGTGTTCAGTTTCGTTGAACGATCTTTACGGTGAAAGCGTGTGTAATGGAGCGTTAACTCAGAAAAACGTGGTTGACGAGAATTTTTATCCCTCTCCTTAAACACTCTTTTCTTACTCAAATTTAAGTTGTCCCGCAGTTTCCAAAATAGCATTGAATTTGTAAGTTTTAGTCAGGCTTACCTACGTTTTTGCCATAGCTTGGGATGCCATAACAGCTTGACCCCTCGAAAACAGAGAGAAAAACAGAACCAAATCCGCCCCTAGTCTAATTCCTTAGATTCTCGAGCACAGAGTGTTTACAGATAACATTTTCCAAAAATTCATGTTTGAAAAAGCTTGTAGCATGTTTGTGGCGTGGCAGTAGAAGTTAGAACTTGTAGTCCAGTCAACCAAGTTTAAAAGTAACAAGTTATAGTGACACCTGTACTGTGAAGATAAATGAGAATATATTAGTATCGTTTATTTGCAGTAAATGTAAAAGCTTTTAAAATTTCAGAATGGTTAATTTTAACATCATGTTCTGTGACTTTTTGGTGGGGATAGAAAAGTAGAGGTTTTTTTTTTTTTTTTTTTTTTTCTATATTGGCAATACAGCTGGTTCTCTTACGAACAAAATGAATCTCCAGAAATCCTCAAGTAAACTTTCTAGCATAGTTGATTCTATTTACCAAGCAATTTTGGCATTTTACACTTAAGTTAGGTATACTGGGTAACCTGTCTTCTAAGTCGGTAGAAAGGACTTGAAATTGTGTAATTTGTAATTATATAGTAATAATAGCCATCATCATACCAAAAATTATGTACTCTTTGTTTCACCCATCTGTGAACCACAGATAATAAGTACCTATTTCTTTGGTCAGGATGACTTTGCAAAGTTCTTTGGAATGTTTATCACCAGAAAATTAAGATGTGTTTTCACACTTAACACATAGTAGGTTTTAAAAATAACCTCCTTTGTGAAAATTTAGTTCCAATAATAACTGAAACAGTTTTTAAAAGGACAGCCATTATCGTAAAATTAAAAAGCATTAGGAAAGGGTACTATTTAAGTCAGATGCATGAAAGGAGAAAGTGATATCTGAAAATTTTCGGGGAAAAATAATCTAAAAACAGATGTTTTTCTTTGTCAAGAAATAAAATTTATGCTTCTAAAATTCTTGTATGGCAGAGGGGGTAGACTTACAAAGAATAAGGAGAGAAGGAAACCGTAAGGGAAATTCTTGCTTTATCTGCATACTTAAAAATGAGAAATGCCTATACACTGAAAGCTCAGTTTAAAGGTGAAAAGGAAAATAGTATTGTAGAGCCTTGCCATCCAAAAGAAAGATAACATGAGCCACGTATGTGATCTTGGGTTGTCTGATAGCCATATGTGAAACAGTAAAAACAGATAATTAATTTTAATATTTAGTTTAATTTAATAATTTTAATATTATTTTATCCAGTATATTAAAAATATTTAAATATGTAATCGAGATCAAATTTTTGAGATATTTTACATCATCTTTTTGTACTAAACCTTCGAAGTCCAGTGTGTATTTTACATTTAGCACATTTTAGTTCAGAATAGTCACATTTCAAGGGCTCAGTGAACAGTGACTACTGTACTGGACAGGGCAGTTATAAAATTAGTATCCCTAATTTATGAAGAATTCTTACATACCAGTGTATCTTCCAGTTTAAAAAAAAATGGGTGAAGAATATGAATGAGTTCATAAGGGAGTTCAGATGGCATATAAAAATGTAAAATGTACCATACTTACCAATAAGCGTAGAAATAAAAGCCTAAGGATTTGCTACTCATTGCCTGTCTTACATTGGCTATTTTTTCATATTGATACCTCATATTGAGGGTGCAGGAAAGCAGGAACTCTCTTTTTCTATTGATTGGGACATATAATTCAGTGTTCTGGTGGTCAGTTATTCTTTTATGAAAAGAACTTTAGGGGTGCTTGGGTGGCTCAGCCAGGCTTCTGTCTTTGGTTCAGGTCATAATCTCAGAGTCCTGGGATCAAGGAGCCCCGAATCCTGCTCCTTGCTCATCTGGGAGCCTGTTTCACCCTTTGCCTGCTGCGCCACCTATATGTGTGTGCTCTTTCTGTGTCAAATGAGTGAGTAAAATCCTAAAAAAAAAAACTTTAAAGGTTTATACTTTCTGACCCAGTGATTCTATTTTTTTAAAAGCTTTTATTTATTTGAGAAAGAGCTTGGGGAGGGGTTGTGGGGGAGGAGCAGAGGGACAGGGACAAGCACACTCCACACAGAGCCTGACATGGGGCTCAATCCCAGAACCCTGAAATCATGACCTGAGCCAAAGGCAGAGACTTAACTGACTGAGTCACCCAGGTGCTGCCCCCGCCACCCCCGAGTGATTCTATTTAAAACTATATAAAAAAAATAATCAGATGGGTATTATAATGTGTGCACAAGTTCATTATTCATAGTAATAAATTGATAACATTTATAGTTATAGAGAGTTGGAAACTTAAATATATTATGGTGCCTTTATTATGGGCTGTTGATACATGCAACATTAAAAAAATCAATTTAGAAGAATAGTGACGGGAAAGTGCTTTTAAATATATATGTTTTATTTATTTGTATGAGAGAGAGAATGAGAGAGAGAGAGAACATGAGGTGGGGGAGGGTGAGAGGGAGAAGCAGACTCTCTGCCAAACAGGGAGCCTGATGTGGGACTCCAGGATTGTGACCTGAGCTAAAGACAGTGGCTTAACCAACTGAGCCACCCAGGAGCTTCGGGAAAATGCTTTTATACTATTAGGTAAAAGTAGAAAAAAGTATGGTTAAGAATATATACTGTGCTGGGCGCCTGGCTGGCTCAGTGGGTTAAGCCGCTGCCTTGGCTCAGGTCTCGATCCCAGGGTCCTGGGATGGAGCTCTGCATTGCATAGGGCTCTCTGCTCAGCAGGGAGTCGGCTTCCTCCTCTCTCTCTCTGCCTGCCTCTCTGCCTACTTGTGATCTCTGTCAAATAAATAAATAAAATCTTTAAAAAAAAAAAAAGAATATATACTGTGCTATTAACAATAAGTTTCTCTAGAAAAATTTTTTTATTAACTGTATTTTTCAAACAATCTATAATAAACATAATCCTTTTACATTATAAAAATGTGACTTATTTCTGTAGTAAATATTTCCTTTTTAAGTTTCTCTGACTTTTCATAGAACACTTACTTTATTTTTCATATATTTATGCCTTGCCTCATTTGGCAAAAATTTGAGATGGGAGGCTTCTCCTTTAAGTACAGTATACCAAATTAATGGACACATGCTTTTGCTTAAATCTGAGGTTAATAGAAGTGTAGCTTTAAGTAAAAAGTATAAATTAAATTTTTGTATTTTACTCTTGTCTCTAATCTGACAAGAATTTTGTTTTGTTGTGCCCCCCCCCCCCCCGCCCTTTGAAGAACTAACAAAAGACCATTCTGGCAGGCTGACACCATGATTCTATGTAGTTCAAGTTAATGATAGGATTTGTAGCTGTAAAATGAGGCTAACTATACTATGTTCCTCCTAACTTTTAGTGCGTGAGGTTTGGTTCAGCAAAGAGGTCTGAGGCACTGTTGCTGGTGCTGAGCTGCTGAAGAAGACAGACATAGTATCCTCCTTTATTGGGCAGATACCAGGAATGAGAAAACATGGCTGAGTGCTAGGAAAGAAGTAAACCGGGTGATGGGCTAGAAAGTAGCTACGAGAGGCCATTTCTTTAGATATGCTGAGGAAGCAGTGACTGAGTCAAGTCTTGAAAAATGAAAATGAGCAAGCTACGTGAAGATCTGTGGTGAAGAACAATCTGGGTAGAACAAACAGGAACCCTAGAGACCAGACTACTAGTATTCAGGAGCAGAAAAGAAAACTGCTGTGGCTCGGGTAAGGGAGGGAAGGATATGAAATGAAGTTTGAGAGGTACTGGAGCCTTTTAGGCCATAGGTTTAAAAGGCTATACACACACACACACACACACACACACACATATACACATATATAAATAAATTATATACATATAAATAAATTATATATACATATGTATATATAATTTATTTATATATTTGACAGAGAGAGTGAGAGTGAGCACAGGTAGGCACAGGGAGAGGGAGAAGCAGGTTCTCCACTGAGCAGGGAGCCCGATGCGGAGTTCGATCTCAGGACCCTGGGATCACGACCCAAGCCGAAGGCAGTCGCTTTACTGACTGAGCCACCCAGGCACCCTAAAAGGCAATATTGTAAAAATAGCAGTCTACTTTGTGGAAAATGGGTTTGGAAAGGAGAGCGTGAATTAAAGAGATCTTTTGGGAGTTGCTAGGCAGACAAGGCTGTGGCAAGGCCTTGGTAGCTAGCAATGAAGATGGAGGGAAGTAGATTGCTTTGAGGTATGTTTTGGAATATAAATTATACAATGTGGTAATAGAGGTGAAGTATTTTGGACAGTGGCACTTGGTCAACCCTGAATATATTAGATATTGTTGTTTTTATTTGTCTAAGCAAATATTAATAAGAATTAAGTGCAATAGAAATGTATACCAAGAGGCAGTGCAGGAAGTTGCCCCGATCTCATATTCTTAAAAAAAAAAACCCAAAACCAAAAAACAGAACTTCCCTATTGGTGGATAAAAATCACGTCAGTAATAGTCCTCAAGGCTGAGCTACCTGATCTAGGTTACACTTCGCTTGGTAGATGATAGGCACAAAAGATTTTTCTGCATTTTTGGCTAGCCGAAAGAATTAAAATAAAGTAGATACTGTTACTATTAGTAGTAGTAATAATAGAAGTAATTTAGCAATGACTACATTCTTAGTTTTTAAAAATTTAGGCATTTTTGAAAGTACAGCAAAGTGTTATAGAGTAAAAATTGTGCATAATCTAGATATTTCCCCAGTCACGTTTTTAAAAAGTAGGCTCTGCACCTAGTATGGGGTGCAAACTCACAACCCTAAGATCAGGGGTCACATGCTCTACTGACTGAGCCAGTCAGGTACCCCCGCTAGCCACATTTTTAATAGTTGAAATCCCACTATGTTGTTTTGTCTCTTCCTTTTTTTTAAATGCAGCATGATGAATATTTTCCCACATTCTTAAAAGATTTAAATATATACACAGTGAAAATGTAGGGACCTCTCATAACTTAATTATTTTTCTATTAGGAAATGTTTAAGTTTTTTCCAGTTTTTGCCATGATAAATATTACCACAAAGAACAATTTTTGCATATTATTGTGTATTTAATGGGCCCAGCATGCCTCTGCTGTGCTACTCTGCTTATTATTGTGTATTTTAAGTTCACACTAACCTCTTATAAAATTAAGTATAACATGATCAACGTCAGTGCTTTAGGAATTTGGGGGCAAAACTACTGAAATAGTCTTTTAAGTAAAGAGATTGATCTTTAGAAGGTGTAAGCTACAATTTTGAGTCTCTAGCCCTTAAATGAGCCAGTAATGAAACAGCACAAACTGCAAGAAATCTTTTTGTTTATAGTTATGGTTATTGCAGGAGCAGCATATCCAGAAGATAGAATCGTCAGTTTGCATGAGACAGAGTTTCTTTTGTTGTTTGTTGTAGTGTGAAAAAGAGGGCCAAATTTCCTCTTAAAGCCAGAGGAAATGGTAGGTGACAAACCAGATTGGAGAGAGGAGACAAGTGCTTAACAGCAGTGATTGTGAGGAGCTACAGAGGCAATAACAGTAAAAAAGGCAGAGAGGACTGATTGTTGTAACTAGATTGACAAGATAAGAGTCTCTCCGCAGTCTTGATGAAGATACAGCTCTTATATATATACAGTGATGAGAAGTCCTCGTCCAAGCCCATAGAACTGTGAGCACCAAACTTTCAAAAAGATTAATCTTCTGTGTGTAGCTTATTTTAGATGTTACCTTGAAGAAAGGATATATTAGTGGTGGGTACTATTTTTTTTAAACTGTTTTTCTGCATCCTAGTATTAACTAATGGATTCAGTAATTGATTTAAAAATGGTTCTTTCTTTCTTTCTTTCTTTCTTTTTTTTTTTTTGAAGATTTTATTTATTAGAGAGAGAGAGAGCAAGCACAAGCAGAGGGAGAGGGAGAAGTAGAGTCCCTGCTAAGCAGGGAGCCCTTCATGACCTGAGCCAAAGGCAGGCGCTTAACTGACTAAGTCACCCAGGCACCTGCGCGTTTCCTTTTTTTTTTTTTTTTTTTTTAATGGTTGTCTTTCAGTTGCTGTGTTTTAGATATTATATTTGGCTTATTGAATCAAATGTGGTCCTATATATTTTTTAGAATATAAAATGTTAAAGATGGTAATGTATTCTTCAAGTTTTTGCAGTTTTTGATCTTGCATTAATGCCTGATGTGTACTTTTGAAGTTGCTGATACCTGAAATTCTACTGAAGTTAAAAATTAAGGACTTTTTGGGACAGCTAGCAAAGGTTATTGCTAGGTTAGTGTCTAAAGAATGCAGGAGTCAATTTGAAGAGACCCTTTTGGCCAAAAATGGGACCATTTGACCATTAATCAGAGCAACTAAAATGGATTGAAATAGATCAAATAATGTTTAAATCTACAAAATGATACATACACAAATTACTGTGTCACTACTTCAGGATAGTATGTAGTGAACTCATTATTTTGAGAACTAGTAAGTAAGGAGAAAATTTAGTCTGATTTTCTTGTAAACTGTACTGCTGAGTGACCACATATATGTGGGGAATTTTCTTTTTGAAGTATTCTGACAAATGAAGAAGTGGTAAAATTTGAATATCACCATTTTATACCCACCTAATGGGTAAATGGTTCTGGGCACTGAACAATAGCAGATACTACACAAATAAAGAAAGACAACCAAATATGTGGTACTTGATGAAAACACTTCCACTGCTTTTTTTTTTTTTTTTTTTAAGTAGGCTCTAGGCCCAACATGGGGCTCAAACTCAAGACGGTGAGATCAGGAGCTAACTATACCAGCTGAGCCAGTCAGGCGTCCCAGAACTCATCACTGCTTAGTAAATAGTGTTTGTTCTAATAAAAAGAATCAGAATTTAGATAAAACCTTCACATCCATGGATTTATATAGAAAATACAGAAGAACAGGTTAAACAACACCATGGGAATTAAGTCAGGAAAATTCAGATTGGAAAACTACCAGGACAAAAATTTAAGGTAAATAACTTGATTTCTTCAATTTAAAAATGGCTCTTTAAAAAAAAAAAAAGACATCCTGGGGGCACCTGGGTGGTTCAGTCGGTGACTGAGTGACTCTTGATCTTAGCTCAGGTCTTGATCTCAGGGTTATGGGTTCAGGCCCTGTGTTGAAAAAAAAATAAAAAAAAAAATACATCCTGTGGCTTTCAGGAGACTCAGAAGACATCTCAGTCAACAATAGTAAATGGATCTTATTAGGATCTGTTTATACACAAAAAATTATAACACTTGCAACGGTTGGAAATTGATGATATTTGATGATATAAAGCATTGCTTATTTTTTATCATGGTCGTTTGGCTGTGTTTTTTAGTTCTTGTCTTTTAGAATACATAAGGAAAATTTTATGAATTTAATTATTTTATGTCTGAGGGATGCCTGGGTGGCTCAGTAAGTTAAGCGTCTGCCTTTGGCTCAGGTCATGATCCCAGGGTCCTGGGATTAAGCCCCATGTTGGGCTCCCTGCTCAATGGGGAGTCCCCATCCTCCTTTGCCTCTGACCCTTCCTGCAGCTTGTGCTCTCTACCTCAAATAAATAAAATCTTTATAAATAAACATATAAATAATTTTATGTCTGAGATTTGCATCAAATTAACATGGAGGTGAGGAAGTATTGGTGCAGGTAGATATGAGACTAGGTTCACCATGAGTTGATAATTGCTGAAGATGGGCAATGAGCACCTGGCCATTTATTGTACTGTTTTTTCCTACCTCTGCATATGTTTGAAATTTTCTGTAATGTTTGAAGAACTAAGGAGAACCTTGAAAAAAATCTAGAATCACATCATGGAAATATTTATATTCTTTTTTTTTTTTTTTTTAACACAGAGAAAGATCACAAGTAGGCAGAGAGGCAGGCAGAGAGAGAGGGGGAAGCAGTCTCCCCACTGAGCAGAGAGAGATGCGGGGCTCGATCCCAGGACCCCGAGATCATGACCCGGGCCGAAGGCAGAGGCTTAACCCACTGAGCCACCCAGGCGCCCTGGAAATATTTATATTCTGAGGGAGGATTTTTTCAACTGTGAAGTAGGGACAGCTGGATGGCACAGTCGGTTAAGCATCTGCCTTTGGCTCAGGTCGTGATCCTGGGGTCCTGGTATTGAGTCCTGCATCAGACTCTTTGCTCAGAGGGGAGCCTGCTTGTCCCTCTCCATGATGTTCCCTCTGCTTGTGCACTTGCACGCTCTCTCTTTCTCTCTCTGACAAATAAATAATATCTTAAAAAAAAAAAAAAGACTGGAGTAGTCTCTCTTTAAACACTTTAGCACAGCTTATAAAAGCATTGTATCAGTGGGTGGAAAAAAAGCATCGGTGGCATATTGGCTTTGTTAGGTAATAATCACAAAAGATACCTTGGATTGGACTGACAACACCAGTGGCCATGGTAAACAGGATGCTTTTCTGGAGGGTGCGTTTCTTAGGAAAATTTGCTTTAGTGCTTGCTTCACTGATTTGGCTAATAGTAACAGATTTTACTTTTTAAAAAATATTTATTTATTTATTTGCCAGAGAAAGAAAGAGTGAACACAAGTAGGGGGAGCAGCAAGCAGAGGAGAGGGAGAACCAGGCTCCCTGCTGAGTGGGGAGCCCAATGTAGGACTCGATCCCAGGACCCTGGGATCATGACTTGAACCCAAGGCAGACCTTAACAACTGAGCCACCCAGTCACCCCTAGGCTACACATTTTAATGTGCAAGGAGGTGCATTATTATATTTGCTTTACTTTAGTGTAAGAGTAAGCCTTTAAAAAATAGAGGCAAATGCCCCAAAACATACTGGGCCTTCAACAATTATTTGCCAAATAAGGGAAACAGTAAGTTGACAGAGATAAGTAGGCCAATAGGCAGGCAGAGAGAGAGAGAGAGAGAGAGAGAGAGAGAGAGGAGGAAGCAGGCTTCCTGCTGAGCGGAGAGCCTGATGTGGACCTCGAATCCAGGACCTTGGGAACTTGGACCTGGGATCATGACCTGAGCTGAAGGCAGACGCTTTAACCCACTGAGCCACCCAGGCGCTCCTGGAAGATCATTATTAAGCAGTTAGAAAACTTTCACCCTCAGGGTGCATGGCTAGCTCAGTAGGTAAAGCACATGGCCCTCAATCTCAAGGTGGAGTTCAGTCCCCAAGTTGGGTGAGAGATTACTTAGGGGGAAAAAAAAAGGAAAGAAAGAAAAGTTCCAGCCCTTAAATGCATAACCCTCCACTCAGGAAAAACTTGACTATCTCTAATGATATACCTTCATTATTTCAGCTAACACTTTAAAAAATATGTAAATTATTCACAAGATGTTCAAGGTCTAGTACTCCTAATTTAAAAAAAATAGAGAGAAAGAGGGTCACATGAAAGTAAAGACAGATTTAGTTTTCTGCCACTTCAGTGCAAGTGTGGAATATATTTTTCTTCAGTGTTTCAGCCCTCCAAAGCCCACAGTCAACCAGATGCAGCAGCTGAAGTGCTTTGTAATTAGTCTTCTATTCTTCCTTCAATTAGAATTCCTGTGTACTGAGGGATCTCACCAAATGTTGATCTAATTATCTGATTAAAAAAAATCAGTGACAGTATGAATGATTAATATAATTCACTTATTGATTGTGAAATGAAAGAGGAATAAATCTAGCTAGCAGAAGGACACAGGGTAATTTTGAGGAGGAAGCCCTCCTTACCTCCTCCCTCTCAGAGTTCTCTACTCTAAAAAGTACATTATGCCAACATTTTTTAACATGTAACCATCATATACAAAATAAGAAGTATCATATGTCAGAGATGTTTCAGAAGCGGTGAATGATGAGAATGTCTTATCTGATTTTACATATTTTAAGTTTCCAGGGGCACCTGGGTGGGCTCAGTGGGTTAAACATCTGACTTTGGCTTAGGTCATGGTCTCAGGGTCGTGGGATCGAGCCCTGTGTCAGGTTGCATGAGGAATCTGCTTGTCCCTCTGCCTCTCCCTTTGCTCTTGATCGTGTATGCTCTCTCAAATAAATAAATGAATAAAATCTTTCTAAAGACTTTTAAAAATAAAATTTCCCATATAGATAAATTTATAAATTAGAGAATAAGAATATTATTATTTTTTCTTTACAAAGCATAGTCTCCATACACGTAGGGGTCAATGAAACACCTCTACAGAGAGGGTGGGTTGGCATGTGCTTTTGGGTATTTAGCAGAATGAAAGTTTTATTGTTACTCTGTAAAATTATTTTCTTTCTACCATAGTAGGTATGTTTTATTGGGTATAAAATTTTTCTTGTGAGTTTGTTTGACGTTAATTTTTTTTTTTTTTTTTTTGTAGAATGGCAGAATGTAGTGACATTGGGAAGCTTTTCAAACATGGTTCGCTATAGTCACCCATTTATTTGTACACTGAGTCAAGTGAAGTCATACTCCACAAATGTTCAGAAGGAAGGACAGGGATCACAGACTCTCAGAGTGGAAAAAGTACCATCATTTGATGAAACAGGTGTGTATAAATCTTTTAAAATCATTTTTTTTTCTATATACTGAAATAGCTTGTGTAAGATTATTTGTCCCTTGAATGTTTGATAGAACTTATGTATAAAACTATCTGGGTTAATGTTTACTTTGTGGAAAGCTATTAAACTGCTAATTTACTTTCTTCTAATTTTTCTGCTTTTGACTCAGTTTTGGTAAGTTCTATTTTTTTCTGGGAGTTTGTCCACTTAAACTAAATTTTTAATTTACTGGCATCAAGTTCATAATAGTCTCAGCATTTATAGCTTTATCTTTTTTTTTTTCATTCTTAATGGTGTTTGCCATTTTCTTGATTAATTTTGCCAGAACTCTGTCCATTTTCTTATTTTTCCAAGTAGTATCTTTTTACTTTGAATATTTATATTGTATGTTTGTTTCCTGTTTGGTTAATTTTTATTCTTACTTTAGTTATATCCTCCTGTTTTCTTTGTGCTTATTCTGTCATTCATTTTTAAATGATCAGATAGCTGTATTGTTCATTAATTCTGTACCTTCCTTTTCTTCTAAAGTAGGTGTTTAAGCCACCATAGCTCTGGTGGATTTGACAGACTTTCCTTCAACAGTTGTCCCTAAAATTTCGCTTTATTTATTTTGTAGCTATGTTATTAGATACATAAACATTTAGAGTCATTACATAACACTGATGCATTACACCCTTTCTTTTTATGTAACAACTCTTTTTTTTTTAGTGTCTTTACCAGATGTTATTAGTATTTGCCTGTTTTCCCATCCTTTAATTTTAACCTTTTTTGTCCTGATTTGAATCTTTGTCTAATAATTAGAAATTTGGTTTGTTTATATTTACTGTTATTACTAATATATTTGAGCATATTTCTGCCATTGTCTCATGAGCTTCCTTGTGGGTTTTTAAAAATTTTTTTAAATTTAATTTAATTTTTTGAAGATTTTATTTATTCATTTGTCAGAGAGAGAGAGAGCGCACAGGCAGGCAGAAGTAAAGGAAGAAGCAGGCTTCCAGCTGAGCAGGACCCTGAGATCATGACCTGAGCTGAGGCAGATGTTTAACTGACTGAGCCACCCAGGCTTCCCTGTGGTTTTTTTTTTTTTTTTTTTAACTTCTTTTTTGCCTTTTTTTTTTCTTTTTTCTCTCTGTGTTATCCTTTCTCCCCCATGTGCACATACATACATGCACTAGCTTGGGAGTTAAATACTCTGTGTACTTCAGAGTCTAAAGGTAATTAAAAAGCTTAACATTCCTGTGACTTTAACAATGACACCTGCTCTTCTACCTTAGATGCTGGGACTGGCATTGCTCTCAGTGACCACACTGTCAAGCTCCTTTTCTGGTATGACAGTACATTTGGCTACAGCAACCGGGTGGTGGATGTTATGATCCTCATGGCCTTCAGGGAGTAAGAGCCCTCTAAACCACCACCCTCAGTGAGAGCAGAGGAAGAGAGAGGCCCTCAGCTGCTGAGAAGTATTTGCCGTAACTTATCCCCAATACACTGAGAATCTCCCAACCTCCATAGTTTCCACTCCTTGAAGAAAAGGAGAGGCTTGGAGAGCCCTACATTGTTATGAACACCAATAAAATATGCTCTACCCAGCCAAAATAAATAAAGTCTGTTTTGTATGGGAAAAAAAAAAAAGCTTAACATTTGTTTCTGAAAAATATAAAGAACTTAGAATCCTTTAATTCTGGTCACTTTCTCCCAACGCACATGCTATTTATTGGCTAGTATTTTGTGTCTATTCTGATTTATTCCCTCTATACAATATACATCATTATTTGTTCAAATATCTCTAAAATCCTTGTTAACCACCTTTTCTTATTTCTCTGGTCTTTCTGTCTGATGTAGTACATCTTATACAAGTTCCTTTAGGTGAGGATCTTTTTATGGTAAAGGCAATTTAAGATGTTATTCCAGTGTCTTTTGGGTTCTGTTGCTGTTGAGAAGTCCATATCATGCTTTTGTTCTCATGTTTTTTCTATTTTATTGCTTTTTAAATTTGATTAACTTTATTTTGAAAGTCTTTTTCTTTGGTGTAAACTGCAATTATACTATGTATGTATTTCTGCATACTAGGTATGTATTTCTGTGTATTTATCCTGCTTGAGATTTGTTGGGCTTCCAGGAACTGAGGATTAGTAGTATTCTGTAATTCTCTGTCACTATTACCTTTTCTTGGTTCTCTCTCTTTTTAAAAAATGTATTATTTATTTAAAGATTTATTTATTTGAGAGAGAGATTGAGGAAGCTCATGGGGAGTGTCAGAGGGAGACAGAGAGAGAACCTAAGTAGATGTGGAGTCTGGTGTGCGGGTTGATTTCATCACCCTGAGATCACAACCTGAGCGGAAACCAGGAATCTCACTCACACTTAACAGACTTTGCTACCTAGATGCCCCTTTGCTCATTTATTTTTAAGATTTTTAAGTAATCTATACACCCAACATGGGGGTTGAACTCTAAACCCTGAGATCAAGAGTCACATGTTTCACTGACTGAGTCAGTTTTCAGTTATCTTTTATCTCTTTTTGGAACTCTAAGAATTATGTTAGATCTTTTTGCTTTATTTTCCATGTCTCTAAATCTCTCTGTCGTATTTTGTATTTCTTTATCTTTCTGGCCTGAATTCTGGATTATTTTTTTAGATCTGTCTAGTTTGCTAATTCCCTTGTTAGTTAGCCTCTGGTCTACTGGTTGATATGTATGTTGGGTTTGTGTGTGTGTGTGTGTGTGTGTGTTTTTAAGGTTTTATTTATTTGACAGAGAGAGACACGGCAAGAGAGAGAACACAAGCAGTGGGAGAGGGAGAGGGAGAAGCAGACTTCCTGCTGAGCAGGGAGCCTGAGGCAGGGCTCAGCCTGAGCCAAAGGCAGACACTTAACCGACTGAGCCACCCGGGCACCCTGTATGTTGGGTTGTTAATTTCAATGATTATATTTTTCATTTCTAGAAATTGTTTATTTTTCACCTTGCTTATTTGTTTTCTTGTTCCTTAAGTTTTCAAACTCCTGTTTTATCACTTACCATATTAAATGTGTCTATTTTATATTCTATAAATGAAAATTGTATCTGAAATTTTTTCATTCTTACTGTATTATCTTTTTACTTTGTGTACTCATTCATGATGCCATGTCTTTGTTTTTTAATTGACAATTATTCATTTTCCATGGAGTTTAGTATTTTGGAACTATTCGAAGGATTGAAGATGCATTTCTGCATAGTTTGCTTGTGCCTCACTTAGCTGCTGAGAGTACAGCCTGGGACCAAATTAACTTAAATTCTTTGCGCTAGACTTTTTAGACCACGTTGGTAGCATGAATTCAGACTGCAGACTTGTGTGAGGGCTGACTTAGCCTTATGTTTTTCATCCCCACTATTTAACACCAAAGGAGAGGTTGGCATGCTTTCTTGCTGTTCCCTTCTGTGTGTGTGCTTTTTTTTAATTTTTTTTTTTTTTTTAAGTTCACAGTTATGCTGTCTGTCTAGCTTTTTTTCTGGGAGTCTCCTGTTAGATGTTCCATCTGGAATAGAATGTAGTCATCTTCTATCTCTCATGCCTCTAACAGCAATGGAAGTAGAAGCTCAAAGACTATAAACCTCAACAGAGGGACACCTGGGTGACTCAGTTGTTAAGCTCTGCCTTGGGCTCAGGTCATGATTCCAAGGTCCTGGGATTGACTCCCACATCAGGTTCCCTGCTCAGTGGGAAGCCTGCTTCTCCCTCTCCCACTGTCCCCCAGCCCCGCTTGTGTTCCCTTTCTCACTGTCTGTCTGTCAATTTAAAAAAAAAAAAAAATCTTTAAAAAAAAAACCCACCTCAACAGAAATCTCAGGGGAAAGGTTGCTTGGCTTTGGTGTTCTCACTTAGTCTGTAGAGGTTCAGCTTTCCTTTTGTTTTTGCCCTCTTTGCATCATTTTTTGTGAGCTTAGCAATGTGTTTGAAAAGATTTCGTCCAAGATATCTAGTTTGCTGTGCAGCATTAAAATGAAGTCCTTTATTCATCTATTTATTCAAGAAGTGTTTTAGTTTTAAGGGTTTTTATTTATTCGTTTTGGAGATAGAACAGGGGGAGGAGCAGAGGGAGCGGGATAAGCGGACTCTGCTCTGAGGACAGAGCCAGACTCAGGGCTCTATCCCACATCCCTGAGATCATGACGTGAGTCAGAATCAAGAGTTGGGCGCTAAACTGACTTGGCCATCCAGGCACCCCAAGATGTATTTATTGAACGCTTTTTATATGGCAGCAAAATAGAATGACTCTGACTTTATTACTAAAATGAAAATTAAAACAAAGTTAAGCAAACAAAAATAATACTGCATGGTAAATACCACGGCGGAGGAAATACTGTGTGCTGCAGAAGTACTTAGAGGGGTATTGAACTGAGTCTTGAATGATTGAGAAAGGAGAAATTTTTCCATGAGGAAATGTTACCTAGTTAGGGACCTAAAAGAAAAAAGTAGGTACTGGTGTGATGAATGGTAGAGAAAGGCAAAACCGCAAGTGTTTTAGTGTGATTAGGTTAGTGAGTATGGGACCTGGTGATGATGTTGGTAGTTTTGAGAGCACAAGGAATGAATATCAGGTGGTCAGCAAAGTCAGATCAAGGTTTTGTTGAGGAATTTGGACTTTGTTTTCTAGACACTGGGAATCTGTTAGAGTATTTTAAGTAGGGGAAGTACTTGATCAGATTTAAAGTTTTAGAAAGATAATAGTTGCTTACTAGAAAACCCATTGGAAAGGAAGGAGAGTGAGAGCAGTATTACAAATGAGGGTCTAGACTAAGATAATGGCGATGCTTTTTTTAAGTGAGTAGATGAACTGGAGATTTAGGAGCTGAATAATTAGGACTTGGTGATTGAATTTAGGAAAAAGAGAAGAAGATCAAGTAAAGCATAGTGCCTGGTTACTGACTGGATTGGATGATTGTATAGATGATTCATTGATTTCTAAAATTGGGAATACCAAAACGAGTGTGTATTTTAATGAGAAGATGGTGATTTAGTTTTGGACATCTGAACTGTAGGTGCCTCTGTGACATCTTAACAGATGACTGGTAGGCAGTTGGGTGTGCTGCTTTTCTGCAGTGAGACATCATCATCTCATCATCTCTTGGCTGGATTACTGCCTACTCCCTGGGCTTCTACTCTTTCATGCTCGTTATTCTTCAGCCAAACCAGTCTCCCTTTGGTTCTTAGTAAATAAAAAAACCTCATTCTCATTATAGGGCTTTTGCTCTAGGTGCTTTCTCTTTTCAAGGTGACCTTCTACACATGGCTGACCCCTTTTGGTCACTTATATCTTAGTTAAAATGTCAACTCTGCACAAAGTCATTCTTTAATCATTTCATCTAAAGTAGCCACCCATTCAGTTGGTTAAGCGTGTCTGCCTTTGGCTCAGGTCATGATCTCAGGGTCCTTGGATTTAGCCCTGTGTGGGGCTCCCTGCTTAGCAGGGAGTCTGCTTCTCCCTCTGCCCCTCTGCCTTGCTTGTATGTGTATGCATGTGCTCTCCTTTACTCTCTCTCTCAAATAAATAAATAAAACCTTAAATAAAAATAAAGTGGCCACCCAGTCAGTCTTTAATATTAGCCTAATTTTAATTCTCTCTGTGAGTAGCAGTTAATACCGATTGATATTTTCAATATTTCTTTTATTTCTCATTCCCTCCTTGTTTCTAAAGCCCCATAAAAGCAGGAGACTCAGTGCCTAGAGCAGTGGTTTGCACGAAGTAGGGGTTTAATAAATATTTGTAAATGAGTGAATGCAGAGTTCTAACTTGGGGAGAGATTTAGGATTAGCTATTAACTATATCCAGGAGAAAACTGAAGTCATGAGTGTATCTGGGGCAGTTCAGGAAGGGAGTTCAGAGTGAGGAGATAAGATCTTCCAGTACAGAAATCCCCAGTGACTCAGGGGCAGATGAAAGAGGAGAAACCTGCGGAGAATACTTCAGAAGGAGCAGCCTGGAGAGGTGGGAGGGAAACCACGGGGAATATGGTGTCAGAAGAAGAGAGTGTTTGAGGAATAATAAACATTTCAAGACTACCTTTTCTTCAGTTGGATGCCTTTCACAGGGGAATATGTTACAGATTCCTAGAGAAACCTGTGCTTGTGTTTACAGTGCCTGTTTTTCATCCTTTTTCCTAAGCCCCATCCTCCCTCTGGGCTTCCTGTGCAGTTTTAACCAATTCGTTCTCTTTTCCTTGTGGTGATGGAGAACTGCAGGGACGAATATTGATTGAGAGTTTGCTATTAGAAGATGAAGGGATGGAGAGTGTAATGAGTCCCTCAGTTCCAGAAATAAGCATATTTATTGGAACATAGAAATGGGAAAAGAAGTGATAAAATCATACAATTCAGGAAAAAATATGTTATAATACTCTTCTGAGGTGAACATAGATTCAGGCAAAAGCACTTAATCTTGGTTCTGCTATACAGAATGTTTGAAATTGAAATCCATGACCAGGTTTCTTTTTTCTCCGCTGACTGAAATAAAAATGGTAGTTTATTTTCTTATATTAGAAATACATTGTTTACTGATGGTTTCATTTTGGGCTCAATTTTTCAAAATTTGCTCAGGTCAAATTAGAACTTGTTAGCCATTAGATAGAAAGCAAGTAATTGCTTGATTGAAAGATAATTTGTATATTTAAGGATTTGAGATTGACTTTTGAATAATTCAAATCACATGGTAAAGTCAGGAACAGCTCATTAAGAGGCAGAGACTTGCTAAGGAATCCTTAAATTTTTAAGGAGCATTCAGATGTTTTAAATTTTAGTAAAATTGGTTTTAATTTTGCTAATGACAGCAGATGTGTGGCAAACAGCCAGGGGTTGAGCTTTAAACAAGTGTCTAGAGATATTCATGGATAGACTATCTAGTTATTTATTGAAATCATAAAGATTCTACTCCAGTGATAGAATATAAGTTTATAAATATGTTAGTGTGCCAAATAAGTATTCATACCTGTTTTTGAACCATTTACTTGCATTTCTTGTTTATGATTCTTAGCACTATATTATTAGTAGCATCTAGACAGTTTGTAGTGAGAAAAATATCCAGAAATATCAGTCTTAGAGCAGATTGTTTCATGTGATGTGGTTGAATTACTTTGATCATTGTGAAAAAGTGGGTTGTCTCTGAAACTTTTGACGGTAGATTTTAGCTGTTCAGATACTAGGTGAGTGATGAAATGTTTTCCCTTACTTTTGTCTGTGCTATTCTCTCTTCCTACAACAAAATTTTAAGAAATTGATATATAGATTTTTATAAAGATGCTTTAGAATTTGCAAATAAATTAAAAAAAGACAAAAATGAAATCATATTGAACTGTTTGGTGTCAAGTGTTGTAAGCTGTAGTTATTAATTAGTGTGTTTTAAATTTTTAAAAAAATTTTTAAGTAATCCCTGAACCCAGTGTGGGCTTAACTCACAACCCCGACATTAACAGTTGTATGCTCTACTAACTGAGACAGCCAGGCGCCCCTAAATAGGAGTGTTTGATACTATCATGATGTACTTAGGATTTGATGTATAGTTAAAGCCTTTTGGATTTTGCGTATGTGTTTTAGTTATCAAAACATAATGTATCATGTTAAGTCATTTCTCCAGTTCACTAAAAAAAAACTCTAAGGATATACTAAAAATTAGATGTAAGATTTTTGCTTTTATTTTTTTATTTTTGAATATTTTATTTATTTATTTTTGAGAGAGGGAGAGAGGCACAGAGGGAAAAGCAAACTCTCCACTGAGCAGGGAGCCAGGTGTGGGACTCAGTCCCAGGACCCTGGGATTGTGAGCTGAGCTGAAGGCAGATGCATAACCGACTGAGCCACCCAGGTGTCCTTTGCTTTTATTTCAAAGAGCTTTGTCTTTGTTAGTGCCTAGGCTGTTGGCATGTAATTTACCTGTAAAACCTTTGAAGGAAGGTAAATCAGTGGCTTAGGCAGAAATTCTTATCAAGATAGCATTTTGAATAGATGCTTTGAGGTATCTGTTCTACTTTTCCTTGGAGTGATAGGTAAAATATAGAAAGAGAAAATTGAAGAAACAACTGGACTCAGAAAAAGTTGTGCTGTGTCCAAGGAGTGTAATAGAAGGTGCTGGACTGTGGTCTGTAATCAGACATTGGCCACGAGGGGTTCCGTTTGGTTAGGATAATAAATCTACAGGTGCTACATGCATGGCCAGGTGCTGGAATCAGACTCATTGTTTGAACTTACCCACACGCTCACATATCGGAGGCTAAACTGGCTTCTTCCATTTGTTATGTGAGGCTTTGTCTTGTAGGAAGTTGTAAGTTAGGGAGGCAAGAGGGAAAAAGAGGAATTGGATCCTGCTATTTGCTGGTTTCGAGACTGGATCGAGGGGTGGGAATTTCAAACTGGCGGTAGGAAATCTGGTTCAAGACAGAAAGACCAGATTGAGTTTTGAGGTAGAGCATGAGGAGAATGAAAGGATATATCTTACTCAGAATAGGATACTAATTAACAATTAGTTAATTAATAGGATTGTAATCTCCCAAACATAAAAATACACAAAGGATCATATTGCAATGTGTACATTTCAAATCAACACATTATACACCTTAAACTTATAAAATCTTGTATGTCAATTGTATCAATTAAAAAAATGCATGAAAAATCCTAGCTGTAAGAAAGCCAACAAAATCAAATGTGTATTATCTCTAGATGATGCTAAAATAACAGCCTGAATTGCTTTAAAATAAGTTTAATGTCCTCAGAAAAATAAGTGAAGTACTCATATTTGAAATACATACTGGCAGAGTAAAACCAGAACAAATAAATCTGGAAAAGAGCCAACTAGAAATCTTAGAAATGAAAGTGTAGTCACTAAAATAAAAATTTAATAGATTAGGGGCACCTGGGTGGCTCAGTAGGTTAAGTGTCTGACTCTTGGTTTTGACTCGGGTCATGATCTTGGGGTCCTGGGATCAAGCCCTGTGGTGGGATCAGCTTGAGATTTTATCTCCCTCTTTCCCTACCTACCCCTCTGGCTCCTTCTCACTCTTGAAAAATAAATAAATAAATAAAATTTTAAAAAAGATTTTATTTATTTATTTGACAGACAGAGGTCACAAGTAGTCAGAGTGGCAGGCAGAGAGAGAAGAGGAAGCAGGCTCCTTGCTGAGCAGAGAGCCCAATGTGGGGCTTGATTCCAGCACCCTGGTATCATGACCTGAGCCGAAGGCAGAGGCTTTAACCCACTGAGCCACCCAGGTGCCCCTAAATAAATCTTTAAAACAAAAGTCTTTTTTTTTTTTTTAAGGTTTTATTTATTTATTTGACAGACAGAGATCACAAGTAGGCAGAGAGGCAGGCAAAGAGAGGGGGGAAGCAGGCTCACTGCTGAGCAGGGAGCCCGATGCGGGGCTCCCTCCCAGGACCCTGGGATCATGACCTGAGCTGAAGGCAGCGGCTTAACCCACTGAGCCACCCAGGTGCCCCAAAACAAAAATTTAATAGATCAAATAGTCATCGTCAAGTAGAGGATTAGTAAATTGAATTGACCCTTGTGTGCATAGGGAAGCAAAAAGATTAAAAAAAAAAAAATGAAAAGGCACTTAAAAGGCATAAAGCTCTTGGCTACATTTAATAGGCCATTTTAGAGAGAATAGAGAATTTGTTGGGAAGGCCTGTGGTTTCTTCAACTGCTGTTCTCTTTTAAAACCCATGTGGCAAGCCCTGCAGCAGGAGTAGGAGAGACAGTAAATTCTGTGTTTACCGGAGCATTTTACACTGCTGCACTGAGGGCACATGCATCTTTAGTGGGACTTGGAATTCTGGAGAGTTGTCTTTATGAAAAACTGGTTATAATTTTCTTTAAATCCCATCTCTTAGTTTTCCCTTTTGTTACATTTCGGGGAACATCGAGAAACCATGAACAAATTTAGTAATGCAGAATTTGACTTCCGTTTCTTCATGAAGGCTTTACTGCCAAGGAAATTCTGGACCAAAAAATTAATGAAGTTTGGTCTTCTGATAATAAGGATGCCTTCTCTATTGCAGACCTGGGAGGTATTCTAAAGAAACATATGAGATGGTTAAAAGTTCTTTGGGTCATCCCCTTTTATGCATTCAAATGCAAAGATAGAACCATAGTGAAGACCAAACTTGGGACAGAGATCACAAGTAGGCAGAGAGGCAGGCATAGAGAGAGGAAGCAGGCTCACTGCTGAGCAGGGAGCCCGATGCGGGGCTCGATCCCAGGACCCTGGGATCATGACCTGAGCTGAAGGCAGAGGCTTAACACACTGAGCCACCCACACGCCCCAGATGATGACTTCTGATAGTGAAGTTAAACTGATGAAAATTGCCAAGTTACATCCAAAGGTAAAGTGGGTTTTGCAGATTGCCACTGATGATTCCAAAATAGTTCGTCTCAATTTTAAATTTGATGCCACACTCAAAACCAGCAGGATTCTTTTGGAATGGGTGAGAGAGCTAAACATTGATTCCATCGATGTCAGCTCCTACGTGGGAAGTGGCTGTACGGAGCCTGAGAGCTTTGTGCAGGCCATTAATGCCTGCTGTGTCTTTGACATGGGAGCTGAGGTTGGCTTCAGCATGTATCTGCTTGCTATCAGTGGTGGCTTTCCTGGATCTGAGGATGGAAAGCTTAAATTTGAAGAACTTAGTATCAAATTTATCAGTTATAAACCCTGCACTGGACAAGTATTTCCCGTCAGTCAGACTTGGGATTGAGAATCATAGCTGCGACTGGCAGATATTACATTGCATTAGCTATTGTGCTCGCAATTAATATCATTGCCAAAAAAACTCATATTAAAGGATCACACAGGCTCTGATGATGAGGGTGAGTCGAGTGAGACTATGTACATGAATGATGGAGTATATGGATCATTTAATTGGATCCTTTATGATCGTGCACATGTGAAGTCCCTTCTGCAAAATAGATGCAAACTGGATGTGAGGTACCATTCAGCTAGCGTATTGGGACCCACGTGTGATGGCCTTAATCACATTGTTGAGAGCTGTGATTTGCCCAAGAGGCATGTGGGCGATTGGATATTCTTTGATAAAATGGGTGTTCACACTGTTGCTGCTGCTTCTGCTTTGGATGGGTACCAGAGGCCAGCTGGGTGCTATAAAATTTAGGGGCTGACGTTTGATTCTGTAGCAAATCCTGAATCACGACTTCCTGCCCTAAGTAGAGGACTAGGACGTTAGCCCCCTGCCTGCATCCTGTGCCTGGGAGAGGAGGACAATGCGTTCTCCCGCTCACTGCCTGTCCTTCAGCTAGCATTCGCGTGTGAGTGCCATTCCTGTAGCTGTTAACTTCAAGTCTAGCTTGGGTTGTGGGATTTGAAGGGACAATTTAAATTAATTACTGCTAGTTTTGAAATGTCTTTGTAAGAAAGATTGGCACGGATGCAACAATATGGAACACTAGGGAGATGGAGTCATTTATCTGTGTTCCTGTGGAAACTAATTGAATTTTTTTTTAAAGATTTTATTTATTTATTTGACAGAGAGAGATCACAAGTAGGCAGAGAGGCAGGCAGAGAGAGAGAGAGAGGAGGAAGCAGGCTCCCTGCCGAGCAGAGAGCCCGATGCGGGACTCGATCCCGGGACGCGAGATCATGACCTGAGCCGAAGGCAGCAGCTCAACCCACTGAGCCACCCAGGTGCCCCTGAATTTTTGTTTTTAATGGGAGTTTTATTCACCTCTCACACCCGCTACTGAAGAATGCCCCTCAGCTGCTGAGCAAGCATTTGTAGCTTATACTTTGGCAGAATGGGCCAAAAGCATAGTGTTGTGACCTGTTTTCAAAATAAAGTATCTTGGGGTGCTTGGCTGCCTCAGTCATTTGGGTGGGTGTCCTACTCTTGGTTTTGGTTCAAGTCATGATCTCAGGGTCCTAGGGGCAGGCTCTGCATTGAGCTCTGCGCTCAGCAAGAAGTCTTTTTAGGATTCTTTCCCTCTTCCTGTCCCTCCCTCTCTGCTACTCTTCCTGATAAATTTCTTTGAAAAAATATTTTGAGGGGCACCTGGGTGGCTCAGTTGGTGGAGCCTGAGTCTCTTGATCTCAGGGTTATAAGTTAAAGCCCCACATTGGGTGGAGAGATTACTTAAAAATAAAATCTATATTAAAAAATATCTTGAAATTAAAAAGAAAAAAGAAAAAACTAAGTGACTATCCTGAATTTTGTTTTGAGCTCCAAAAAGGGAATAGATTTAAACATTTGTGTGTATTGTTTAGCTTTTTTTTTTTTTCTTTATTGTGTGGTAACTTATTGTGTATATGCTTTTGTGTTTTACTTCATTACATTTTGGTAAGATTTATCCTAATGGTATATGTGTCTGGTTCATTCATTTTCATGGGGATAATTAGAGTACATACTTTTGAGGGCTGTGTGAATTAAATGAGTTGATAAATGCAAAGTGCTTAGAATAAATAGTGGTTGTCACATAGTAAAGGCTCAAAGAAAGATGGCCATTATTATATTTATAATATTCACTACTATAAAATCTATGACTATAACAGGGTATAACTGTCAATGCTTGTAGACATTTGGGTGGTTTCCAATTTGAAGCAACAGACCAGTGCTGCTCTGAAATACGCATTTACTTTTCTCCTTGTACTCTGTGCAAGTTTCTATTAAGGCAAATATATTGCCCTAGAAGTAGAATTTGCTAGGTCACAGGTTACGCTTGTGTTCAACTATATCAGATAATGGCAACTTGTTTAGCAAGGTAATTGTGTCTGTTTGTATTTCTACCAGCAGTATATGAATTCTCATTGCTCCAATCCTTGCCAACATTAGCTATTGATGTATTTCTTCATTTTCTTCTAATGATGGTTGTAAAATGGCTTCTTGTAGTTTCGTTTGGGTTTTGTCCATAATGAGGCAGCCATTTCTTCATATGTTTATTTGTTATTTACATTTCCTTTCTTTCTTACTGTCTTCTCTGTTTTTCTAATGAGATTTTTTTTCTTGTTGATCTAGAGTAATTCTTAAATATTGGTAGTTATCATTTGTTGATCCTATTTATTAGAAATATCTTTTGCCAATTTGAAGCTTTTCTTTTCTTTTTTTAAAGGATCTTTTGGGCGCCTGGGTGGCTCAGTGGGTTAAAAGCCTTTGCCTTCGGCCAGGTCATGATCCCAGAGTCCTGGGATCAAGTCCCGAATTGGGCTCTCTGCTCAGCAGGGAGCCTGCTTCCTCTCTCTCTACTTGTGGTCTCTGTCAAATAAATAAATAAAATCTTTAAAGGATCTTTTGATGGACAGAAGTTTTGAATTTTGATTTAGCAGAATATACCCATTTTTTCTTGTTTAAGAAATCTGTCTGTACCATAAAAATATTGTCTGTTGTCTGTTAGGTGTGTAAATGCCTTAACATGTAAATCTTTACCTGAAATTGCCTGTTTATGGGGTGAGTTATATTTAATTTAATTTTTATTTAATTACTCATTTATTTTGGGGGGAGGGAGTTGTACAGTTGTCCCAGTAGCCACTTGATAGTCATCCTTTCCTCATTGTATTCCTCATATTGTATCTCTACAATAGTTTTTTTACCCCCAAGATTTTATTTATTTATTTATTTGAGAGAGAGAGCACAAGCAGGGGAAGGAGTAGAGGGAGAGAAAGAGGGACAAACAGCCTCCCACTAAGGAGGGAGCCCAGCATGGGTCTTGATCCCAAGCCCCTGAGATCATGACCTGAGCCAAAGTCAGATGCCTTACTGACTGAGCCACTCTAGGTGCCCCTCTAGAGTAGTTTTGAGTAAAAGAATTCATAGTATGTGTCATCGTTTTGTTCCTTATTTTAAGATTTTATTTATTTATTTATTTATTTGAGAGAGAGAGAGACAGTGAGAGAGAGTATGAGAGGGGGAGAAGGTCAGAGGGAGAAGCAGACTCCCTGTGGAGCTGGGAGCCCGATGCGGGACTCGATCCTGGGACTCCGGGATCATGACCCAAGCCGAAGGCAGTGGCTCAACCAACTGAGCCACCCAGGCACCCTGTTCCTTATTTTAAAGAAACACATCTAAATTTTTCACCATAAGGAAATCCCTTATGTTAATTTTCAAAGTTTGAAAGTTGTATGGGTGTTGAATATTAGTGAATGCTTTTTCTTTAGCTCCTGAAATGATTCTATAGCTCTTGTTCTTCAGTCTGTTAATTAGGGGCATTGATAGGTTTACTAATGTTTGACTACTCTTGAATTCCTAGGATAAATACAACTTGGTCTATCATGTATTATCTTTTTTATACATTGCCAGATTGTTAGCTAATATTAAGTTTATAGGTTTGTATGAAAACAACTACTTATTGTTACTTTTTTTTAATAAACTTTATAGCAGAAAATATAGGCGCTGAACTGAAAGCTCCACTTATTAAGCAAGAGCCTCTCCAAGTAAGAGGTAAATATATTTTATTCTGTTTTTCATTATAATGGTGTTTTGAATATACAAAATTAGTTTATATAGAGCTCTGTATAATTGTATTATTCTGAGTATACTGCCTATTTTTATTTTTCTTTAAATATACTGACTGTAAAGATTTATACTCCTGCTTATAAGCTAATTTCTACTGAAGTTCACTTTGCATTTGGGTTATAAATTTGGTGGTAATTATTTTTTCAAAAGCCCAAAGAAGGAAGTAATGGCAAATAAAAGTCACCCATTGCTTTATCATTTTTAGAAAAGTAATGTGATTAAACAGACCAGTACCTTTCAGTTCCAGCACATTCAAATCCAAATAGAGTTTGGACATTCTTGTCCAACTTTCTTTTTTAGGAATAACTGAGTGACGAAGGCAGTCTTGTTTGCAGCTCTGCTCTTTGTAATGAACTATGTCTCCTGTCTACAAAGCAGCGTGTTTGACAAGGGCAATAACTCTGTGACTAGAAGCATCATGGCTTTGACATCAGACAAAAGTGGATTTGGTTTGTGGTTCCAGGATGTATTAACTGTATGGCCTTGGGCATTTTCCCTGTGCCACAGTTTTCTCCCTTTTAAGACTGTGCTAAAAATGGGATTTCTTTTCTAGGATAACCTTGAAGATGATCCATAGTATATATAGTGACAGTTTAAAATAATTAACATTGATAGCTGTCACCATCATCAATACCCTGGCCAGGACAGGCCAATAGGGATTTCCGTATACTTTGAAGAAATCTTTAAAAAGTAATTTTAAAAAACACTCAGTTTTTCAGAAGAAAGAATAATTATTTGCTCCAGAGGAGCTCATCTGGATATAGAATTTTAGGATTATTAGAGTAAGCCAGTTTAGAGACTTGAAACTCACAGAAAAAGAATCCTGAACTTCCTTAGATGTTTTTTCAAATAAAGTTTTGATTTTTATACTGAACTTTATGTTTGGAATGTTCTTCTTATTTTTGCATTCGATTTTAATAGTTAATATGATATCTTAAGAGTCTTTTTTACCTACTGTATTGATGAATCATTTTAGTCTTAATTTGCTCTTCCCACTTCAAAGTACAGAGGAAAACTTGTTAATTAATATCTGAGAATAGAATATGAAGCATCAGGGTGATAGTTAGAAATGGAACACATGACTTTCTATTGTTTTGCCCCTGCTCTTCAGATATTTGCTTATTTTATTTATCTGTGTCATACAATCGAAAGTCTCAGTTTCTGATTTATAAATATAGACCTATATTGGTGTAGTTTTTGATTCACAGGCTATAACTGATGCCAAACTGATACTTTGTTATTGATCTCTGGGTTTTTTTTTTTGTTTGTTTTTTTTTGTTTGTTTAATGAACAACTTGATACTTGGTAGTAGGGAAACAGTTTAGTAGAAGGTAGTATTTTACCTATAATCTGTAGTAAACGTTCTATAATTTTTAACTGATAAAAATATTTCTTATGTTTACTTTAGCTTTCTTATGGACTATGGTGAAATAGTCCAGCAGCTTTAGGCTTTTTTGACTGCAAGTCATATAAGAAATATTAATGACCTCTACTATATATATATATATATATATACACACACACACACACACACATTATTGTATGTAACTGAAACAAAAGCTTTCACAAAACGTACTTATTTATTGTATGTGGTAATGTTTATTCACTTTTTATTTGAATTTTTTATAAAATGCCGGTTTTACCCTGCAGTTTAGAAAACATTGAACAAGCATGTGATTTTTTTTTATTGAAACCTCCTTTTTATTTAGACCCTAGACAATTTATTATTATTTTTGTAGACCTTTTATATTGTATTAGTACAATTTAAACAGACCAGGAATACCTATACAGGGTATCCATTAGACAAAGGGTTGAAATTTGGCGTCAGTTACAGATGACTTAGGAGATAAAATCTAGACGGCTACAAATGGAATTCTGTCCTAATCTGCACTTGGGAGACTTTCTTCTTCTGGTGCCATTCAGTGCATCAAGAAAAACATCAGTTTTTCTATGAAATTCATTAGTGAGCCCTCTTAAATATCAGCATATGTTCATCTTCCAATGTGATTTCTAATGTCCATATTTATGTTTTTTTATATTTTTGGATTTAGTCAAAGCAGTCCTTAAGAAGAGGGAGTATGGACCAAAGTACACTCAGAATAATTTCATCACTGGAGTCAGAGCAATAAATGAGTTCTGCCTTAAATCCAGGTATAGTAGTTGTTTTTTTTTTATAAAATGTGGTAGTTCTAGCTCATCTACATAACCTTGTATTTCTTAGAATGTGTTACTTGCTGCTATCCATGTGGAAATTTTCCCATGACTCCTTCCTAAATTGAAGAACTAATTTGTCCAGTTAAAAAAAATGTTGAAATTGCTAGCTTATGAAACTGAATTCTGCTTCAGTGCGGGCAATCCAGTCTTTCCTGGTATCTTAAATCCAAAGAAGCAGGTTCTTCAAGACATCTGTATCGCACAAGAACTTTAGGAATTTTATTATTATGTTAATATGTGGCATATAAGATATCTTATCAATAAGATATTTGCATATTTGTATGTTTAACTTTTTAAAGTGTTGGGTTTTACATTGAAAAAATAAAATTAAAAAAAAAGTGTTGGGTTTTTTTTTGGCTAGTGGAGTTGAATAATTTAGTTACATATATGTTTATACTCCAACTCTGTTGAGCATAAGTTATTTTTGTTTTCTGATATCTTTTTGTTATGAATTTTCTTATAATCATAGATTTGTTGAGATATTTGTCACAAATTAAAAATTTCCCTTCCTTTCCGTGTTTACCTAAGCAAGCCATATTACATGGAAAATTTCTTGACAATTTAGTTATCAGATTTAGCCTCTCCTCCCCCTCCGCCCCGCCCATCACATCCTCTATGGTTATATTATCAAGAAATAAGAATTCTTATAATCAGTTTTATAACTTACATACCTATTACCAACCAGTTGTGCCATTGATTGATGTAAAACAATGTCCTATTTCACATGGAGTATTTCATTTAGTTCTCACAAAAATTTTGTGAATTTAGTAGATTAGGTATTGCTAGCTCCACATTGTAGGCCAGAAAACATAGTAAAGACATCACTGATGACCCAGCTCATTTACTAAGTCAGCATCATGGGGTTAGAATACATATCTTTGATGCCTTGTCCAAATTTTATACCAATATGTGATGGTTGGTTGTTGATTTATTGTATTGTATTTATTTTAAAGATTTTATTTTTAAGTAATATCCATACCCAGTGTGGGGCTCAAACCCACAATCCTGAGATCAAGTTGCATGCGCCACTGACTAAGCCAACCAGGCAGCCTATAATCTCCCAAGTTTAATTTCATGGAACTTATACCAGCTTTCTTTATAGGCCTTTTCATAACTCTTCTAAAATTTCCATAGGAAATTTGATCAAATTTAGAATGACTGTCGGGGCGCCTGGGTGGCTCAGTGGGTTAAAGCCTCTGCCTTTGGCTCAGGTCATGATCCCAGGGTCCTGGGATTGAACCCTGCATCAGGCTCTCTGCTCAGCAGGGGGCCTGCTTCTCCCCCTCTCTCTGCCTGCCTATCTGCCTACTTGTGATTTCTGTCAAATAAATGAATAAAATATTTTTAAAAAATTTTTAGAATGACTGTTTAGCAGTGTTGATGAATACATAAACCTTGAGAATGGAAAATAAATAACATAGAATTGACAGACACTCTTTATGACTTGATACCTGTAAATAATATTACCATTTAGTATCACCTCACTTAGTATTAATCTGGATATAAACAAGTATGACTATAAATTTTTTTTTAAAGAATTTATTTATTTATTTGAGAGAGAGACAGTGAGAGAGAGCATGAGCGAGGAGAAGGTCAGAGGGAGAAGCAGACTCCCCATGGAGCTGGGAGCCGGATGCGGGACTTGATCGTGGGACTCTTGGGATCATGACCTGAGCCAAAGGCAGTCGTCCAACCAACTGAGCCACCCAGGTGTCCCTATAATTTTTTTTTAAGATTTTATTTATTTATTTGACAGAGATCACAAGTAGGCAAAGAGGCAGGCAGAGAGAGAGGAAGGGAAGCAGGCTCCCTGCTGAGCAGAGAACCCGATGCAGGTCTCGATCCCAGGACCCTGGGATCATGACCTGGGCCAAAGGCAGAGGCTTTAACCCATTGAGCCACCCAGGTGCCCCTGACTATAAATTTTTGATTTAAATTCTTAAGTAAAGGATGTTACTCTAATCCATGTTTTTTTCTACTTTTTTTCATACATCAGACATTGCAGCGGGGTGTCCATAGCAGATAAAATACAAACACTAATGAAGAAATTACATCTCTTCCTATCACGTTATGGTATTTTTAGTGAGCATCAAGAAAAATTTTTATTTTTTCACTGTCTCTAGACCACAATTTTGTGTACAAAATGCCATCTTTAAACTGATTTTTCCAGCCTTAAACTGATCTGTATAGCCTTTAAAGATCAGGATCTAGGTAGTGGCTTTTACCTACCCCTAATAATCCTTCTAAGAACAAAAACTATGTGAACCTTTTCAGAATAAATTCAGCACGTTTCTTTCTTCAGTGATCTAGACCAGCTTCGAAAAATCAGACGACGAAGTCCTCATGAAGATACTGAATCCTTTACTGTATACTTGAGATCAGATGTGGAAGCAAAGTAAGAACATGCTTCTTCTAGAATAAATGTACAAGGCAAATTTTAGATTAATAAAAACCAATATTGGATAAAGGCTTTTAAATGATCTACTTTAAAAGCAGAATATTTTTATCTTTGCAAACTTGTTTGTGAATTACTAATATGTACTAGTTAACTAAAAGTATTTGATAATTTATAAGAAAAGTTGATGTTGAATTTACTTACTATTTAGAGTTAATTTAGAAACATTTTTTAAGTCCTGTGTATTTTTCCTAAAGGACCTTCTGCTTTGTTGTAATCTTTTCATGTAGTTATAGTTCATCTTGATTTAAATATAATTGCAATTAAGGCATTAAAATTGCCCATTGTTGATGGCCATATATGTATGCACAGATCCTTGGAAGTTTGGGGAAGCCCTGAAGCTCTGGCCAGAGAGAAAAAACTGCGTAAAGAAGCAGAAATAGAATATAGAGAAAGTAAGTATATTCAGTTTAAAGTGGAGTTAATTGAAAAGTAAGTTGTAGGTAAAACTTGGACCTTTAATAATTGCACTCCCTAGTAGTTGCATGCCTCTCCGCTTAGGCTCTCTTGGTTCTAGCAAATACTAATTGCCACTTTGGGATTCAGTTACTTTTTAAAAACAGTATCAGGATGCCTGGGTGGCTCACTCATTTAAGCGTCTGCCTTCATCTCAGGTCATGATCCCATGGTCCTGGAATGAATCCTAGCATCAGGTTCCTGGGTTAGTGGGGAGCCTGCTTCTCCTGCCTGCTGCTCCCCTCCTTGTGTGTTTGCATGCTTGTTCTCTCTCACAAATAAAATCTTAAAAAACAAAATAAATAAAATAAAAGCAGTATCTATTTTCTTGTGTTTTTCCTCTATAGCTCTTTTAAGGATGATGAGAGGAAACAAAGCTGGTTGGTGGTTTATTATAAGATACATGAATGTTATAATTTATGGTCTGATTTGAAGATTATACTTGTTCTAAAAGTGATTGTGCTTTCTTACAGAAAAGTCTGTTAATTCAGTTTGCCCGTTTCTACTTTACTTTTCTAATTGTTCTATTTATTCCAGGGAGAGTCGCATGAATTGGGGGAAGGGCCAAAAGAAGGGGGGAGAGAGAGACACACAGACTCCCACTGAACCCAGAGATGCCAGGCTGATCTCATGTCTCATGAGATCATGACCTGAGCTGAAACCAAAGCTGGATGCTTAACTGATTGAGCCACCCAGGCACTGCCTGCCCCACTTGTACTTTAATTCATTCATTCAACAGATATTTATCAAACATTTACTGTGAACTAGAAGCTGTGGTTGATGCTTGAGATTTAGTTGCAAATAAGACTCTCTGGGCATTTAACACTCCAATAGTTGAGTGACAAAGCCACCTTTATAGAATTAGGATTCAGAATTATGTGAGATATAATTTAGCTAATTCTTTGATTTACATATATATATTCATTAATGTCAAAAGTGTTGCACACTTGTGATTTAAAAAAGGATACAAAAATATAAAGAATAAAAGTCTCCTTTCATTTTCTCTGGTCACCATCTCATTTTGCTTCCTATAGATAACTAATGCTGGAAGTTTGGGATATATCTATCCAGAATATTTCTCTGCTGCATTTTCAAATTTTATATACATCATTTTTTTCACTTAAACATAAATTGGTGACACTATACCTATTGTTTTGCCCCTAGTTCTTTATACTTAACAGTGTAACCATAAACATTTCCCCATGTCTACATATAGAAATCTACCTCTCGTTCTTTTTTAACAGCTGCATAATATTCCGCTGTGTGGATGTAATAAGCTTTATGTTCTTAAACTTTTTTTTACTATTACAAAGAATACAACAGTCAGTATCATATTTATTAAATATATAATAACATATTCTCTTATTGCAAATACATAGATAAAATGTTAGTAGTATTTCAAGGTCAAAGGACATGGGCATTTTAAAATTTAATAGAATATTCTCCAAAGGAATATGGTGCCAGTTTATATTACACTTAAAGTGTATGAGGGTGACTATTTTCTCAAACTTTGACAATGCTGGATATTACCATTGTTTTAACTTTGTTGTGTATTTGATGGGCAGTAGATGATATCTTTAATTTTGAGTCTCTGGTGACTGCTGAGGTTTGTTATCTTTAATATATTTATTTGTTTTTCTTAACTCTTCTTCTATGATAATTTTTATATCCTTTACTCCATCTCTTACATTGTGTATCTTTTTAAATTGATTTAATGAGGTTTTGGTAGATTTTAACTCTTTAATTTTGTATGTTCTAAATATTTTTTCTTTTTTTTTTTTTTTTTTGGAGTCACCTACTTTTAAAAAAAATTTTATTTATTTTTATTTCAAGTTTATTTAAACTCCGGTTAGTTAACATATAGTGTAATATTGGTTTCAGGAGTAGAATTTAGTGACTCATTGTTTACATCTAACACCCAGTGCTCATCACAGCAAGTGCCCTCCTTAATTCCCATCACCCATTTAGCCCATCTTGTGTCCACCTCCCCTCCATAACCCTCAATTTGTTCTCTATAATTAAGAGTTTGCCTCCCTTTCTTTTTTTTTATTCCCTTCGCCTGTGTTCATTTATTTTGTTTCTTAAGTTCCACATATTAGTGCAGTCGTACAGTATTTGTTTTTTTCTTACTGACTTATTTTGCTTAGCATAATACAGTAGCTCCATCCACATTGTTGCAAATGGCAAGGTTTCATTCTTTTTGATGGCTGAGTAATACCCCTTTGTATATTTACACCACATTTTCTTTTATCCATTCATTAGTCGGTAGACATTTGGGTTCTTTCCATACCTTGGCTGTTGTTAATAATGGCTGCTATAAACAACAGGGTACATATACTTTGAATCAGTATGTTTGTACGCCTTGAGTAGTGCACCTAGTAGTGCAATTGCTGGGTGGTAGGGTAGCTCTATTTTTAACTTTTTAAGGAACCTCTGTACTGTTTTTCAGAGTGGCTGCTCCAGTTTGGATTCCCACCAACAGTGTAACAGGATTCCCCTCTCTGCGTTCTCATCATCTGTTGTTTCCTGAATTGTTAATTTTAGCCATTAGGGTGAGGTGGTATCTCATGGTGGCTTCGATTTGTACTTCCCTGATGATGAGTGATATTGAGCATCTTTCCATGTGTCTGTAGCCATCTGTATGTCTTCTTTGGGAAAATGTCTAGTTATGTCTTCTGCCCATTTTTAAACTGGATTATTTGGGGGTTTTTTTGGGTGTTGAGTTTGGTAAGTTCTTTGTAGATTTTGGATACTAACCCTTTGTATGTTCTAAATATTTTAAGAAATATTTGCAAATACCTTCTGCCATTCTGCAGGTTGCCTTTTTGGTTTTGTTCTTTCCTTAGCTGTGCAGAAGTTTTTTACCTTCAGGTGCCTGGGTGGCTCAGTCAGTTAAGCGTCTGCCTTCGGCTCAGCTCCTGATCCTGGGGTCCTGGAATTGAGCCCTGTATTGGACTTCCTGCTTAGCAGCGAGTCGGCTTCTCCCTCTCTCTCTCTCTGCGATCTCTCTTGCTTTTGCTGTCACTCAAATAAATAAATAAAATCTTTAAAAGAAAGAAAACAGAAGAAGAAGAAGCTTTTTGTCTAGGTGAATAGTTCATTTCTGCTTTTGTTTCCCTTGCCTCTGAAGACATGTCTAGCAATAAGTTGCCATGGCTGAGGTCAAAGAGGTTGCTACCTGTGTTCTCCTCTAGGATTTTGATGGTTTTGTGCCTCACATTCAGGTCTTTAATACATTTTGAATTTATTTTTATATATGGTGTAAGAAAGTGGTCCAGTTTCATTCCACATGTGGCTGTCCAGTTTTCCCAGCACCAGTATGTTGAAGAGACTATCTTGTTTGCATTGATATTTTTTTCCTCCTTTATCAAAGATTAGTTGACCATATCATTGTGGGCCCATTTCTGGCTTTTCCATTCTGTTCCATTGATCTATGTATTTATTTTTGTGCCAGTACCATACTGTATTGATGACTGCAGCTTTGTAATATAGCTTGAAGTCCAGAATCATGATGCCTCCAGCTTTGCTTTTCTTTCTCAAGATTACTTTGGCTATTTGGGCTCGTTTGTGGTTCCATACAAATTTTAGGACTCTTTGTTCTAGCCCTATAGAAAATGCTGGTGGTATTTTGATAGGGATTGCATTAAATATGTAGATGCTTTCGGTAGTGTAGACATTTTAACAGTGTTTATTCTTCTAGTCTGTGAGCATGGAATGTTTTTCCATTTCTCTGTGTCCTCTTCAATTTCTTTCATAAATACTCTATAGTTTTCCAAGTACAGACCTTTTACATCTTTAGTTAGGCTTATTAGGTATCTTACAGTTTTTGGTGTAATTGCAAATGGGATCAATTCCTTGATTTCTCTTTCTGCTGCTTCATTTATGGTGTATAAAAAATGTGACAGATTTCTCTGTTGATTCTGTATCCTGTGACATTGCTGAGTTTGTGTATCAGTTTATTGCCCTCGCCCCGCAAGGACGACAAGACGCCCTGGTTCGGATGCATCTTCTCTCTCTTCTCTCTCTTTATTTCCGCAAGTCTACACACTTATATACGCTTACATGACCAATCAGTGAGCAGGGTACAGCAGGGAGCGAATCAGGCTGTGCACCTAAACGAACAACTCTGCTAGCAACCAATGCTGTTTACTTCCTCTTTGGGCGTTCTGCTTAGTCTCACGAGGCAATCCTCACCTGGCAACTAGCCAGGCGCCATCTTTTAATGGCGGAGGCCGCCCTGGCCAGGGGCCTGCCTCCGACATCAGTTCTAGCAGTATTTTGGTGGAGTCTTTGGGTTTTCTATGTAGAGTATCATGTTATCTGTGAATTGTTCCTTGCTGATTTGGATGCCTTTTATTTCCTCCTTTTTTTTTTTTTTAACTAGTGAGGGAGAGAGTGGGGCAGGGTAGAGGGAGTGAGAGAGAGAGAGATTGCTAAGCAGACTCCACACCCAGCGTGGATCCTGATGTGGGGTTCATTATCACAATCCTGAGATCATGACCTGAGCAAGAATCAGGATAGATGCTTAATTGACTGAACCACTCAGATGCCCCAGGATACCTTTTATTTCTTTTTGTTGTCTGATTGCTAATGCTAGGACTTTTAGTACTATGTTTAACAGTGGTGAGAGTGGACATCCCTGTCTTGTTCCTGACCTTAGAGGAAAAGCTCTCCCGTTTTTCCCCATTGAGGATGATATTAGCTGTGGGCCTTTCATACATGACCTTTATGATGTTGAGATATCTTCTCTCTATTCCTACTTTGCTGCAGGTTTTTGTTCTGAGTATTTTCTCATCTTCCTTCTTCAGTTTTTGTTTCATTCCCCCCATTTGTGGGAGATTTCAAACATAGAAGTACAGAGGAAAGTATAACCACTCTGCAGGAATCCATCACCTAGCTTTACAGTTACCAACACATGGTCAACCTTGTTTTATCTATATCTTTTTTACCCTCACTCTACTAAATTACTTTGAAACCAGTCCATTTCGTCTTTAAATATTTCAGTGTATATTTATGAAAAAACAGGTATTTGTTTTAGTTAGTTTACATGGTAGTGGTAGTTGAACTGTTTTAGAAAATTCACTAAGCACTGCCTGTAGTAATCTGTCATTTGGTCTTAACATCCTCTCAGTTGCACCTTGGCTGAAGATCTAGGATGGTTTTAGATAGTTTATATTCAGGCAAAGAAAATGAATGACCTTTTGCTCATTATTCCTTTTCTTGACAAAATTGAAAACATTTTTTCTCTTTTCAACTAATCTAGTCAGGAGGAATAAGGAATATGTTTGAGATTCTCATAGTCTTGCAATATATAATATGAAGTCATCTGCATGTTGAGCAAGTGTAGATTTTTTTGCAGAATCCAAGTCCTTCTTTAAATCATTAGTATAACATTTTGAGAAGTAATAGAGAGAATCAATAAATCTTAGTATCTGTGGGGTTTGGGCCTCAGAAAAAGCAAACAGTTGCTGATTATATTCACAGATATGCTAAAGAGAGCTACAGTTAAATCCACAGGAGTGAAATATTGCCTTAAGAGAAATATATATTGGGGTCAGGGAACTTCAGAATTTTGGTATCACTATTCAGTTAAAGGCTTCCATTGGGTTCTTTAAGGTAATAGAGATGCTAATTCAGGATATGATCAAATGTTGTTCCAGTAGGGCAGATTGCATTGGGGAATTAGATGGTTGCACTGCAGTTATAGTTCTGGTTACTTTGGGGAACAGATATAATGTGGCAGGATTAAAATAGAGATAGAGATGCTAGTATCTGAGAAAAAGGTATACGTACTTTTCTTTGACAGGCTTTATTTAGGAGAATCTGAATTCTTCAACTGTATTTCTAAATTCTTTATAGGACTAAAGCTTAAAGGTGACAGTATTACCTTCCCTTGATGAGTTGGTGAAATTTCTAGGTGGAAATTGAGAGACAGTTATGGTCAGTAATATAGGAAGAAAAGGGGGAGAGAGAGTTTTTTGAGAGCGTGGGAGTTCAGTATGAAGAGGGTGAAGCAGTGGGATAGGAAGGAGATCAAGGAGAAGGGAAAGAAGGTGGAGGAGACATGCTAGGAAGGAAAGAACAAAGTAGACAAATTAGTGGTGTTCAAATCATCCCAGTTTTGGCCAATGGGCGCACCTCACGTTGGTTCTGAAGTCCCTTTGTCATAACCCTAGTATTGTGGCATCCTTTCTTTTAAGTATAATAAGTTGTTTCAGGTTTATCTTGTACATGTTTTGCCCAGACTGGGCATTGCCCATCTCTGAAAAGAACCCCATTTTTTTTTTCCTGTGGTAAATAAAATTGAGAGATTGTACTTAGGCCTTTGGGGTACTTTTTTTTTTTTTTTTTTTTGAGGGAGAGAGGGAGGGGTGGAGGGACAAAAGGAGAAGAAGAAAAAGAATCCTAAGCAGGCTGTATGTCCAGCGTGGAGCCTGATGCAGGGCTCAATCTCATGACCACAAGATCACGACCTGAGTGGAAATAAAGAGTTGGACGCCTAACGGACTGAGCCACCAAGCTGCCCCAGTGGTACTCATTTTTTAATAGGTTAACATATTTTTAATGTCTTTCCAGTGGACAGTAATAAGAAATACTTCATTTTCCTTAAGAGAGAAGCTATATAGGCTATTCTGGAAAACTTAATGTTTTCTTTGTTTTGTTTTTTAACTTTTCCTTACACTGAAAATCTTATTCCTTAATCCAATAATATAATTATATTTTTGTTTTACTCTTATATGTGTATACATACATATAGAAAGAACATGGTATAGTTTCAAAATAATAATATCAATATTACTGCCATCAGGATGACCTGAGTGTTAACTTTCATTTTTTTCTTTAGTATATATTCCACTAGGGATGTATAATGTTTCTTTGTTTTAAATACACTTGAAATTTCTGTCTGCATAGATAAACCATCAAATAGATATAAAATGAGGTTCATTTGTTTCATTTTTGCTTCTGATATTTAGAAATAATTTATAGGATTCCAAAGTCACATCTACCAGAAAGAACCATCAGAGAAATTTGGTTTCCATCCTTATCTTCTCCACCCTGTTTGTCCTTCTCACATTGGTAACCATTAAAAAAATCAGTTTTGGAGTTATTTTTTCCATTAAAAAATATGCTATGAAATAGCATGTATATGGTATTAATTCCTTCCCCACCTCCTTTCATAAATAAGGTATACTTTCTGTCTTTGGTTTTTTTATTGACATTATGTCCTGAGGACCAATCTGTAGCAGTAAATAGAGACATTTCTTCATTCCTTTTATAATACTCCATTTTGTGGGGTACAACATGGTTTATTCAGTCATTCCCCCATAGGTTGTTTTCAGTCGTCTGCAATTAAAATAATGATACCATGAGGCTGTACATCTATGAAAGGAAATATTTAAACATGGGGTTTAAGAAAATAAAGTAATAGAAATTCGTTTTTCTTGTATTTTTAAACCTTGAGCTAAAAATTGAAGAACTGGTTCTTCTATCAAGATTAAGTAATTAATATTTTTAGATAATATTGAGAAGAGAATCTTGTATCAAAGTACCTTTCTGGGGCGCCTGGGTGGCCCAGTTGGATAAGTGTCCAACTCTTGATTTCAGCTCAGGTCATGATCTCTGGCTTGTGAGATCAAGCCCAGCCTCAGGCTCTGCAGTAGACACGGAGCCTGCTTAAGATTCTTTTTCTTCCTCTAATTCTGGCCCTTCCTACCCCCACCCTCTAAAATAAATAAATAAATAAAATATTTTTAAAAGTGCACCTTTCTCTCATTACATTTCTCTCTGCCTTTTTTTGTTGTGTTAAAAAGCACAACAGAATTTGTCACTTTAAAGGAATTATTAAGTATATTCACATTGTTAAGAAACAAATCTTTAGGAATTTTTTTCCAAGAGCTTATTCATCACATAAAACTGAAACTCTGTAAACAAATGGTTCCCCTTTTCTCCTACCTGTAGCCCTTGGTAACCCCTGTTCTACTTTCTGTCTCTATGAATTTGACTCATATAAATAGAAGTATACAATATTTATCTTTTTAACTGAGATTTCACGTAGCTTAATGTCCTCAAGGTTTATCTGTATGCCAGGATTTCCTTCTTTTTAAAATCTGAATAATATTTCATTGTATGCATATACTGCCTTTTGTTTATCCATGGACATTTTGGTTGCGTTCACTTCTTGGCTATTCTGAATAGTGGCGCTCTGAATAGGAGTATGTAAATATTTCTTTGAGACTTTGCTTCCTTTTTTCTTTTTCTTTTTTTTTTTCTTTTTTTTGGATGTATACCTCCAGGTGGGATTGCTAGATCATATGGTAGTTTTTAATTTTTTGAGGGACCCTCCATGTTGCTTTCCACGGCGGTTGCACCATTTTACAGTCCCACCAGCATACAAAAGGTTTTCACTTTCTTTACGTCCTTGCCAACACTTGTTATTTTCTGAGCTTGGTTTTGTTTTGTTTTTGGATAATGGCCATTCTGGTGGGTGTGAGGTGATACCTTATTGTAGTTTTAATTTGCATTTTTCCATAAGGCGTTTGATATGAGCATCCTTTAATGTGCTTGTTAGCCATTTGTATATCATCTTTGGAGAAAGGTCTGTTCTAGTCCTTTGCCCATTTTTTATCCAGGTTGCAGATCCAGATTTTTTATAATAATCTGGTACTTTTACTGATAGCCAATAGAAAATATTTAACATAGTCTTAAAGAGAATAATTGTGTTAGTGTAGAACATGACTGATAGAATATGTATGAGCTAAATGTATTTTGTAATTCTTTTTTTATAAAGGGCTGTTTAGAAACCAAAAGATACTAAGAGAATATAGAGACTTCCTGGGAAACACCAAGGTAAGATTTTCTTTCTGATAATGTTACACGTGTATATTTTTGCACAGTGAAATTTTAGTATCAGTCCACTGTGAAATTTTAGCATGTCTGATCATAATTCAAGATTTTCTTAAGCACAGTGTAATTTACTGAATTATATAATCTGTCTCTGTTTGGTTTTCTTGAAATTTAAAAAAAACTGGCACATAATTTCTCTTTAAATTCATAACATGTTATACACCATAAGTATATAGATACAGGTAAGGGAGAAGACTTTATTTTCTTAGGTTTTTAGTAAAATTTAACTCTTTCGTATACACCTTTAAGTTCCTTTGTCCTCTGTCCTACTTCTAACCCTGATTAAATATTCAAACTGCCACTTCTCTGCTTGTACTCAAAAAGTTTAGCCCTTGGACAAGAAAATTACACAGCCATTCTGATTGTTCTTACTTATTATATGAGTATATATAAAATCATGGACACAATATTATTTGACAGTCTTACTGAACTTCCATAATGCATTCAGTCTCTCACTCCGTGAAACAGCTGTTGCGTACTTTTCCTGTCTTCCCAAACTTCCTACAGCCTTCCTCTTCAGCTGATGACCTTGCTTCATCTTTCACTGAAAAAAATAGATGTAATCAGATAAAAGTACCTCACTTTTCATCCCTAGATTTACTAACTTATCTACTTGTGTGCCAGAATACTTCCTATTAGAAGGAAGTTAATACTGAGACCAGTATAGAAAGTTTACCTTTATCATCCTACCTCTTATTCTCTTCTGAATCCTCTTCCTTTGGGCTTTCATCCCCACAACTCCACTGAAATGGCTTTTATCAAAGTCACCAGTACCTCCAACATACCAAGTAATCATGTCCAGAACCAACGTTGCATTTAAACTTGGTTGGGAGATAGCTCCTGTGGAGAAGTGAAGGTCCTATTTGGAGAAAAGACTAGCTGTGCAGATTGTCTCCTTTCTTCTGAGTTACATTTCAGACATTGCTCCCTTTTGGCAAAGTTTTGGTTGGCAGTGATGACGACTCTAGTCATATTTTATTTGTTCTTTTCTTTTATATTCATTGTATTCAGAACTCCTTAATTTCTATTTCCTCTCTGAGTTTTGTGTTTCTGGCATCCCATTGGTGGAATCTTTGCCTCAGGAGCCAGCCTCTTCACTGCTGCTGTGGAATAACATAGGTTCGTGAGACCTGCCTCCTCGGAGAATCTGTTCCTAGGTGTTCTGTTTGTTTCCCATGAAGGGGTTCATGGTCACTAGATTTTTGAGAGTAGCTACTGACTTCTGAACTCAGTGTCACTAGAGGCCTTTTGAGGATTCATACTTGTCAACCTTGAAAAGTTCCAGGGTTTGAATGGAATTTTTTTTAAAGATTTTATCTATTTATTAGAGAGAGTGAGCAAGAAAGAGAACACAATTAAGGGCAAAGGGAGAGGGAGACACAGACCCCCTTGCTGAGTAGGGAGCCAGATGTGGGACTTGATCCCAGGACCCTGAGATCATGACCTGAGCCAAAGACTGATGCTTAACTGACTGAGCCACCCAGGTGCCCCCTAGAATTTGTTTCTATTATACTCTTTTTTTTTTTTTTGTAGTAATAGGCTAACACTTTAATTTCCCTCTACTTTTCCCATATTTTTGGAAAAAACCTTCACTCTCCTACTGAAGATGGTTGCTTTCATTCTCCAGAAATATATGGGGCTATTTCTGTTAAATACTTAATATTTTTAAATTAAATATGAAATTCTTCTACTCCCCCCACCTTTTGATCCACTTGATTTTCTGTGGTATTTTGCTTTGTATTAGAGGAACTCTAGTAGTGATATATATGAACTCACTAGTTCTGGGTCTGCCAATATTCTCTTATTAGAACAGTATCTAACTGTCTGATATCTAATTTCTCAATGTCCTTTTAATACATTTCTCCTTTAATACACCTCTCCTTTCTTGTGCCTTTCCTTAGAATTCTAATTCTGTGAAATTATTTGTGATAGTCCTTTAGAGCATTAGAAGTACCTTTATCTCCACTTGCAGTTATAATTTTGAAGTGTCAGTAGTGCTTTGAGTATTTTATGCTGATTTGCTGGTAGTCGTTTTTGAAATATTGCCACATTTTCTGTTTTTGATCCAATATTTTAAAAAATTATTATCAAAATTTCAAATATATACAAAAGTAGAAAAAATATTTGATAAACCCATCTTCCATTTTCAGTAATTTCCAGCGTGTTGGCCATTCTGCTCTCTAAGGGTCAGTTCTCCAATTGCTTTTATTGTGGAGTTTATGGGTGGCTTTAATAGGATGCTTCCCAAGGGTGTTGTGAATCCTGGCTCCTTGTAGATCTCTTGCTTTTCCTTAGACTTTGTCACTATTTCTGATCTAACAACCAACGTGTTTTCACCTTTTCTTTAATAATTTTTTATCAGCTATTTGAGCTCCGTAAATCTTTTTTTCCTTAAAACATTTTATTCTACTTTTTAAGATCTCATTTTCCTTCCTTGTCTGTCTTGTTTATCCCAAAAGTTCTTGCACCTTTCTTCTAAAGACATATTTCTCATCTTCCACTTTAAACAGCATCTTTTCATTTATCTCTCTGCATTTTTTTTAAACTGTTCCTAAAATAATTTTTTGGAGTTTAGTTTTTCTTTATTCAGCCAAAGGACACAGCACATTTCATTATAATGAAACAAACGTACTCTAGTTTTTATTTATTAATAAACAATAGAACTCAAAAATCTAGAGCCATGGTCAGCGTTTATGGTTTGCAAATCTAAGTTCAAGTAAAATCATATGGATAAGGTTTCTTCCTGCCTAATTCCTGGTCTTAGCTCTGGAGGAAGTTCAAAACAGAATTTGGGGGCATCTAATTGCACATTGTCAAGAGCTGGCCTTAACACTTAAAATCTAGAAGCTCTCGTGTTCTGTTGTCCACAGGGAACGTAGGAGGTGTTTTTTAAAATCCTGGTCTGCAGACCTGACTGCAAAACACTATAAAAGTGAGAAGAAATTTAAATAGGCATTTTTCTCTCCTAATTCCTGATATGAAATCTCACCTCAGCTTTCTTGGCAATAACCAGCCAATTCTATAGAAATTCTATAGAATCCAAGTGTACGCTGCAGCAGCCTGACTTAGAGGACCTGCAGTTTCAGTGCGGGCTATTTGTCCCTCTTCAGGGCCATTGTGGTGTGTGTGCAAGGGAACAAAACTGCCATAAGCTGTGGTGACTTACCAAGAAGTAAGTAACTCTTACATGGCATGACCCCAGTAACAACCTGAAATCTGACTCCTTATTTGTTTTCCTCATCTGTTTTTCAGAGTTCCAATCCATTACATTAGATCTTAAAGACTGTTCTAATCTATTTATTTATTTTTAAAGATTTATTTATTTATTTATTTGATAGGCAGAGATCACAAGTAGGCAGAGAGGCAGGCAGAGAGAGAGAGGGATAAGCAGGCTCCCCGCTGAGCAGAGAGCCTGATTCGGGGCTCCATCCCAGGACCCTGGGATCATGACCTGAGCTGAAGGCAGAGGCTAAACCCACTGAGCTACCCAGGCACCTCAAGACTCTTCTGATTTAGACTTAACCAGTAAAATGTTGACACCTCTACCTGTCTTGTCCAAATACAGAGCCGTGAAAGAACAGAAGAGAATGCCTACCAACTCCCAAAATAAAGGAGGGAGCTCATAAATATGCCCAGCACTCTCTTCTAAATTTACCTTACTAAACTTACTTAGTCAACACCCAGACAGCCACTGGGGAGGAGGGGATGCCACCAGTATGGGGAGGGGGGAAGTCTCTTCTCATGGAAATCCAAGAGGGAAGGAAGAGTCAAGTGCCCGTCACCAGCAGAAGTATTCTTTTTCCTTGGATCACCTTTTCTCTAGGAGCCTAAGATAGTCTTTCTCCTGGTTCTCCTTGGACTTCATTAATACCTTCACTTCCTTCATCTCTTCTGCAAAAAAAACTCCTCTGCTTATTTACTCCGTCTCCAAATATTAGAGATTCATTATAGACTCTTTTATATTTAAATCCCATTAGCAGATCCAACTGGCATTATCTCCAAGACAGATACCTATGTAACTGCTGCTCATCATGCCTCTTATTGAAACCTTAGTCTCAATCATCACCGTCCTTCACCTGGACTACCCTCCTAATTGTTTTCTCCGTCTCTGCTTTGTCCCCATAATTTGCTCCTGCTGATCAAGGAGCCTGATGTGGGACTCGATCATGACCTGAGCCAAAAGCAGATGTTTAACTGACTGAACTGCCCAGGCGTCCCTCTTCTCTGCATTTTAAGCTATGTCTTTGTAAAACCCAAATTAGACTATACCAAATATCTGCTTAAAATCATGGTGCCTTCTTTTTGCCAGTAGAACAAGAGTTATACTCCTTACCATAGTTTCCAAAATCCTGTGGAATATGGTCCCTGCCTCCTTCTCTGTCCTCAACCCCTACTATTTTCCTTGCTTTCTATGCTCTTAGTCACATCAAGCTTATTTTGTCCTTTCCACACACCAAGCTTATTTCTTTCCATGTCTTTAAATGTCCTGTGTGTATACTCCACCTGAAACCATTCTTCAGATTTTTTTCATGGTTGCTGCCTTCTCATCTTTGAACGTCTTTCATTCTCTAGCTAAAATAACCCTTTCCACATACACCCTCCCCCCATACATGATCTTCTCCATTCTGTTTTATTTTCTTCATTATGTTTATTACTATCTGATGTTATGTGTTTGTTTATGGATTTATTCTCTATCTTCCTGGACTCAATTGTGAGATCAGTGAAGGCAGGACTCTTGTTTACTGTCAGGTCCCAGCATCTAGAATTGTGCCAGGCATGCAGTAGTTGCACAATAAATATTTCTTGAATAAATGACATAAGGCAGACTATATGAAGTGCTTTAATAGAAATGTAAAGTTCAATAATAAATGTGCAGCCGAGTGAGTATTCTCTGTGACTGACCAAGAATGGCTTTAAATAGAAAAGTACCAGTTGGCCTAACATGGAATGGGATGAGTAAAAGCTAGACCAATTGTGGTAGAAGATGATGCTAGCATTCCAGGGAGAGGACAGAGCAGGAGAAAAAACAAAGTATACATTGAAGAAACAGCGAAACTACCTTTAACTCAAGATAAATAGCTTTCTTTACTTGGCTTGTTTCTTTTGTTTTGGTTCGTTTTGGAATTCAACATTATCACTTGAGGTCTTTGGTATTTAGAGAGTAATAAGGAGTTAAATTGGAGAAGCATACTTGGCTTTGACTGTTCCTTAAAAGTTAAGTTGCTCAAGAAGTGGAAAAATTTTAGAGTATATTGATTTTAGTTCAATACATTTTTATCATTTTATCCCTAGTGTCTGTGAAACCACCTCAGATCTTTCCTGGCAACAGGCAGGAAATTACTTACAAAGAGACAGTTAAGTTTTTGGAAAGAGATTCACATATGCTCTCAATTTCTGTCTTCTCACTTTTTAACATGCAGATTCTAGAGAAAAGGAAGCAAATAACTAAATCTAGATGTTTAGAGGGTTTGATAGAGGACATATTTTCTGGTGTGTCAGATCACTTATAAGCATCAAACTGTTCTCTGGAAATTTTAGAGATTTTTTGTGTGTTTTTGTCTGTCTGTTTTTTATAGCCACGGTCCAGGACGACATCAGTTTTTTTTAAAGGGCCAGGAAAAGTGGTGATGGTTGCCATTTGCATGTAAGTACCTCTTAAAATAAAAATATCTTATTTTTAATGTGTGTATCTGTGAATGTAAAAATTTATTACTTGGTGTTTAGGTGAAGAGTTAGATGTTTATGTTATTATAGAAGGAAGTTGAATGAACCTTTTTAAATTCTTGTCAGTAAAGTGTTGAAGGAAGAGTCCACATAGATACCCATGCTTGTGCTGGGTCTGTTTTTGGAGTGGTTAGGATCTAAGAATAGTTGCTCTCTGAAAATTCTTTTATTTTCATTGGGGTTGATAGAAGTTTTTTAGAAAGGTGAATTGGCTGAGATCAGTTTTTGAGTAAACAAGCCTGGGTCATATCCACTGAACAATATTTACATTCTTGTTTTGCCCCACTTATCTTGGAAGAACATAACTGATATTTGTGCCTCTTCTTTTTCTTTCTGTCTTCTTGATTCCTATTGTTCTCTTTTTTCTCTTTTGCTGATTAATCTATTTTAGGATATTTAAAAGTATTAATTCTGTAATTCATTAGTTTGTTTATTTCTAAAATATATACATATGACATGTCACGAATTGTGATAGGGTCTTGAAATACAAAAATAGAATTCATAATTCTCATCTTTAAGGATTAGAGTGACACTAGACTTGAGGACGTCATGTACAGTAATGCAGAGAAGAGACAATGATGCACTAAACTGAGATAATGAAGGTAGGGATGGAAAGGCATGTTTAGGTCCAAGAAATATTTAGGAGGCATGGTCAAGGATGGTGCCCAGGCTTCTGGTTTGGACAGTTGGATATCTACGGCATCATCATTGAGAGAAGGATCACTTGAAGGAGGGGCAGGGTGGCAGAAAAGGAAATGATGAGCTTAGTTTTGCGTTTAATGATCTACCTGTAGGGCACCCAAGTGGAGTTGGTCAACAGCATTAGTTCTTCCCATCAGTAACGTGAGGTTAGCAGTTAAAACTTTCTTCATTGGAAGAATGTATGTAATATATGTAAACTGCTTAGTGTAATACCCAGTACATAATAGGTACTTAATAATTTTTGATATAGGTTGGTCTGAAGCTCACAAGGAAAGCTAGATTAGGGACTTAGAGTTGAGAGTTATTGATATAGAGATGATAATTAAAGCCATAGGAGTAATTAAAGATCACCTGGAGAATGTGTATGAAGTGTGTGGAAGAAAAATCCCTTAGGAGGAAACCTTGAAGAATGTGAACATCTGTCTAATGGGTAGAGGAAAGAGCCTGCAGAGGAGACTGAAGAAGAGGAACGGGCAAGCAAGAAAGGAAAGCAAATCTGGAATGAAAGATCAGGGATATCATGGATGCCAAGAAAGACAGTCTTCGAAGAAAATAGTGGCATATGCTTCTGGGGGATTAAGGAAAATACTAAAGTATTTTCAGGAATTTAGTGGCAAGAAACAGTTGTGCTATTAATAATAATCGAGGTATCTGAAACATAAGCCATTGTTAAATGGACCGAAGACTTAACGCAAAATGTGGAAAATGAAGACAGCAAGAGGAAATACAATCCTTTCAAGAAATTATTTGAAGTAGAAAAGAGGAGAAAGGGTAGCTGGAAGGGGAGGTATAGTTTCCTTATTTATACAATGAGGATATTAATATTTATATAATAATAGTGTTACAGTAAAACATGGTAAGTGGCTAAGTGTAGTGCCCAAGATGAACAGTGCCAGTCATTACTGTTGGAATCTGAACAGCTAGCTGTTTATTTTTAGCATTATTATCTTATAGTGTGACTCTGAGACTGCTTGGTCTCGATTTGTTTTCACCTCTGGCATATGGCACCTTCACATCTGGCCTGTTTAAGTAACTAGACTTTCACCAAAGTCTTGGTTTTGTCAGTAGTATGCTGGACAATATCAAGTATAGATCTTTCACCTACATAAGACACTTAATTTCCTTCCTAACTTTACTTCATCCAAATATAAAACATTCTCTTCTCATCAGTTCTCAAGATACACTTAAGTAATTTGATTACACATATCATGTTTCTTCATTGGAATATTTAATGATATCATAATCTGTATTTTTCAAATTTATTCCCTTGTTACCTGAAGTATAATAAATTCTTAAAGGTTAGAGATTCTTTTTAATTTACTTGGAGCAGAATCTAGTATAGAGGTTTACGTACTCAAATAAGCTTTTGGTAGAAATTTTTATCAAAACCTATGCTAAATTGTTTTATCTTTCTCTCCTAGCAATGGATTAAACTGCTTCTTTAAATTTCTTGCCTGGATTTATACGGGTTCAGCAAGTATGTTCTCTGAAGCTATACATTCTTTATCTGATACTTGTAATCAGGTAAGGCGTAAAAGTTTTTTTCTTGTTAATTTTAAAGTAAATTTTTTTTAAGGCTTTAGTCTGAAAGTTGACCTATTTAAAAACAGAATGATTCCTATAGTTGGCTTGAGGAATAAAGTGAAAGTTGTTTTTACTTTTGATGGTGAAGTACATAGAAATTGATCATAGTATTTTATTATTATTTTTTTAAATCAAGGATCTTCTTTATTACTTTTGTTTTTAAGAGAGAAAATGAGGTGAGTGGGTAAGGAGTGGGGCAGAGGGAGAGAGAGAAACTCAAGCAGGCTCCGCACCCAGTATGGAGCCCAGTGCAGGGCTAGATCTCATAACCCTGAGATCATTACCTGAGCAGAAATCAAGAGTCAGATGCTTAACTGACTAAACCACCCAGGTGCCCCTGATCAGATTTTAAAGCAGGTTGTTATGCTTTAAGAACTTACAACAATGGAATATGAAGTATAAGATTATTAGTACTAAGTGTTGGGCAGAGGTTTTTGTAGAAGAGATTCTTATCATTAGGTAGAAATTTGGTCTCTGAATATGACTTCTTATGACTATAAGGACCAATTAAGTTTTTTGAATAAAGCTATAAAATAATTGGGACACCTGGGTGGCTCAGTGGGTTAAGTATCTGACTCTTCATTTTGGCTAAGGTTGTGATCTCAGGGTCTTGGGATCGAGCCCCACACTGGGCTCCATGCTCAATGTGGGGTCTGCTTGTCCCTCTCTCTTTGCTCCTCCTCTGCACTCATGTTCTCATGTGCACGCATGCTCTCTCTCTCTCTCAAAAAAGAAAGAAAGTCTTGAAAAAAATAAAGCTATAAAATAATCACAAGTGATTAGTGAATTAAAGTGATTTCACATTAGACTTTTTTTTCTTTAGATTTTATTTATTAGAAACAGAGAGAGAATGAGCAGCAGGAGGGCCAGAGGGAGGAGGGGCAGAACCTCAAACAGACCCTCTGCTGAGCATGGAGCCTGATGCTCACAATCTTGAGCATCTCACAGTCTTGAGCATCTCACAATCTTGATCACAGTCTCCATCTCACAAGGCTTGATCTCACAATCTTGAGGTCATGACCTGAGCTGAAATTAAGAGTTGGATGCTTAACTGACTGAGCCACCCAGGGGCCCATAAACTGGGATTTTTAATTCCTTTCCTTGAATGTGAATATGAGGAAAGATTTTTATAAAATTAAGAATAAAAAACAAAACCCAAAGTCAGCAGAAGGAAGGGAATAATAAAAATGAGAGCAGAAATAAATGGTATAGAAACTAGAAAAACAATAGTTCAGTGAAACCAGGAGTTGGTCCTTTTTTTTTTTTAAATGAGAGCGTGGTTGCCATACATAAGCAGTGGGGGAGAGAGAATTTTAAGGAGACTCCACTGTTACCATGGAGCTCCACATGGGACTTGATCTTACAACCCTGATATCATGACCTGAGTCAAAAATCAAGAGTCAGATCTTCACCAACTGATGCTTTACCAACCCAGCTACCCTGAGGAACTGATTCTTTGAAAAGAAAAATCAGCAAAATTGATAAGCCTCTAGCTAGATTGATCAAGAACAGAAGGACTCAAAAATCACAAATGAGAGAGAAATAAACAGTATCACAGAAATTCAAAAGACTGTCAGAATATTATGAAAAATTTTATGCCAACAAATTGGATAGCCTAGAAGAAATGGATAAATTAACCTACCAAAACTAAAAGCAGGAAGAAATGGAAAATTTGAACAACTGATGTTGAATCAGCAATCAAAAACTCCAGGGTTGCTTGGGTGTTTCAGATGATTAAGTGTCTGCCTTTGGCTCAGGTCATGATCTCCAGGTCCTGGGATTAAGCCCCTCATCTGGCTCCCTGCTTGGGGGGGGCGGTGGTCTGCTTCTCCCTCTGCCTCTCTGCCCTGCTCATGCGCACGCTCACTCTCTCTCTCTCTCACTCAAATGAATAAATAAGATCTTGGGGGGGGAAAAAACCTCCCAGCAAACAACAGTGCAGGGCCAGATGGCTTCACAGGTGAATTCTACCAAATTAAAGAAGAGTTTAATTAAAAAAGAGTTAAAGAGTATTAAAGAAGAGTTAATAGCTATTCTTCTGACACTATCCCAAAAAATAGAAGAAGGAAAACTTCCAAATCTATTCTCTGAGGCCAACATTACCCTGATACCAAGATCAAATAAAGATATCACCAAAAAAGAGAACTACAGTCCAAACCTCTAATCACATAGATGCAAAAATCCTCAACAAAATACTAGCAAACCAAATCCAACCATACGTTAAAATAATCATTCACCACAGTCAAGTGGAATTTATTCCTGGATTTCCAGAGTGGTTCAGTATTCCCAAATCAATCAGTGTGATATATCACACCAGTAAGAGAAAGGATAAGAACCATATGATCCTTTCAATAGATGGGGGAAAAGCATGTAGTAAAGTAAAACATCCATTCATAATAAAAACCCTGAATAAAGTAGGTTTAGAGGGAACAAACATCAACAAATAAAGTACTTACATGAAAAACTCACAGGGAACATCATAATCAATGGGGAAATACTGAGCTTTTCCCCTAGGTCAGACACAAGACAAGGATGTCCACTCTCACCACTTTTATTCAACATAGTACTGGAAGTCCTAGCCATAACAATCAAACAACAGAAAGAAATAAAGGGCATCCAAATAGATAAGGAAGAAGCAAAACTTTCACTGTTTGCAGATGACATGATATATATAGAAAATCCTAAAGACTCCACCAAGAAACTACTAGAACTGATAAGTGAATTAAATCAAATCTCAGTATACAAAATCACCATACAGAAATCTGTTGCAGTTCTATATACTAATAACAAAGCAGCAGAAAGAGAAATTAAGAAAACAATCACATTTACATTTGTACCAAAAATAATAAAGTCTGTAGGAATAAACTTAGCTAAAGAGGTGAAAGACCCATACTCTGAAAACTGTAAAATACCGATGAAAGAAATTTAAGATGTAAAGAAATGGAAAGATATTCTATGCTCATGATCGGAAGAGCAATAATTGTTAAAATGTGTGTTTTACCCAAAGCAATCTACAGATTTAAATGCAGTCCCTATCAAAATACCAACATTTTTCACCAAATTAGAATAAAACCTAAAATTTTTGTGGAACCACAGAACACCCCAAGTAGCCAAAACAATCTTGAAAAAGAAAACCTAAGCTGGCAGTATCACAATTCCAGGCTTTAAGTTATATTACAAAGCCATATTAATCAAAACAGTATAGAGCTGGCACAAAAATAGACACATAGATCAATGGAACAGATTAGAAAACCCAGAAATAAACCCCAAATTATCCAGTCAATTAATCTTCAACAAAGCAGGAAAGAATATCTAGTGGGAAAAAGTATCTTCCATAAATGGTGTTGGCAAAACTGGACAGCTACATGCAAAAGAATGAAACTAGACAACTTTCTTACACTGTACACAAAAATAAATGCAAAATGCATTAAAGACCTAAATATGATACCTGAAACCATAAAAATCCAGAAGAGAACAGAGGCAGTAATTTCTCTGACAAAGAATTGAGACTACATCAAAATAAAAAGCTTTTGCACAGTGAAGGAAGCGGTCTACAAGACTGAAAGGCAGTCTGTTGAGTGGGAGAAGATATTTGCAAATGACATTTCTGGTAAAGGGTTAGTCTCCAAAATATATAAAGAACTGATACAACTCCACACTCCCCAAAACAAAGAATCCAATTAAAAAATGGGCAGGAGACATAAACAGATATTTCTCCAAAGAAGATATGTAGATGGCCAGCAGACACATGAGAAGATGTTAAGCATCACTCCTTATCAGGGGAATGCAGATCAAAACTGCAGTGAGATACTACCTCACACCTGTCAGAATGGTAACATCAAAAACACAAACACCATTGTGGACAAGGATGTGAAGAAAAAGGAATGCTTGTGTACTGGAGTGCAAACTGGTGTAGTCACTATGGAAGACAGCATGGCGTTTCCTCAAAAAGTTAAAAATGGAATTACCTTATAATCCAGTAGTTGCACTGCTGTGTGTTATCCAAAAAATACAAGAACACAGGGGCATCTGGGTGCCTCATTCCATTCGGTGTCTGCCTTCGTCTTAGGTCATGATCTCAGGACGCTGGGATCAAGCCTTGCATTGGGCTGCCTACTTGGCAGGGAGCTGCCTTCTCCCTCTCCTGATCCCTCTTCTTGTGCTCTCTCTATGTGTTGAATAAAAAAAATAAAATCTTCAAAAAAAAATACAAGACCATGAATTCAAAGGGATACATGCACCGCTCTGTTTACAGCAGCATTATTTACAATAGCCAAGATACGGGAGCAGCCCAAGTGTCCATCAGTAGATGAATGATTAAGAAGTTGTGGGGGATATGAACATATATATTTGGGATATTATTTGCCATAAAAAGATTGCAGTCTTGCCATTTCCAACAACATGATTGTAGCTAGAGAGTATAAAATCAGTCAGAGAGAGACAAATACCATATGATTTCATTCATGTGTAGATTTTAAAAAACAAATGAGCAAAGGGGGAAAAGAGACACAAACTAAGAAACAGACTCTTAACTAATAGTTGAATAGTTGGATATGTAGTTGGCTGTATATGTAATTGGATATATACCAGAAGGGAGGTGGATGGGGGATGGGTGTAAGAGGTGATGGGGATTAAGGAGGGCACTTACGATGAACACTGGGTCATGTATGGAAGTGTTGACTCACTATATTGTATCCCTGAAATTAATGTAACCCTGTCTAATAACTCTACTGGAAGTAAAATAAAAACAATTAAAAAAATTCAGCAAATGATTGTCTCTGATGTTGGGAGAGACTGACTGAAAAGAGGTACAGGAGAATTTTCCGAGGTGATTGAAAAGTTCTGTGTCTTGATGGGAAAATATGTTACAAGGGTATTGATTTGCCAAACCTTTAAGAGCTGTATATTCAGGATTCTTGCATTTCATTGTGTGTGCATTTTACCACAAATTTAGAATTTCCATATGTGGAAATGTGATTACTGAGTGTATATTTTAAAATGTTAAGGAATTAGTATTAATATTTAAAAGTATGATAATAGTATTGTGTCTGAATTTCCTAAAATGCCTTCGAGTTTTAGTCATTCAGGTAAAATATTTTAAGATGAAATGGCATGAAGCTTCCAATTTACTTAAATATTCATGGGGGGTGTGGGTATGGATCAGAGAAAACAGATATGTTACATATTTACAATTATTAAAGCTAAGCAATGGATGAGTTGAATTTATTGAAATGTTCTGTTGGGTTTTTAAAAAATGTTTTACCCATCTCTCTCTATGTTGTCAGTTTCCATAATAATAAAGTGCAAAAAGATGTCATGTAGATTGTGATAATCTTTTTTTAAGCACACACACACCCCTCCCTGAAATCTGGCACAAATATATTCACAAAAGCAACATTAAAAAACTGTTTACAAGTATGTATGAAGATAGTCTGAAATATCCATCAGACTCTTAAATGATTCCCTCTCCTGTTCTATTTGATTTCTTTACAATGAGAATGCTAGTGTTCTAACTAGAAAAACATTAATTTTTGTAATAGATCGAGCAGCAACAGAGGTAAGTAAGTGCTAAAGTCATGTGGTGTTGGTGCTTTGAGAATCCTTGGTAAATAGTTTGTCTTGATTAAAGTGGTCAGAATGGCTTTGATGAAAAAGATTTCAACAGGGCCTTACTGAGTAGATGGAAATTGTATTTCTTATGGTCTTTTGAAAACTATCTTAGGGGCCTTTGGATGGATCAGTTGGTTAAGCATCTGACTCTTGATTCTGTCATAGGTCATGGTCTCAGGGTTGTGAGATCGAGCCCTACATTGGGTTCTTCACTGGGTTTGGAGCCTATTAACAAAACAAAATAAAACTATTTTAGAAGTATAGTAATATTTTAAAAAATTAATTCTAAAGAACTCCTACAACCCCATAGTAAAAGTTCTATCTGATTTAAAAATGGGCAGAAGATCTGAATAGATATTTTTCCAACTAAGACATAGAAGTGGCCAAAAAAGTACATGAAAAAGTGCTCAGTGCTCAGCATCAGGGGGCACCTGGGTGGCTCAGTGGGTTAAAAAGTGCTCAGCATCACTAATCATCAAGGAAATGCAAATCAGAACCACAATGAGCTATCACCTCACACCAGTTAGAAGGACTTATCAAAAAGATAAGAAATAACAAGGGTTGGCAAGCATGTAGAGAGAAGGAAACCCTTGTATGCTATTGATGGGAATGTAAATTGGTACAGATGCTATGAAAAATAGTATGGCGGTTCATAAAAAAAAAATATTGAACTACCAAATGATCCAGCAGTTCCACTTCTGGAATTCTCATCTAAAAGGAAACAAAACACTATGAAAAGATATCTGCACCCTCATGCTCAATGCAGAATTATTTACAACAGCCAAGACTTGGAAACAACCTAAATGTCGATTTTGATAGATGAATGGATTAAAAAAATGTATGTATGTGTACACACACATGCATGGATATTATTCAGCCATAAGAATAAAAAAAAGCCCATCCTGCCATGGATAGACTGTGAGGGCATTATGCTAAGTGAAATAAAGTCAGACAGAGATAGATACTGAATGATCTCATTTATATGTGGAATAAAATCAAAATACCCCCAACTGACAGAAAACAGGTTGGTGGTTGCCAGAGACAGGGAGTAAGTAGGTGTGGGTGAGATGGGTGAATGTGGTCAAAAGGTACAAACTTTCAGTTACTAAAAAATTAATTTGTTTGAATATTTTTATAACTATAGTGTTTTTTTTTTCTTTACCTCTGAGAGACTAAACGACCTCAAGTTTTAGATTTAGACTGTGCCTCTAGTGATACCTAGGTTGGCAACTTCTGTGGCAGCTCATTTTTTAAAACTTTATTGCTAAATAATATATAATACATCACTAATATTAATTGATAGGAACTTATTGAACACCTGAGTTTATAATGTAATATTTAGGAGAAATTAGACTTTGCTTTGTCTTCTGTAAGGAGGTCAAAACAACTAGAAAGATAGTCCAAGGTAACATTTAAGCAGTTGCATGATAGTATGATACTTAAGGAAAAATCAAAAAAGGAAAGGATAATCATGGAGGGGGAAGCATTTATAATGCTTCTTAGCCAGTAGATATTAATACTCATTATGCTGCAAACCAAACAGATGTAGGTTATATTTATATAACTGATACGTATATATCTCTATATATATTAGTGTGTATATTTATTTATGTATACACACACACATTGTAATTGTGCAGAAAAAGGTCTGAAATCTATCTCCTGCTACTCCTACCCCTGTGGGGAGTGAGGCGGACAGGATTAGGGATGTTCTGTGACATCTTATTTTTATAGGAAAAACTAACAAGTTTGGTCCACATTTCAGTTAATGAACAACTTGTTATCCTACACTTCATTTCATGGCCAACCTGAATATTAAGGACTTTAGAAATAATGAATACCCATTGGCTATTTTATAAGCATTATAAACACATGCATATATATATACACAGTGTGAATTAATGAATATTTCAATTTAATTTACAAGTTTAAAAGAATTCTGTGTTAATTTGCTCTCATTTCTTGGTTTGATTCACTGAAAAGCCATCATCTTGTAGGTAGTTTGGTTTTTTTTTTTTAAAGATTTTATTTATTTATTTGACAGAGAGAGATCACAAGTAGGCAGAGAGTTAGGCAGAGAGAAATGGGGAAGCAGGCTCCCTGCTGAGCAGAGAGCCCGATGCAGGGCTCCATCCCAGGACCCTGAGATCATGACCTGAGCTGAAGGCAGTGGCTTAATCCACTGAGCCACCCAGGTGCCCCTCTTTTAGGTAGTTTTAACCTTCTTTTTCTTTGGAATCCAGTAGAAAAAAACTTGTAATACTCTGTAATTAGGGTAGGATTTCCGATATCAAAACTTAAAAGTCCAGTCATGTATTTGTTTTAGCCATTTCAAGATGGTGTAATCTCTATTTTTACTAGAGAGAATGTTTCTGTTAAGGTGTTTGTTTGTTTTTCCCAAGATTTTTATTTATTTGACAGATCATGAGAGCAGGAACACAAGCAGGGGGAGTGGGAGAGGGAAAGCAGGCTTCCTGCAGAGCAGGAGCCCGATGTGGGGCTCAGTCCCAGGACTCTGGGATCATGACCTGAGCAGAAGGGCAGAAGCTTAACAACCAAGCCACCCAGGTGCCTCTCTATCAAGGTTTTTGTAACCTACAGGGAAACCTCATCTATGAAGAATTTGGTTATCTTGAAGCTTTACCTGTCTGATTACTTGATACCGTGCTGACAAAATGGAAAAGCCCCAGATTAGGCAAATAATATCATGTAGGATATTCACTCAGAGGCCTTCTGTTTTAAATAAATAATTCTAATAAGATAATCTTTTTATCTAAATTCACATCAAATTAGAATAGAAAGGAGTAGGCGCCTGGGTGGCTCAGTGGGTTAAAAGCCTCTGCCTTGGCCTAGGTCATGGTCCCAGGGTCCTAGGCTCGAGGCCTGCATCTGGCTCTCTGCTCAGCGGGGAGCCTGCTTCCCTTCCTCTCTGCCTACTTGTGATATCTTTCTGTCAAATAAATAAATAAAAATCTTAAAAAAAAAAAAAAAAGAATAGAAAGGACTTACTAGGAACAAGCATACTAATATCAGGAGTTTCCAGTGGATAACTCTTTTTTTAACAAAAGATGCAATTGAGAAACCAAGTAAGGAAAGGAAGAAAAGATCGAGTCCAGGGAGGATGGAAGGAAGGAGAGAGAGGTGGTAACTAGAATCAAAGACATGTTGGTATTTTTGCCATATTTACTTTGTTTTTGTTTTTTTAAAGAAATAAAATCTTAGTTGTAATTAACCCTACATCTTTATTCCCTCTTTCTATGCCCCAATAATCACTGCTCTGTATATATTGATATGTGTACTTCCTGTGCATAGCTTTGAAGTGTTCGTAGAAATGTGTGTATCTGTATAAAATGTATGGTATTTAAAATTTTAACTATCTTTTGTTTATTTAGCAATATGTTATTTTTCCTATAAAAATACCAGCTATCACCTACTATCCTAATCCTGCTTCTCTCCTCAGAGGTATAAACAGTTGAATGTGTATTCTTTTAGAACTTTTCCTATACCTTACATTATATGTTGTCTACAAAAACGACGTAAGTTTTTTTGTACTTTACACACTGTTCCTAAACTTGATTTTTTTTTTCTTCCACTTTAATGGTATGTATAGGAGCTTTTACCATGTCAGTACAGAAAGCTGTGTCTCCACTTCATTCTTTTAAACTGTTGGAGAAGTAACTGTGGTTTGGCACCACCATAATTTATTTTGCCATTCCTTATTGATGGATTTTTAGGTTTGCTTTCACATTTTTCTTCTTTATAAGCAAAGGTGTTTTGAACCCCTCAGGGTTAATCTTTATTTCTCTAAGGTAAAGACTGAAAACCGGAATTGCTGGGCTGTTGTGTATGTGCGTGTGAAGTAGTTCTTTGCTTTTGTCAGATTGCACACTCCAGATTAGTTCTATTATACTCTCCATCTTGCTAATAATTATTTATCCTTTCTTCTTCTCCATAGGGTTTACTAGCAGTGGGCATCAGTAAGTCTGTTCAAACACCAGATCCTACTCATCCGTAAGGACATTGCCTTTATTTTATTTTATTTTATTTTATTTTATTTTATTTTTGGCAGCAAGTCATTGAAATACAAGCAGTTGAATTTTAGAAGTCTCCTGCAATTTGTATATCTGCATTTTTGTATTAAAGATTTGTTCATTTCTTTCACAATAGTATCTAAGATACAGGATTCAACCACAATGTCAAAATAAACTCAAGATATAATTTGAAACTTGTTTTTAAATTATATTTTTGCTTTGTAACAGCATAGAGATCTTGTCCTCTTCATATTTGATAATTAAAAGCAAAACACATATATTAATCTTAGAGTTTTATTCTACTTTTAGACTAAGAGGCACTGAATCTAAAATTTTAATGATAACCAGATGCCTGGGTTGCTCAGTCTGTTAAGCGGCTGCCTTCAGCTCAGGTTATGATCCCAGGGTCCTGGGATCAAATCCCACATTGGGCACGCTGCTCAGTGGAGAGCCTGCTTCTCCCTCTCCCTCTGCCTGCCACTCTGCCTACTTGTGCTGTCTGTCAAATAAATAAAATCTTTAAAAAAATAAAAATAAAATTTTAATGAAAACTTTTATGAAATTCATGTTTAATGTATTTTAATTCTATTGGGACTTAGTATTCTGCTAACATTTCAAAATTGTTTATTTGTAAAATGAGTATTCTTTTATATTGAGTCACATCAGTTATTTGAGATACATATATATATATATATATTTTTTTTTTTACTAACATAACCCCTAATCCTTTTTTTTTTTTTTTTTTTTTAAGATTTTAAAGATTTATTTTAAAGACAAGCAGGGGGAATAGGAGAGGGAGAAGCAGACTTCTCGCTGAGCAGGGAGCCTGATTCGGGGCTCTGTCCCAGGACCCTGGATCATGACCTGAACCAAGGGCAGATGCCTAATGACTGACCCACCCAGGTGCTCCCATAATACTTTAGAATTCCTTGTGTATCATTTATTTAACAAGTTTCAGTAATAAAATTTGATCCACCTTAGGTCAAAATAATGTACTTTTATCTCTATAAAGGAGTCTATTTCTATATTTTATATAAATGCCTTTTTTTGTTTGTTTTTTGGGGTTTTTTTTGGAAAAATTTTATTTATTTATTTGACAGACAGAGATTACAAGCAGGCAAAGAGGCAGGCAGAGAGAGAGAGGAGGAAGCAGGCTCTCCACAGAGCAGAGAGCCCGATGTGGGGCTCGATCCCCGGACCCTGGGATCATGACCTGAGCCAAAGGCAGACGCTTAACCAACTGAGCCACCCAGGCATCTCAAGACACTACTGTTTTTTTTTTTTATAAACAGTCGTGTATTTTGAATATCTTCAAACTATCAGTAAGCAATTACAGAGAACAACTAGTTTTCTTATCTACGTATTAACATCATTATAGTATTTTACTGTGTCAGGAAAAGAATTTTTTTCTGATTAGTTTTATACACCAAAATTTTAAAAACAGGATAAAATTTTACAGTTTTAGGTTTTGAAGATTTCTTTTTAAGGTATTTTCAACAATCTGTTTAGTGCTGCTCAATAGAATTTTCTGTAGTGATGGAAGTATTTTATATCTCTCCAGTATGATAGTCAGTAGCTACATGTGGCTGTTGAGCATTTGAAATGTGGCTAGTGTAAAGAACTACATTTCAATTTTTATTGTTTAATTTTAATTTAAATAGCATTTTGTGGCTGATGACTAATATGGGATGATAAAGATCTACATAGTTAAAATTTTCAATAAGAACCTACAATTTTTTGAAAACATAGAGAAGGAAAGTAATAGGACTTAATTTAGATCTTAATTTACTTTAACTGAAATAAATATAAATATATATATCCTATTTTACTTTGAGGGAACATTTAGAGAAAGTAAGTTTTTCTAAATCAAGCAGTAGAACATTTTCACATCTATAAACTGATAATTCCCTATGGCAAGATTACTACATATTTGCAAAAATAATTTTAAAAAGCAGTTTTAATTAAGACCTGTTGTTTAAATTTGCATCTGCCAGAAGGGTGCCACAGAGTTTGGCTTTGGGAGTAAATTTCCCAGGAAATATTTTTATTAATGAGTGATTGCTTTCCTCATAAAGTATGTCATGTTTTTGAGCTTCTTAAAACTCAGTATTTTATTGATACATACAATAATAGAAGATAATACACATATTGACCAAAGATTCTTAAAAAATAAATGAGACTTTAAAAAAAAAAACTTGCCATAAAAACACCCAGAAAACTGAAGCTCATAGTCCTAATAATAATAGTTAGAAGTTAATAGTGTGTTAAACTATTCAGAACCAGCCCCAGGTATCCAACATCTAATTATAGGCAAGAAGACCAAATGTTCAGTTAGAAACTGTATTACAGGGTAATTTAAATGTCATCCTCTCCATTAAGCACCTCAATGCATTTTTAAAAAGATTAATTTTATCAGTATTTGTGCATAATAGTAAATTGACTGTATTTAATCAAAACATACTATTGGAAAAGGGATTAGCAAATACCTGAATTCAGTCATATTCACTCTGTTTTTCTATATTTTCAAAGATCTTGCAGGTTTTTTTGCCTTTATATGTTATTTTCTGATTGAAGTTACATTTTAACTTTGATACACTTACATTTTAATATTAAATAATATAACTGATACACTTATTTTAATATAAAACCATAAACATCTTTATAAGAAATTTTTTATTTTCTTTTTCATTGACTTATTTAACATATATTGTAAAATGATTTGTATTTCTTGTAAAGAATACAATTTTTTTCTATTTTTCAGGTATGGATTTTCAAATATGCGCTATATTGCTTCGCTAATTAGTGGTGTTGGTATTTTCATGATGGGTGCAGGATTATCTTGGTACCACGGAATCATGGGATTGCTTAATCCTCAACCAATGGAATCCCTTCTATGGGTAATCTTTTTTCAAGTAATATAAGTATGGGAGAATGCCTTTGTCATATTGATGTTATAGAAAGGGACTAACATATGCCTTTTTGACTCTAATTAAGGGTTATGTGTCTGTAGTTGTGTTTTTTAGAACATGAGTACACATGACCTCTAAATTCATACGGTTCAATGATGTTGAACAAGAGTATCTCTACAGGTACAGGGGCACCTGACTGGCTTAGTTGGTGGAGTGTGCGATTGTTGATCTCAGGGTTGTGGGTTCAAGCTCCACGTTGGGTATAGAGATTATGTAAAAATAAAATCTTAAAAAAAAAAAAAAAAGAGTAACTCTTTATGTACAATCATTAAATACTGACTCCTGGCTTAAAATCTTGGGCAGTTCCATTAATTTCTTGTTATATTGAAGAACAAGAAGATCTCTGTTCATTTTTAGTCCCAAGAATCATCTGTCAGGATTTAAAACATCCAGTGCCACAAGATAGTCATAAGTTGGAATTGTTGTATTTAAAGATGTTTTTTCCACTCATGTAGGTAGGAAGCTTGTACTGGGGAAATGGGAGGATGGGAGCATGGTCACCTAGATTTTCCTAGCTAGGGCTTCTGCCCTTCTCTCTTACCCCTGAGCTTGCCTCTGGCAGCATCAAAGGTAGGGACAGAAGACAGAAAAGTACTACTTTACCGGCACCATCATCATTTTGCATTGGTTTCCTCTGGCCTTTGTGGATGCTTAAAGCTGCTTTTTTCTCTCATTGGAGCCTTCCTGATAATTACCGTGTGGCCATTCTGACTCTAGCTCCTTTGACAAGCACAGATTGGTCATGTGACACCCCCTCTTAGCTTCTGCATCTTACGATGTAGTTCCAGACTCTTTCTGCTGAGGTTGCCTTGCATTTTCCAGAAGGCTCTTTGGGCAGTTGATCTCTTTTTAAGAGACTCTTACTCAGAGTTCTCCTTGGGCCCTGTGTGGTAAAACAGGCATCTTTATTACCCTCTCAGGGAGAGTGCAGTTTGTTTGTTTGTTTTTCAGATGTAATCATCTACTCTGTTGACACAATCTGTATCAGTAGACTTGTCAATAAATTTATTTTTATATGTGCATTAGGCATAGTTCACTGTATTCTCTTCTAAACACTAGGGACACACATCCAGCTTTCTGAACAATCTTAATGGCTTAATAGCTTTCTTCAAAGAATTCTTCACTTTTAGCCTTAACCTTAGCTCTTCCTCATGGGTAAGTGGTATGGAGCTAGGAGTTGTAAAATCGGGCTGGGCATTCTCTACGCAAAGCCTGAAGAGATGGTGTAGCACCTCATTTTGGAATGTGGGAGTACTTACACCCTCATTTGTTCTCAATTGGAATGAATCTCATTGAACATCTTTTCCTCCATTCTGAAAATGCTCAGCTGCTTTATAGATACCTCATTCTAATAGTATTCATCTGTTTTACTTCACAGAGACTAAGTGGTTAATGAAAATTAGTTAAATTTCAATTGCATATAAGTTTTAAACCTACTAGATGCTCAGGGTGCCTGGGTAGCTCAGCCACATAAGCATCTGACTCTTGATCTCAGCTCAGGTCTTGATCTCAGGGTCCTGAGTTCAAGCTTTGCGCTGGGCTCCATGGTAGGTGTGGAGCCTATTAAGAAAAAAAACTCTTAGAGGCTCTTCAGTCTTTTTGCAGCTAAATGAGGTTACATAAGACTATGACTTTTAGTTAATAAATTCAATGTACCATAGACCAGTTTATGTTTATTAAGTATTGGAATCTTTTGCTGGGATATGCTGTTTCCCTTTATTGGGTGATAAATGTGTCTTAAATCCTTTCAGGAAGGAGATAGAAGGATTAAAAAAATTATTGGGCAGTTAAGCTGTTCAAATTCTATTATAGGTTGGCAGTAACATTCAGTAGAGAGAGCCTAGAATTGAGACTGGAAAACCCATATTCTAGTTCTTACCCTGGTATCATTTCTATGTACTCAAGTGAATCACATAGCCCTAGGACATCTCAGTTTCCTTAACAGAATTATAAGAGTATTAGATGAGGCTCAGAATTTCCCAAACTTCTATTTCAGGGAAACCCAGGGTTCCAAAAAGATAATGCTGAAAATTCTACATATGTTTCGTTTGAATTTCATTGAAACTTTAAAAAATTCAAGTTGCTAGGTTGTCTCTTGGTTTAAAGCTTTTTTGCGATTCTTTATTTAATTCAAGTGTGTCCTGTTACTGCGAGGAAGATGATGTAATCCCAAATTGATCACTATTTATAACTGCTTATCTTTCTGAATCTGGTTTGGTATTGGGCATCCAGACAAACTCCAGAACAGAAGTTACATAGTTATGTGTATGGATCTTTCTTTTTGAGTTTCAGAGAGGGAAGGATTATTTATTTATTTATATTTTATTGACATATAATGTATTATTTGCTTCAGGGGTACAGGTCTATGAATCATCAGCCTTACACATTTCACAGCACTCCCCATAGCACATCCCCTCTCCGATGTCCATAACCCAGCCACCCTATCCCACCTCCCCTATTCCCCCAGCAATCCGAGGTTTGTTTCCTGAGATTAAGGGTCTCTTATGGTTTGTGGGGATGGATCTTACTATATCCTGGTATCCATACCCCAGATTTCAAATGTTTGTGTTCATTTTGAACTTCAGAAAAATTTTTATACTAATTTTTTCATCTCTTATGTTATGATTTTAACTTAGGTCATGGTATAACATTCTGTAGAGTGGACAGATTACTCTTCTAAGCCTTAAAAAATGAGATGACCATCAGATTTTTAACTTTTATTTTTTTCCTTTTATGAAGATATACCATCTATTTCCTTGCCTTCATTTGAGCTGTCTCCCATCACGATTCTTATCTGGCTAGGATTTAAATTTATGTTGCATTTTAAACATTATAAACTGTATGCATGAATCATTGTGATTCTCTAATGAAATATTAACTTACACCTTATTTTAATACTTATTTTCTAGGCATATTGTATTTTAGCGGGATCATTAGCATCTGAAGGAGGTATGTACTGTTACTATCTCTTTATTCTTAATTTAGTAATATATATTCAGCAGTCCATTTTTATAAATTGCTAAATTCCACTGATTAAAGAAAAACTATGGAAATAGGAATCTACTTCGAGGGAGTAAGTTCTTTGTATAATGTACTATGTTATTCCTCTAATGGATGTGGGCAAGGGAAAAGCTGTTATTTTGCTCTTGAGTATCTTAATCATAACCCTCAGAACATTTGGAATGGAGCCTAAAAACATACCTATATATTGAATTTTTAAAAATCATCTTTTAATGGGGCACCAGGGTAGCTCAGTCAGTTAAGCAGTTGCTTCCAGCTCAGGTTGTGATCTCAGGGTCCTGGGATTGAGCCCTGCACTGGGCTCCCTGCTCCGTGGGAAGTCTGCTTCTCTCTCTCCCTCTGCCTGTCCCCTGGCTTGTATTCTACTTTTCTTTCTCGCTCACTCTCACTCTCTCACAAATAAATAAAATTTTTTAAAAAATAAAACCTTGGGAAGGTTTTAGTAATGTTAATCATAGAAAGCTGACTCTTTGCAATAAAATATTTCCAGGTTTCTGCAGGTTTCAGCTGTAGCAAGTTTTATGACAGAGAAGTACTACATCATGTAGGAAACTGCCTGATTCATTGCTGTGTTCATAGTGTGCTTACTTACCATACGTTGTCATTTCCAATCCTGTGTTCCCTTAATCTTTGACAGTCTGTAAAATGGTGATAACACCACTGTCTCAAAAGGTCAGAAGGATCAAAAGTGTGTTTAGTGTGGTGCCTGCAACTAGTGCTGTCCAATAAATTAAGGTCATTAAGGTGGTGGTAATGATATTTAAATTATTACGGTTTAGAAATATGGGATTCCTTTCGTTTTGACGATAATTGGAATCTTAATAATGATTAGTTAATATAGAACTTTCCTTTATTGACAACCCTGGCATTTAAAGTGTTGTACCGATTTATTTTGAGATGTCGTCTTTAAAATTTGGAGGCATGCAGTTTTTTTCTTGCTGATATGAATGCTTTTCTTTCAGCAACACTTCTTGTTGCTGTAAATGAACTTCGTAGGAGTGCTCGGGCCAAAGGAATGTCATTTTATAAATATGGTATGTATGTTAGAAGCCAGGTGCTTTACTTCATCTCCTTTATTTTCTAAAATTGCCCAGTACTATTGCTTTTTCCTTATAGGGGTGTACAAAATATATCTTGATGTCTTCTCTGTGTGGCTCTTACATTATATATCATCTCTTTTAAAAAGAGAAATGTAATGTGATAGGAACATGAATACTTTATATTTGGATTTTAACTGAAGTGACCTACAGTTTTTCTATACATCTTTTTATAACCAGAGAAAGTAATTTGACTTTAAATTTCAGTTACTGTCAGCATTTAAACCAATAAATTATGTTTACATTGAACAGGGTTTTTAAAATCAAGATCTCATACATTTTTTAATCTTAATTTTTATCTTAATTTGAGATAGATACTTATTAAAATGTTACATGATGGTATCAGATTGGGATTTCAGAAAGTTTCTTTTCTTGTCTCTACCCCAATGATTAAGTAATGGAAAGTCGTGATCCTAGTACAAATGTTATATTACTGGAGGATACTGCAGCGGTCTTGGGAGTGACCATAGCAGCTACGTGTATGGGCCTTACTTCTATAACAGGTAAATATTTCTTAAGTTACAGGTGATTTATTTGTACTACTTAAATAATTCTCTAATATGTGTGTATTTTCTTTTATATCATTGAATAACTTTAAACCAAAAGATGGTTAAACGCTAATTCCATGCTGATCCTGTATTTGTATAAGACAGATAAGATGATAAAAGCCTTCAGAGTTCTCTCTCAGAAATAAAGAAGGCTGTTGTTAGAGCATTTCTCTAATGTGCTAAACCTTTGCCTTAATAAATTATGCAGCTACTCTGAGCCTAATAAGTATTGATAATATTTGGCCTAGTGACCTTGAAGGTTTATTAATATATGGGAGAGAACTTTATAAACCCTAAAATTGTAAATAAATATATATTGTAGCTCTTCACTTGTCTTCCACTGTTAGTGCCAATAATAACTGCTGTTGCTTTCCTGTTTCCCAGACTCTCTAGTTGATTTTATCCTCATTTTGGTAGCTAGTTAATTTGCAGAACAATTCAGTACAAGCCAGTGAGAAGACAGAGAAATCATTTTTATTTTCTAAAACAAAAGAACCATGTAGTATGAAAAGATTCCATTTCTGAGGATGGAACTCTCTTGGAATGGAACTTCTTCCATGCTTATCCGTTTGTCTTTGCACGTTTGAAGTAATTGTAGGTGATGAGCTTCCACAGTTCTGCATGTTTCTTAAAATATCTGAAATATGAATGAGTCTTACTCATTTCAAATGTACATCTCAAGACTAAACCAGCGTTCTCTGATATTCACTGTGATCCAGAATATTTCTAAAAGTTCTGAGTGTTTTTCTGGTTGACCTTACCATTTTAGACATTTCTTAGACAGATTATCACCTAGCAAAATCTTAGGCTTAAGGAAAGTGTCACTTGATGATAAGTCATCTATTAATAGATTATTTTCCTTTGGATAATAATAAAAGTAGTCAAATCAAACTTTTGTTTTGAGAGTTTTACATTGTTTTAATTAGTTAAATTAATTCATTTAAATTAAATAACATGCCAAGAAATAAATACTTTCCCACTAATATTTCTGTTTTCTATAGGATTATTTATACATGTATATTTTTAAATAATAATTAGGGAAATTTGGATTTTTAAAGAATAGTATTTGATTTTGAACTCTGTAATTACAAGCCTCCTAGTGGATTATATTTTACAAATGGATCATTTTTTTCTTCTTTTTTTAAAATTTTTAATTTTTTATTAACATATAATGTATTTTTAGCCCCAGGAGTGCAGATCTGTGAATCGCCAGGTTTACACACTTCACAGCATTCACCATAGCACATACCCTCCCCAATGTCCATCGCCCAACCAGCCTCCTCTCCCTTCCTCTCTTCGGCAACCCTCGTTTGTTTGGTGAGATTAAGAGTCTCTTGTGGTTTGTCTCCCTCCCGTTCCCATCTTGTTTCATTTTTTCCCTCCCTACCCGCCAAACCCCAATGTTGCCTCTCAAATTCCTCAAATCTGGGAGATCATATGATAATTTTCTTTCTCTGATTGACTTATTTCACTCAGCATAACACCCTGTAGTCAACTGGATCATTTTTAATACCTTAGCACAGATTAGTTTTTTTACTTTTTCAGTGTTATAGTCTAAGTGTTACTAAAACTAGTATGTAAATTGACTTCTTTTTTTAGTAAAATGTATATTCTATCAGGCATTAAGAGAGTTAAATTTAGTACTGACATTTGATCTTTGGGATAAAAAGACTTAATTATAAAAGCCTTGTATGTAAAATTTATTATAAAAATTTAAAATATATTTATGGATGTCTGTTTTGTAAATACAAACCCACACATTCATAGATAATAAATCAACTCTTCTCACTGGTTCTGGGAGAGAATTAAGACCTAACAACGTAAGGCAAAGTTTAGAATCACCTGGAGGGCTTGGGAAGACCAAGAATGTTGGTCCCAACTCTGGACTTTCTGACTCAGAAAGTCTTAGGTGAGGCCTAAGAACTTCATTTTTAGCAAGTTCTCAAGCGATGCTGTTGCAGCTGCTGGTAAATAGCTGTACTTTGAGGACTACTGCTCTAAGTTATCTGTAGCATGCAATAAATTAACTTCTCCCCTTTGTATCTGGAATGCTACTAGCTATGTATCATCCTTGGTTAAATGAAAAGAGAGATCCAGATCATTTTTTGTATGGCTTCATTCTCTCACAGACTCTTGAGAAGAATAAGAGACAAAAAGTGGTCCCTTTTCAGCTGTTGATCTCACAGTGTTGCCAGCGTGGGACAGGAAAAGTGCTACTGATACATTAAAAAGAAATGGATTTTGTTATATTAGTAGTATGTATATGATGTCTCAAAAATGCTCTGAACCCTCACTCATGTAATGACCATATGCAAGAATTAGATCTTGAATAATTAAACCACATAATACGCCTGTGTATTGTGAAGCATATGTAGCATCCCCATTTTGTAGTATAGTAAACTTATTAGGAGAAAGTCATTAAAGGATTTAGGAATGTATCGCAGGTCCTTTGTTTTACTAATTCTGGTTCTTTACTGACTAAAGCTTATTGAAACAATAGAAAATGTGAATTTACTGACCTCTCCTGTCCTTTATTTAGGTAATCCTCTGTATGACAGCCTAGGTTCTTTGGGTGTGGGCACGTTATTAGGCATGGTCTCAGCATTCCTCATCTACACCAACACGGAAGCGCTCTTAGGGCGATCCATCCAGCCAGAACAAGTACAGCGGCTTACTGAACTCCTGGAGAACGACCCATCAGTAAGGTCAGCTTATTCCAGTGATGCTGCTAAGGTTTCCAAAACATACTAAGAAATAGAAATGCTTGGCTTTTAAAAACTTCCAGAAGGGTTTGTGTCTCCCTAGCTTTTAGATAGAACTTTTTAATCTATGACTTTTCAGACTTGTAACCTTAAAAGAAAATAAGTGAAAACATTTAGGAAGCTCCCTGTTTTCTTTTAAATTCTGTGTATCTTTAACTTTTAAAATAAGGAACAGTTAGATAATGTAGTGGGAACAGAAGTTTACAAGCGATTGTCTCCTTAATGTAGAACCACTGTCGTGGAACCTTTGTATTTACTCTTGCCTCGTATTTGTATTATAATTACAAATTGCTATATTAAATTTAGGAAGATTTTTACTCAACGGGGAAGTGATTATCAAATTGAATATAAGTTATACTCCTTTTGAAAATAGACGTTTTGTTTTAGCTCATTTTACAAGTTTTTCTTTACAATCTTTGTCTTTTAAATGATGTAAAAATGAAAAACTGAAGGAGGATCTGGCTGGCTTAGTCAGTAGAGCATGCAGCTCTCGATCTCAGAGTTGTAAGTTCCAGCCCCACCTTGGGGGGGTGGGAATGAAGAACTGAAGACCTAGGAGATAACAGAATCAGAGTTCTAATTAGTACTTTATAGGAAATTCAAGTTTCAGAGTGACATGGAGGGAATAAGCCTTTAAAATCCCAATTTTCTACTAGCTACATATGTGTTAAACTTTAAAAGAATGTATTTTTCTTCTGTGTTATAACCAGATTTTTTTTTTTTTTAAGATTGTTTATCTGAGAGAGAGAAAACACAAATTGGGGAGGGGCAGAGGGAAAGAATCTCAGGCAGACTCCCCTCCGAGCATAGAGCCCAGATACGGGGCTTGATCCCACAACCATGAGATCATGACTTGAACACCTAACAGACTTGAGCCACCCAGGCACCCCTTAAAACCAGAATCTTTAAGTCTTTGAAGAATGACCTGTATATCCAAATCAGTAAAACAAATGAGTAAAATAATACTAGATTTATATTCTAAGCCCTATATTTTTAATCTGGAAAAGTAGTTACCATGCTAGATTAGACTAGAAGTTGAGTATTCTTAGAATTAGTATTAGGCTTAGTACTTGATTAATCCATGTTAATATCCTTTTCCTTATAATATCTTTGATTTTGGTATCAAGGTAATACTGACATTAGAGAATGAGTTGGCTTTTTGTTTGTTTTTTTAAGATTTTATTTATTTATTTGACAGATCCCAAGTAGGCAGAGAGGCAGGCAGAAAGAGAGAGAGAGGAGGAAGCAGGTTCCCCGCTAAGCAGAGAGCCCGATGTGGGGCTCAATCCCAGGACCCTGGGATCATGACCTGAGCCGGAGGCAGAGGCTTAACCCACTGAGCCACCCAGGCACCCCTAGAGAATGAGTTGGGAAGTGTTCTCTCCTCTAATATTTTTTTTTTTTTTAGAAAAGTTTATGCAGAGTTGGTATTATTTCTTTTAAAGTTTGGTACTAGTCACCAGTGATGCCATCTGGGCATGGGCTGTTCTATGTGGGTAGTTTTTTGATTACTTATTCTACCTGTTTACTTGTTACAGGTCCGATCAGATTGTCTGTTTTCTTCTCAAGTCAGTTTCAGTAGTTAGTGTCTTTCTAGGAATTTGTGCATGAGTTCTAAATTGTCTGATTTTTGGCATACAACCATTCATAATTTTCCTTTGTAAGCTTTTTATTTCTTAGGGTTGGTAGTAATGTCTCCTCTTTCATTTTTTTTATTTTAAAGATTTTATTTATTTATTTATTTGACAGAGATCACAAGTAGGCAGAGAGGCAGGCAGAGAGAGAATGGGGAAGCAGGCTCCCCACTGAGCAGAGAGCCCGACACGGGGCTCGATCCCAGGTCCCCGAGATCATAACCTGAGCCGAAGGCAAAGGCTTAACCCACTGAGCCACACAGGCACCCCTTCTCTTTCATTTTTGACTCTAATAGTAATTCGGGTCTTCCTTTTTTTCTTAGCCAGTCTAGCTAAAGGCTTGTCAATTTTGTTGACCTTTCCAGAGAACCAGCTTTTAATTTTATTTTCTGTTGTTTTCTCCATTTCATTAATTTCTGCTCTAATCTACATTATTTCCTTTCTTCTGCTTGCTTTAGTTTTGTTTGCTCTGTTTTCCAGTGTCTTAAGATGATAGTTTTAAGTTTGTCATTTGAGGTCTATCTTTTAAATATAGGCTTTTAGGGGTACCTGGGTGGTTCAGTGGGTTAAGCCTCTGCCTTCAGCTCAGGTCATAGTCTGAGGGTCCTGGGATCGAGCCCTGCATCAGGCTCTCTGCTCAGCAGGGAGCCTGCTTCCAGCTCTCTCTCTGCCTGCCTCTCTGCCTACTTGTGATCGCTCTCTGTCAAATAAATAAATAAAATCTTAAAAAAAAATAGGCTTTTACAGTTATGAATTTCCCTCTGAACATTATTTTATACTGTCCAATAATGAAATTCGTAATATTTTGTTAGGATTGAGGTAAATAAGCTTTTTAAAAATGAAAAAATTATATAGCTTCTTGCCTATCTGGACAAGTTTTGTTTCATTGGGTATATATAACTTTGTAAGTATTAAATCATTCATACTTTAATCATTGATAAAGATGCTTTTTTATTTCTGTCTAAAGAATTTTAGACTCACTATTTACTGATTTGCTCAGGATCACTCAGAAATTAGGGTCAAATGTTTTGAGTATTTGAAGCTCATTTAGGCATGTTTTCCTATAGCTTTCTATATCCCCAGGATTCAGAGTATTTTGTTATTTTATATATACCATAAAGAAAAGATGTTAATAGTGGTTATCATAGAAAGAAAAGAATTTCTCAACAGTTTTCTAAGGAAGATTCATTACTGAGGGCTAGGGAAGAAGGGATGAAAAGTAGTTACAACACTAGGACATTTCTGGGAGGCATAGTATAATGGAGCATTGAGTTTGGGTGTCTGAAGATCTGGAGGTGAGTCCTTCCTCTGCTGTTAACTAGCTAAATTACCTTAGGCAAGTCACTTAGGCCCCTCTAGGACTATTTTATAATCTGTAAGGTAAATTTATCTACTTCCCTGAATTCCATTCATTAAATGCCTGCCATTTAATGCACTCATTCTAATAGAGTGCTTCACTATTGTATGAAGACTTCTAAAGAAGCTTTGAAGAAAAGGAATTATGAGACAAAATTACAACATTGTAGAAAAGCAATTTAGAGTTCATTTTTTTAATCCACAAACTATGCAATTCATGTAAATACAGGCCATAGAATAATATTTTTTAAGTTTGTGTCTTTGTATGGCATTACACACAAATAGCTAAATGGACATTTGGGAATTTATAGATGGCACTTAATGGTGAATACTCTGAAAGCCATCTTGGTCCATCACTGATGGAAAAAAATAAGAATTCTGTACTTTGTGCCATTAAAATGTATATGTGTGCATATATGAATTTGTATGCATTGTTATTCATTGCAGGGCAATTCATGACGTTAAAGCCACAGATCTGGGATTAGGGAAAGTAAGATTTAAGGCAGAAGTAGATTTTGATGGACGAGTTGTTACAAGATCGTATTTGGAAAAGCAAGATTTTGACCAAATGCTACAGGTAAGTTTATGTATTTATTGTTTTCTTGTCAAAGTTAGAAAAATTACTTTTTTTAAAAAAAAAAGATTTTATTTATTTATTTGACAGAGAGAGAGATGACAAGCAGGCAGAGAGGCAGGTGGAGAGAGAGGGGGAAGCAGGCTCCCCGCTGAGCAGAGAGCCTGATGCAGGGCTTGATCCCAGGATCCTGAGATCATGACCTGAGCTGAAGGCAGTGGCTTAATCCACTGAGCCACCCAGGCGCCCCAGAAAAATTACTTTTTAAGTAAATAAAATAAAACTTTTACAGGTCTTAAAGTTACTTCCGCTTTCAACTTCTTAGGGTTCCAAAATCTGACAGCCATTTTATTTGCTCTAGAGTGGGTCTGAGGAGACAGCAGCGGAGCAAAGTACTATTCAAGTGCTTGTCATGGGCTAGGCGTTTTACATGTGTTTTCTAGTATACTCTCAACAACTCTGTGAGGTAAAGAAATAATACTCAGTTTTATATGTAGGCAAATTAAGACACAGAAGGATTAAGTAACTTGTCTAAAATTGCAGAGCTGTAATATGGAGTCAGATGTGAATGTAGAGCTCTGTGATTCTACATCCCTTGCTTTTATATTAAGAATTAAATTTAAAAGAGAATTGAGAGGATAATATAATGAACAGTGAAAGTTCATTTTATATTACCACTTGCCTTTATCAAATCTTAACATTTTATTCTACTGTGTTTGCTTAGGATCTTCAAAAAAGAAATGAATTGTTATAAAAACAGGTGAAGACCTTGTTTTCTCCTTCTAGACCTATTCTTCTTCCTCCATCCCTAGAACTAAAAATTGTCTTGAATTTAGTAGTCATTTCCATTCAGTTTTTATACTTTTCAACAGATTTTTCTTAGCACTCTAAGTATATAGTAACATTTTGAATATTTCAAAATTGATATAAATGATATCATACCATCTGATTCTGATTTCCTCTATAGTTTGCTTAACAGCATGGTTTTGAGGGGCGCCTGGGTGGCTCAGTCTTTAAGCCTTTGCCTTTGGCTCAGGTCACGATCCCCAGGGTCCTGGGATTGAGCCCTGCGTCTGGCTCCCTGCTGGTCAGGAAGCCTCCTTCTCCCTCCCACTCCCCCGGCTTGTGTTCCCTCGCTCATTGTATCTCTCTGTGTCAAATAGCTAAATCTTAAAAAAAAAAAAACAAAAAAAACACAACTCAGCATGGTTTTGAAATTCCTTCATATTATTATATATGTATCCACACACGCACACACATACACACACACACACACAAGTCTAGTTCATTTTTTTTTTAGTTCATTTATTTTAATTGCTATGTGATATTCTGTGAATATAGTGCAGTTTATTTATCCAGTCTTCATTTGATGCATATTTATTTCCACAGTGGCATTCTCTTATGTTTTCTGTTCAGACGTGTAAGAATTTCTTTAGGATACTGTACAGCTGGATTTGAAATAGTTGGGCTAGACTTGGCGCATCTGGGCGGCTCATGTGGTTAAATGTCAGCTCTTGATTTTGGCTCCGGTCTTCATCTCATGTTGGGCTCCATGCTGGGTGTGCTTACTTAAAAACAGAACAAAACAAACTTACTTTCATCTTCCCTAGGTGGCAGATTGTGCTCCAAATTGTGTCAATTTAATTTCCACCATCAGTACATCAAAGTTTCTGTTGCTTCACATTCTTACTAGATGGTATTATATTGACAGTTTTAAATTTTTGTCATTATGATAGATATGAAACTGATGATTTATATGTAATTATAATTTCTGTCCCCCCCCCCAGTAGTAACAGTGAGGTTATTAAACATTTAAATTTATTGACCATTGGGATTTCCTATACTGCTTGTTTTTTTAGTTAATTTCTTATTCTGAAAAATTAATAAACATTTTATTTTTAATATGCTGGACACTGATCCTTCCTCGGTTGTAAAATGCAAATATCTTTTTTTTTTTTAAGATTTTATTTATTTATTTGACAGAGTGAGAAATCACAAGTAGGCAAAGAGGCAGGCAGAGAGAGAGGAGGAAGCAGGCTCCCTGCTGAGCAGAAAGCCCAATGCAGGGCTTGATCCCAGGACCCTGAGATCATGACCTGAGCCGAAGGCAGAGGCTTTAACCCACTGAGCCACCCACACGCCCCATGAAATGCAAATATCTTTTACTGTGTGATTAACCATTTCACTTTGTTATTGGACAGAAGGTTTAGTGTGTTTTTTAAAATTTACAGTCTTTTTCTTTAGGCTTTTAATTATCTTGCTTGAGAAATACTTCCTTATTCCAGTATCATAAAAATATTCTTTTTTCTTCTAAATGTTTTGTGGTTTGTTTTCTACCCTTAGTTTTCGAATTCGCTTAGAATTATTTTTTTGTTTAATGATCTGAGATAGAGGTTTAATCTTTTTTTCCTATAGAAAAAGAATTGCCCTTGCACTGTTTATTGAAGAATAGTCTGTTATTTTCCCACTAATTTTGTAATGCTATCTTTGTGAAGTATTATACTTAATTTTTTGTTGAATTAAATTTTTTTGGAAGTAGGTGGTTCATCACCTTCAGCGTGAAAGTTTTGCTAAATTTAATGGTGTTTGTTACAATTTTTTAAAGAACTCATCGGTATACTAATACGATTTTTTAAAAAGTTATTTTGTTTTCCTGTTGTTTTCTTTATAGGAAATTCAAGAAGTGAAAACTCCTGAAGAACTAGAGACCTTTATGCTTAAACATGGAGAAAACATTATTGATACTTTAGGAGCTGAAGTAGATAGACTTGAGAAAGAACTAAAAGTAAGATGTACTCATAATAATCATAATGCTGACCCTTAAGTACTTACTCTGTGTCAGAACACTGTGCTGATTGTATCATATGTGTACTTCTCTCAGTAACCTCATGGTTTGTGGTTGTGAACAAGAAAAATCACTGGGTTCAAGGAAGTTGGGTAATTTACTCAAGGAAGTAGGGAATTGGGCATTTATTGGTCAGTTCCAGATTCTGTACTTTCAACCACTATTCAATAGTGCCTGCTTAGTTTCTAAAGTAGCTAAAGGTTTTGTGTTTGTTCTGAAATAAAAAGCATTTTGAAAGTTTCTAGAGAAATGGAAACTAGATTCTCTTCAAAAGTTTGAAAAAATAGAATGTGACCTTGAATATCCACAATCTTCCTTTTACTCCATCTGTCATTATTTTATTTTATTTTTTTTGCTTCTGTTCAGTTGGAGATCATTACAACCTATTGGTTTTTTACTGAAATATTACCTGATAAGACTATCTTTAAAACTCTCAGTATTCTCAAATTGTCATTTATTGACTCTTGAGTTCAAGTTATTGGAAAAAATAAAACTTATAAATGATCTTGAACATACATAGCTTATTGAAGGCAGTGCATTTTCTTCAGCTGCTGTTGACCGTTCTTCAGGTTTGTTAAACACTGAAGGCAAATAACAAAAATTGAAGGGCAGCATTTCTGTCACTACTTACTATTTTTTCTTTTAGACTCTAGTTACCAGAGTAATAGATGCACTTCAAATAATATGATCGTGTTTATGTTAATATAATAGTTTACAACATGATTTTCAAGTTTGTAGATGAGCAGTTCTCAAATATTTTCATCTTTAAGATTCTTTATATTCTTAAAAATTATTCAGGACCCAGAGAGCTTTTATTGATTTGAATTAATATTTATTGATATTTATTAAATCATAAATTAAAATTGAGAGCTCTAAAAATATTCATTTAAAAAACCATAATAAACTGGGGCGCCTTGGTGACTCAGTGGGTTAAAGCCTCTGCCTTTAGCTCAGGTCATAATCCCATTGTTTTGGTTGAAGAATAAGAAGAAAAGGGAAAAGGGAAGAATCTTAAAAAGTATTCTTAATGTGTTTTCAGATAATTGTGATACTCTTTTTGGATATGATACCAATACCTGACAACTCTTAGCCTCTTGAAGCTTAGTTGCAATGTGGAATCCTCAACTGTATCAGAGAAGTTTCACCTACTGTTTGTGAAGTTAGGGGGCACAGTCCACAAGATTACCCTAATTTCTGACACCAGTTACAAATTTCAAGGGGTTCCTCATGTCACCCTCAGGTTTGATAACTCATGAAAAGGACACAAAACTTACTGAATGCTTTTATTTATTTATTTATTTTTTAAGATTATTTATTTGAGAGAAGGAGAGAGAGCATGGCCAGGAGAGGGAGAGAGAATCCCAAGCAGACTCTACACTGAGTGGGGAGCCCAACTCAAGGCTTGATCTCAGCACGCTCAGGTCATGACCTGAACTGAAATAAGAATTGAGTGCTTAACTGACTGCACTGCCCAGACACCCCCACTGAATACCTTTAGACTCATGGTTATGATTTATTACAGTGAAAGGGCACAGATTAAAACTAGCCAAGGGAAGAGATACATAAGACAGTGTTCTAAACACAGAGTTTCAGTTGTCCTCTCCCCATGGAGTCATGGACAGTGTTATTTTCTGACAATGATGTGTGACAGTTTGCACAGAGTATTGTCAACCAGGGAAGCTTAACTGAGCCTTGGTGTCCAGAGATTTTACTGGGGCTCCTTTGTTGACTGCTTGGCTGGTCAACCTTTCATCTCTGGCCACTCCAAGGAAAAGCCCGTATTTTTTGTCTCCAGTCCCTTGTGGATATAGAACATATACTGTGTGGCCAAAGATAAAGACAAAATTAATCAGGGCATTCCAAGGGCCTAGAGATCACCTCCCATAGCCAAGGGCCAAAGCCAGATGTCTCTCTAGGTATGATTAATTATCTGCTATACACTATTACTTTAAAATCTATTAGTCTGTCTTTGTACTTTGAATCTTTTAACCCATGCATGATTCTGGAATGTTATGAATTGGCCAGTTAGAAATACTGATTCACTGAATTTGTACATATCTTTCAAATGGTGATACATTTCTAAGTATTGGGAAGCTGTTGGGGTCGTAGTGGTAAGATAGAAGTTTTTCAATATTCTGATTTTCATTAGAAACCTTCATTTTATCATTAGCAACAAATATTATTGTTTTCCTTAAAGTAACAAATTTATTTTGTTCACTTTTAAAGAAGATCTCTGCCAAATACCCAAATTTGAATAATCATAGTTTGTTAGTTTTTCTTTCAAGTAAAACTGGGTTTTAGATAAGCTCACCTTTTTTTTTTTTTAAAGTAGGCTCCATGTTCAGTGTGGGGCTTGAACTCTTAAACCCTGAAATCAGGAGTTACATACTCCACCAACTGAATCACCCAGGAGCCCCTAAATGGTGTTTAGATTAAAAAGCATCTCCCTCAACCCATAATTCAAGTAATCACAGAGGCGCTTTTCCTTGTGAGACTTCAGAAGCAGAGGGGCTTTCGAAACACTTTCCATTTTGTCATGGAATATCTTATTTATTTTTTAAAGATTATATTTATTTGTTTGAGAACAAGAGTGCATGAGCAAGTGCAAGTGTGGGGTGGAGCAGAAGGGGAGGGAGAGGGAAAGAATCTCAAGCCGACTGTGCTGAATGCAGGGCCCACCAAAGGCGGATCCCCCAGCCCCAGAGTCACCCCCTGAGCCTCACCACCCAAGTTGAAACCAAGTCGGTGGCTCAACCAACTGGGCCATCCAGGCGATGCTTCACAGACCATTTTAAAAAGTATTCTCAAGGGTTGAGGTTTAGTAAACCAATGTTTTTACTACTTTATGAAGGGTATTTACTTTTTCATTAAGGACATTTTGGTTTTTTATTTTTTTTTTTAAAGATTTTATTTATTTATTTGTCAGAAAGAGAGAGAGAGAGAAAGCACACAAGCAGGCAGAGAGGCAGGCAGAGGCGGAGAGAGAGGCAGGCTCCCCGCGGAGCAAGGAGCCCGATGTGGGACTCGAGCCCAGGACCCTGGGATCATGACCCGAGCCGAAGGCAGCGGCTTAACCCACTGAGCCACCCAGGCGCCCCACATTTTGTTTTTTAGATATTATTTATTTTAGAGAGAAAGAGAATGTGAGTGAGGGGAGGGGCAGAGGGAGAGAGAGAGAAGGAATCCCAAGCGGACTCTGTGCTGAGTGCGGAGTCCGACTGGGAGCTCAGACCCAAGACCCTGAGATCATGACCTGAGCCAAAATCAAGAGTCAGATGCTTAACCAACTGAGCCACCCAGGCACCCTGATCATGAAGGGCATTCTAAAGTGAAACTGGCTTTTTTTTTTTTTTTTTTTTTTTAAATTACATGTCTGACAATAAAGAAGCCCAGTGACTGTCTGGTTTGGTGCCAGTTGCCTTAAATTGTGCAAAGATGCCATCAGATTTATCTGCCATTGCTTTGATATGTCATCAGAGGAAATACCAGCATAGTTTATTATTTATTTGAAGGAGAATGAGTGAGAGAGAGCATGAGAGAGGAGAAGGTCAGAGGGAGAAGCAGGCTCCTCAGGGAGCTGGGAGCCCGATGTGGGACTTGATCCTGGAAGTCCGGGATCATGACCTGAGCCGAAGGCAGTTGCTCAACCAACTGAGCCACCCAGGCGCCCAATACCAGCATAGTAAAGGCAAATAACATCAGTGGTTATTATGAAAATAGTTTTGACCTTGAAGCCCCCTTGACAAAGTTTCAGGGGCTCCTTGGTGGCTCAGTTGGTTAAGCAACCAACTCTTGATTTCTGCTCAGGGTGGTAAGATTGAGCTCTGTGTCCCAGTCAGCATCCAGGCTCTGCACTCAGCGTGGAGTCTGCCTGAGATTCCTTCTCCCTCTTCCTCTGCCCTTCCCCCTGCTCGTGCACATTCTCAAGTGTGTGCACACGCTGTCAATAAAACAAACAAACAGATATCTTTAAAAGAAAGAAAAGGGGACGCCTGGGTGGCTCAGTTGGTTAAGCAGCTGCCTTCGGCTCAGGTCATGATCCCAGCGTCCTGGGATCGAGTCCCATATCGGGCTCCTTGCTCCGCAGGGAGCCTGCTTCTCCGTCTGACTCTGCCTTCCACTCTGTCTGCCTGTGCTCGCTCTCGCTCGCTCTCTCTGACAAATAAATAAAATCTTTAAAAAAAAAAAAAAAAAAATTTAAAAAAAAAAAAAAAAAAGAAAGAAAGAAAAGGTTTCAGGATCTTTGGGCCACACTTTGAAAAATCACTTTTCTAAACATAATGCCAGGTGACTATTTTTGTGCAGGGTGACATGAGAGTAAATAATCTTTGCTTTTCCCATTCTGTTTGTTTTTATTTCCCTGACATGGATAAAATAATGGACTTTTAGACTAAATCTTTATTTTATCTTTAATAGGAACAATAAGTCAGAAACCAGGTTTGAGTTAACAAATTGGTCATTCTTATATTTACTTTTATCACAATCAGGTAAATTTATTATTTTTGTCTAGCTAACTGTGTGCTTTAATTAGAAGCTATTAAATCTTTAAGAGACTAAACTAATCCATACATGTTTTTGAAATATAAGTCTCTCAAACCAGGAAACAAAGTTAACTTATACCTTTAAGTTGAAAACCTCTCTGACTAAGGTAATAAGGTGTAATTTATCTTTTTTAAAAAAGATATTATTTGGGGCGCCTGCATGGCTCAGTGGGTTAAAGCCTCTGCTGTAAGCTCAGGCCATGATCTCAGGGTCCTGGGATCGAGCCCCGCATTGGGCTCTCTGCTCGGTGGGGAGCCTGTTTCCCTCTCTCTGCCTGCCTGCCTCTCTGCTTACTTGTGATCTCTGTCCGTCGAAAAAATAAATAAATAAAAATAAAAAGATATTATTTATTTATTTGTCAGAGAGAGAGAGAGAGCATGAGCAGAGGGGAGAGGGATAGAGGGAAAAGCAGGCTCTCCACTGAGCAGGGAGCCTGGTGTGGGACTCCATCCCAGGACCTTGGGATCATGACCTGAGCTGAAGGCACATGCTTAACCAACTAAGCCACCCAGGTCTCCCTAATTTATCTTAAAAGAAAGTTCTTCATAGTTGAGGCACCAAACCAACAGAGTGCATGAATTTAATTCTTGTTTCTTGTTAGGAAAAATAGCTGATTTTCTTTTGAAAACTAAAACTTTGGCATATTTCTTTCTTTTTCGTATCTAAGCTTGGTTGCCTTCTAGGTTTAAATTTAATAATTATTCAGTTATTTTGGAAGATCAGCCTCAGTGATAAAATTTAGCAGTATGGCCATCTCTTTTGAGTAATGCCATCGATCTCATTATTAGAATGGATGGTATTTTTGGCATAAAATCTATAGCATGAAAAATAATAGAAGCTAATTTATAAAGTCCCATATTATAAATATGAAATATATTTTGTTTTTATTTTGAAGTTCTTTGAACTGCTAATTTAAATGTTTTTTTGTTCTACCTCTATGTCATTCTGTGGCTAGACTCTTCTCCTGTCCCTCCATGAAGTTTTTTTGTGTTTGGGAGGCAACAGTTCTGTTGGGAATTAATTTAGTGGGAAGATGCCATAGTATTTGCAAATTCCTAATAAGTAGTATTCCAGTTAAATGTTCTGCTCTTTAGTCCATCTTTTGCTTCTTGAATTGCATGCTCTTATAGCATTTTCTTGAGTCTGCAGCATTGCAAAATAAGTTATACAATATGGTTTTCATCTCTCCATAGCGAGTTTTGAAATAAATTTGTGGTATGCAAAATGTTCAAGTTGGATACTGGCTAGGACATAATAAATCAATAAATATTTGTTGAGGGATGCCTGAGTAGCACAGTCTGTTGGGCATCTGACTTTTGGTGGCTCAGATCATGATCTCGGGGTCGTGGGATCGAGCCTCACATCAGGCTTTGATGTGAGACGGAGAGATTCTCTCTCCTTTCCTTTGCTCCTCCTGCTCGTGCTCTCTCTCTCCTAAATAAATAAATCTTTTAAAAAAGTTAAGTATTGAAAAAAATGAATGAAAATTGTAAGTTGAACATCACTTATTGATTTTCATTTCTATTTAACAAAGTTTATTGTTTCTGCTATGCACATGATCTCTTATTAGTCACTAAATATTAAAATTTAAGGATATTCTATTTTTTTTCATTCATTCAGCAAATATATTGTGTGTTTCTTCTTTGTATTTGGCACATTAAATTTTAGGAATTTGATAGTTTTTTCTCTAAAAACTTGATTTTAAAACAGACTATATCAGCTTTTTACTTTTTCTTGAGATTAAATTTTTATTGGTACACATTTGTTACATAGTGTTTTTTTAGATAGAATATTTTCAAATTTTTCATTAATAGCCAAACTTTTTCAAGTCATATTAGGATGGTTAGGGAGGACTGGGAAGGGAAAATAAAATTGAGTTTCATTTCTCTTTGAGGAAAAGGAAATCTTTTTTGTTCTTTAATGAGTTTAGGGAATTCTAAATAGAGCAAATAGTTTAAGGTAAAGAGAGCATTGAGAACAAAAGGGTACACCTGTGTCTGGGGGGGCCCTGGCCATTCTTGCATTAAGATCCAAGAGGAAAGAACCCTCAAGTATAGTTGAACAAAACTAGTTATAAGAAAAATCTCAGTGCACACTCAGTAGAATGCTCTAACTGGAGCTCAATTCCAGTATTACATCAGATTTTTGTCTTTATACTCAAATTCCTTTAATACAGGGAATATGCAAATGTTCCTAGGATATTATTTTTTTTTAAGTTAGGAATTATTAATCCTGATTGACTATCAGAATCCCTTAGAAGAGTTTTTCCTCCCATGTTGATTTATCTATCCATTTATTTAATATTTATTTAAGTAATCTCTCCATCTAATGTGGGGCTCGAATTCATGACCCCCAGATCAAGAGTCACACGCTCTCCCAACTGAGCCAGTCTCACCATCCTCAATCCTTTGGCTCAGAGATAACCATGTTAATATTTTTTATATTTTGTACCATATTTCTATATGAAAGTCTTAAGCTCCTCATGATTTAAACATTATTTATTTCCTCTTTGATAGATGTAAGGTATATAATTAGTTTTATACATTCTCTCTGCTCTCCCTTTTCACAATGTCATTCTGTTCCATCTTACTACATTTTTAAATTTGAGTTAGGTGTCCTTCCTTTTTGTACTCGTAAAATCCCAAGACCTTTACCTTGTTTTTCATTTTTTCTGCCTTGCTCTTCAAGTAGCAGTCTGTTAAAATTGCCTGCTCACCTACCTGCATTTCCTCACCAGACAAGAGTTCATCGAAGACAAGTACCATTTGTTTCCTCTTCATTGCTACATACTTCAGTGCCTGGCACAGAGTAGGCCCATAATAAAGATATTTTCTGTTGTTAGTGAAATGAAGTCCTTAAGCTAGCATTTAAGATTTTTCACAAGTTGGTTTCTGTGTGCCTTTCCTGCCTCCTTACTGATCCTACCCACCCTGCAACTTCTTTTTTTTTTTTTTTTTTGAAGATTTTATTTATTTATTTGACAGACAGAGATCACAAGTAGGCAGAGAAGCAGGCAGAGAGAGGAGGGGAGGCAGGCTCCCTGCTGAGCAGAGAGCCCGACGAAGGGCTCGGTCCCAGGACCCTGGGATCATGACCTGAGCCAAAGGCAGAGGCTTTAACCCACTGAGCCACCCAGACACCCTCACTGCAACTTCTGTGGCTAACTGTACCATGCTGCCAGTGCATGCTTCTTGGGCTCCCTGACTTTGCTGTCTGGTCCTCTTCATCATCTCTCTGGAAAAGTCACTACTTTCAAGTCTTGTTTAGATATTACATCCTTAGTGAAGTCTTGCTGGACCTCACAAGTTAAAGTAATAGACCTGACATTTTTGTTCCCAGAGTTAGCATCATTGTAATGCTTAGGAGCTTGGAGTCTGGAATCTATCCTGGCTTCGTCAATCACTTCCAGCTCCTTAAGTTTGGGCAGGATATTTAATTTCTTCAGACTTCTGTTTTCCCCCATGGAAAATGGAAACGATTGAGTTAGTAGAGGGCTTTAAAACACACACATGCATGTGAAGCCCCTTCCTTAGCACAGTACTTGGCCAAACAAAAGTAACTGCCCCTCAGTGTTAACTGTCATTATTGTTAATGTTAATGCGCTGGCTCGTAGATGGTTATTGATATACTTGGCTTGCTGGCTAAACTGAGTCTCTCAAGGTCAGGAACAGGCTTATTTAATGATCATAGTTCCACTTTCTAGCACAGTGTGTGGCCCTAAACTATATGGCTCATTGCTAACATATATAGAATAAGTGAATATTTTATTTTCTTTCAGATTATTTCTTCTGATTATTATTATTATTATTGTCTTCCAGTGATTTTTCTTTTTACCCCAAATGAGTATATTGTGGAAGTTTTGCAGTGTTTGGCACATAGGAGATTTTTAATCCATTCTTGTATTAATGAACATATGAACAAACTCAGGGAGGTAGGGCTCTTTACCATATTGTTTATAGTGTGTAATATTCCTCTGTTGATTTTTATCTTGCTAACATACTACCATGAAATTGTTTGACCATATGGTTTCAGTGGCTTTAGTGATCTAAAGGAATAAAAGGAAGCAAAATTCTCTTATGTTATGAATAATGTGGTGGTGATTTTTTCCTTCCAGAAACGAAATCCTGAAGTGCGACATGTGGATTTGGAGATATTATAGATTTGATGGAATGAATCGCCTTGGAAGGAAGCCTTGGAAACAAGTTTGGCGAGCCTGCTCTCCCACATCGAAGGAGTCCATGCTACTCAGAAGCTGTTTTATTAAGATGGAGGAAATACTTAATGTGAAGGGCAGTTCAGCCGTCTACAGAACTAATACTACTTCATATTTCTGAGAGACATATTACAAGTTGAATCAATTTGGAAACCTTGTTTTTATGTTTCAGTAGAGAACATTTTAGTTGTCTAAATTGTTCATAATTTTTCATTTTACCCCATCAGGGTGTATTGTACCTTGCAATCATGTTTCCTTTCTTCACATTGGTAAGAATAAACAACATCCATAGGATTATAATTTTTAATTTTATGACCACTGAAGATTTCACTCCATCAAAACCCATCAGTCTTGAACATCCTGGCTAAATCTTGGTTTTTAAACAGTCACGCTGTGTTTTTTTTTTTTCTTACAGAATGTGGGAATTATTTCTACATAATTCTGCCCTGAGCACTAAGAGGAACACTTTCCTAACCGAGTTATCCACAAATGTTCATTCCAGAAATGGCTTAGTTACTGAATTGAGGGAAGACATGTCAGTCCACTCTTAGGCTATAGTAGTTGCCATTTTGTAAAATTTCTATGTCTCCTTAACTTTTTTTCTTTCTTTAGTTTAATTTTTCCAGTGTAGGAGATCCAAAATAACCCTAGATGTTTCCATAGGCCAGTTTGATGGCTGTTTTTGTTTGTTTGTTTTCATGTTTTTCACTGGCTTTGGTGCCATAATGTGTATTTACTAGGAGGTAATGCATTTATAAGCATTTTAACATTCTGTAAAATGGACTAGAAATATTTATAATTTTGCAGACAGGACAGCATTTTATTTTTAATTTATTTAAAAAGGCACTACTCATGTAAATCTGAACCGTGGGGTATTTCTTGCTTTAAGAGAAAGAGAAGTAAATCTCTTCTTATGCAGAAACTTGTGGCCATGATTTTGTATAATGTCATAGTCAATAGTGTGTCTGTAATATGAGTTTTTTGCAGTTACAAATGGGCATTTAACATAATATGTGGCTAAAACATTATGTAATTAAGTAGCTTTCTAGTGATCATCAGGTATCATGGTGAAAAAGCATACAATTCAGTAATGGAAATTTAGTGCAAAACTATAGCTGTGTCTCCATTCATCAGAATTACTTGGGGCACCTTGGTGGCTCAGTGGGTTAAGCCTTTGCCTTCAGCTCACGTCATGATCCAGGGTCCTGGGATCAAGCCCCACATCGGGCTCTCTGCTCAGCAGGGAGCCTGCTTCCCTCCCCCAACCCCCGCTGCCTACTTGTGATCTCTCTGTCAAATAAACAAATAAAATCTTAAAAAAAAAGAAAAAAAAAAAGAAAAACAACAACAAAAAACACCCAACTCATACGCACTTTAAATTGTTCAGGTAGCAGAGAGAATTGTCCAGGCAAGACTGATGGCTGGGTGATTTCTTTTGCTGGATAAGTGAGTGTTTGACCTAAGGACCTAACTGTATGAGGTCAGTGTCTAAAAACTTACTTAGATTGAGGTTTATGAATCACAGCAAATTGTAATCCTGGAAACAAAAAATAAACATTTGGTTAAAGGGGTTGTAATGGTAGTTTTTTGATCCAGGAATGTCATTTATTGGAAAATTATGAAAATTTACATAAGTGTACTTTTTTTTTTTACCATTACAGAGCATTTTGCATGTACATTTTAAGTGAAATAACATTCCAGTTTTATTTTTGAAGATACAAAATTATTATATACATACATATACACATGTAACACACACAGTTTGGTTCTCTTACGGTTTCAAATTCTTTACCCTTTCTTTTTTTTTTAAACTGTTTTTGACCCATTATACTTTACTCCGTACTTCTAATGTCTAGTTCCCACTTGTCATTTGTCCCATGTCACTGTCATATGGGAAGGTACCAAATTACATGCAATTTCCTCCCAGTAAAATTACTCTGAAAAACTTCACATAGCTACATGAGAATAATTAACTCATTTAGAAAAAAATGTTACAGTTGATGTGCACAAGTTATTCTAAATGGTAGATTTTTTAAGAAGGATTCCCTAAGAAACCAATTCCTGATATTTCATTGAGTTTTCTAATCTGATTTTTATTGAAGTCATGCCAGTTCTTAAATAATAATAGAAGGCTTATGTTTGTCTTTTCTTTCCATTTTTGTTCTGTACTAATATTGTAAAGTTTAACACAATTTGACATAAAGACGTATGGCATAATCTAAGAATTTGAGTATTTCTGTGAAAATGTATGCTATCACTGCTCTGTTGTATTTTTTTTTTTCTCCTTTTAAATTAGAGTCCAGTTTGAATTTTAAAACCAGAGAATTGGGGCCTCTTTTTTTTTTTTCAAAATAAGAGAATATCTGTTCAGGTTTCTTGGTTTTGTGTTTTTCTAAATTAATGATTCTATTTTAAGTCTTGACCTGATGATGCATTCATAGCATTTGAACATGTAAGCGTATAAATCTTGATCTTTTCAAAGGAAATAGCTTCCGTGATAAAGTAATTGTGAAAGTAGTGTTGGAGAGTGAGAAGAGCAGTCAGAGCCCTTGACTCCTACTTGCTGACCTCAGGAACTCAAAGGTGAACACATACGCTGTTTTTAGTCCCAGCTGAGAATGGACCTCCAATCAGCTGTAAGTAGTAGGCCCCAAACTGGGTAAGGTGGCACATTTTTAAGATGACGGCAGTTAGGAGAATGAGGGATGGAGACCTATTTTTAAGTTGACCATCTTGGTGGCCAGTAATATCCAATTTCAATGAGCGAGATTCCTGAACGTGTACTAAAGAAACTGAGATAGGATTAGACTGGAAATTTTTCAGATTTTCTTCAAAAACAAAGTTAATCTCTGCATACATACATCCTACCCACACACCAAATAACCCTGAATAACAAAATGGCATAAGACTTGAATTTTGGGCATATGATTTTAGTGTTACCTTAATTGTCCCATAATTTGGAGGATGCTTTTTGCTAAAATTACACCATCTAAAGGAAATGACTTAAGTTTTAAATTTGATAACTTTTTGAGGTAGAATGCTAGAAACTACAGAAAATTGCACAGGCATTTAGAATTTATACTATCTTAGATTGCATTTGTCAAGCTTTGGCATTTCTTTTAAATGTGATGACCCCCAATTTGCCAAACTGTCAGAAGTCAGTGAAGCAAAGAATTGAAGGTAAAATGTTGATTCAAAGTTTGTCTCCCCTAAATCCCTCATCCCTGTGCCTGAAATGGAAATTTGGAAGGCATTTATGTAGAAGATTGGTCTGGCAGCCTTTATATTTGCATTAAGTTTAGTAGCATTTCTAGACTTTGGTTTTATGGAAGAGAAAATTTTTATTTTTATTATACTGTATTTCATCTCTCTGATTTTGCTGGCAGATTAAGACGGCCCTAGCCCCTCAGGATGCTTTTTCCCTAATAAATGTCAGATGTAAGTAAGAGCAGTTCACTTCTTAGTTTGGGTTTGTTCTTTTTTCTTTCCTGATAAATGTCTCATCAACTTAAATCCTCCTTTACCTCATGTACTAGTAAGAACTAAACTGTAAACTAAATTGATACATTTTACCTTTAAAATGCCTGTAATTTTGAGCAGAATTTATTATTCATTGAGTATCCTTGTTTGTAAGTTTCCTGGTTTTACAATACCAAAATATAACAACTCAATCATTTTATAACCAGTTTCAGGATAAAGAGAACCGTTAACAACATACCATTAGGAAGAGAACTGTTACTAACATACCATTAGCATATCATATGTTTGGTAAAAGCACAAACTCCAAATGTTATATCCCTTATTGGTATATTTTATTGCATTTTGACGAAACTAGATTATTTAAACATGTTAATTAGGTTATTTCTTCTGAGATGTGTCTATGTAGCATATTTAGAGGGAAAAAAAAAAAACCAACACAACACTAAAAGCTGCAACCTAGAACCAACCTGCTCTGGGGCCCATGATGAATTCTCTACTAATCCTAATATAGGAATTCTAACTGTACTTTCCTTTTTATAAGAAGCTAAACCAAAGTAATTACTGAAAGTAATTTGGTATTTTGAGAGCACATAGTTCCCTCCCCTAAATCAAAATTTATTGAAAATTGAAGCACAGGGGTGCCTGGGTGGTTCAGTTGGTTAAGCGTTTGTCTTTAGCTCCGGTCACAATTTCAGGGTCCTGGGATTGAGCCTAGCATCATGCTTCCTGCTCAGTGGGGAGTCTGCTTCTCCCTTTTCTTCTGGTGCTCCTCCTCTTACTCACTCTCTGCGTCAAATAAATAAATAAAATCTTAAAAAAAAAATTAGAACAGAAGCACAGTTGTTTAAAATTTGCATAGCAAAATACAGAATTCTGTCTGTATCTTTATGGGCTTGTAGAGGCTTTAAAACAGACTTAAAACATAGCTATTATGATAGCTATCAACAGGATAATTTGAGGTTTTTTTTTTTAAGATTTTATTTATTTATTTGACAGAGAGAAATCACAAGTAGATGGAGAGGCAGGCAGAGAGAGAGAGGGAAGCAGGCTCCCTGCTGAGCAGAGAGCCCGATGCGGGACTCGATCCCAGGACCCTGAGATCATGACCTGAGCCGAAGGCAGCGGCCTAACCCACTGAGCCACCCAGGCGTCCAGATAATTTGAGTTTTTTATGTCAGGTACCCTTTTACATATATTAACCCATTTAATCCTTACAAAGAGCCAGTGGAATAGAGATGATTTACTTTTTTTACCTTTTTTAGAGATGATTGAATGCAGATGAGGGAACTGAGATACAGGAGATCTATGAAACCTGAGGATATGCGGCTGATAAAGGGCAGAGTCCAAATTTGGATGCAAATAAATTTGGCTCTTCCAAGTCACTCTGCTGAGCACAAGAGCCCAAGAAGAGTAGCACTCAATAGAAAGTGGAAGCAAAATAATCATTTTATTGTGAAATAAGCCAGTGAGTTAATATTCAGTAGTCAGAATACCAAGCCATGTCTAATTTAGACTTCTTGAAATGGAGCTGGTGAGGTGGGCTTGGGTGGGACATTGACGCTTTACAGAAGCTGAGGAATTGGCTGTCACTTCGAAGTTTTATTTTCAAGTATTACTTAGAGACCACCTTAGAGACCTATGCAGAAGGCACTACTTGCTTAGTTCAACTGTCAGTCATTGATTTGAACCATGCAGGAAAAATATTTAGGGAAAGGTGTGGAGGTTTGCATTAGTCAAAAAATTATAGAATGCCCTAAAGTTTATTTGAATAGATGAAACTTAATGTGATCTAAAATTAAACATTATGTGTTCAAACAGATACATCAGGAACATTCTCTGTTCTGTGACCCCTAGTTACCCATCTTCTTCCAGAGAAAACTTTCTCCCAGAGAAAGCTTATGATGTATCCTTACACATAATTCAGTGTATGTATGCACACCCACATGCAAGTTTATAGTATATATATTTCCTCTGTTCTACACAGATGGGAAAATACTTACACAATAAGGAATCTTATAATTTAAGAAGTACATATCTGATTCCAGAGTTTTGTGTTCACTGAAAATTGTTACATCAAGAGGATGGAACACTATAGTGCTGTCCTTTACTGTATGGTAGCCACTTGTGACATGGGACTATTTTGTAAATAAGTAAAATTGAAAAATCAGTTCCCCAGTTGCAATTAGCCACATTTTTATGTGTTCAGTAGCTAACATGTGGCCGGTGGCTACCATGTTATACAATGTAGATACAGAACATTTCCATTTCACAGTTCTTTTTGGACAATGCCAATAGGATAAAGTCATTCTATCTAATCTGTTTAGTATTTGAGAGTATCTTTATAGTGTATAACAAAATACAGATCTTCCTTAACCTACAGTGGTATGTCCCTATAAACCCATTGTAAGTTGAAATAATCATAAGTTGAAAATACATTTAATACACCGACCCTACCAAATGTCACAGTTTAGCCTAACCTACCTTGAATGTGCTCAGGACACTTATATTAGCCTACATTTGGGGAAAATCATCTAACTCAAAGATTGTAATTAGTGGGGGCGCCTGGATGGCTCAGTGGGTTAAAGCCTCTCCCTTCAGCTCAGGTCATGATCCCAGGGTCCTGGAATCGAGCCCCGCATGGGGCTCTTTGCTCAGCAGGGAGCCTGAGTCTTCCTCTCTCTCGGCCTGCCTGCTTCTCTGCCTACTTGTGATCTCTGTCAAATAAATAAATAAAATCATTTAAAAAAAAAAGATTTTAATAAGTTTTGAATGTCTCATGTACTTCATTGAATTCTGAAAGAAAACAAAGTTTGTATGGGTACAGAAATATCACTTCACTTTTGTGTTTGCATGAGTAAGTAGGATTTGCTGCTCATTGCCTCTGCCCAGCATCACAAGAGAGTGTCCTACCACATATTGCTAGCTTGGAGAAAATATCAAAATTCAAATTTTGAAGTATGGCTTCTACTGAATGTGTATTTCTTTTGCACCATTGTGACGTCAAAACACTGTTAAGTTGAACCATCACAAGTCAGGGACCCTCTATAGCATCTATTATTTGTGGTTGGAGGAAGGGGAAAGATATTCTAGCTTAGTTCTTAAAAATGTATTGATGTATAATTCGGTCTTGGGTATGACTTAAGGCTACAATTCGTCAGTGTTACCTTGAATATGTAAATTTCTTTTAAAAATAGTTGGAACTGGACTTCATCTCGCATCCAAACGCACGATCAACATTCTGAGCGTTACGGAACAAGTCGACCCTTTAAAAAAGTGTTGAACCATCAGAAATTCTTACCCAGATTGATATAGTATGTGATTCCGAGAGTCAATGTTAGTTTAACGTGGTGGCCCAGCAAACAGCTAAGTTGGTTTGACACTATTCATCATCTGAAGGCCTTAGAAGATGAAAACTTGGGATCAAAACTCCCCATTTCTTCACCTTGCCTTCAAAAAAAATCTCTTACAATCTTTTCCTTTTCAGCAAATGGCACCTTCATTTTTTCAGTTGGCCCAAATCTTGACAAAGCCCGGCTCCTCCGCATTTCTTCTACAAGGGACAATTCAACACCTTAGCAAGATCCACTGCCTCTACTTTCAAAATACACGTAGAATCCATTTCTCATCATCTCAATTATTACTTTAATGTCAGCCATGATCACACCAGTTGAATTTCCAAAGTAGCCTCTTAACTACTTAACACATTCTATTTTGACATAGCAGCTTGTGATTTTTTTGAAAATCTGTCCAATCGTGTCATTTCTCAAAGCCTTCCTAGTGCCTACTGATCTCATACAGGACAGCAAAGTCCTGATCAGACCTACAGTCTTCCATGGGGGGGTTTCCTCCACTGTCTCTCTGACCATTGTCTCCTAGTCTCTCAGTGTTCCAGCCAGACTGGTGTTTCTGCTTTTCATACATCCTACGTAGGCTTGCTGGGTCTTTGCACTGCCTGGACTACTCTTCCCGCCACATACCCACACAGCACACTGCTGCTTCGAGTATCTATCTCGAGTATCTATCTGCTCAGATGCCATGTCATCAGTGAGGCCTTCTCTTACTGCTCTGTGTAAAATAGGGGAAACCCTCTCCATCTTTCCCTCCACTTCCCTAATTTTTCCCTGATTTGTTTTTGACCATAGAATTTATGACCTGGCATACTATAATTTTACCTTTGTTTATTTTTTGTTTATCTCCACTAGAATGTAATACCCATTAGAGCTGTGTCTCCAGAAACTGGAATGACATCTGACACCTGGCAGACATTCGATAAGTATTTATTGAATAAGTGAATGTTTTGTATATGATGCTAGTCTGTTGAAGTATAAAGATAAAAAAGACATAGACTTGGTCTTCTGGCTCACAGTCTAGTTAAATTTGACAAGCAGCAGCTCATACAAATGATTGCAATCCAGCATAATAATGTGTTTATCAAATATTTAACTGGATTAATATTAATCTTCATCAAAACCAGGTTTGTAAGATTGGCATGCTGATTTGCTGCTGAGGGGAGTGTGAATTGGAGCCACTTATCTGTAGGTACCAAGAGTCAAAAATGTTCATACATTTTGACCTTGTCATTCCACTTCTAGAAATACAATCTAGGGAAATAGAGCTGCTTCAGTATGACAATTTTTTTTTTAATTTGGGAAAATGGTTACAGTACGGCTTATTTATTTATATTGACATATAATATATTACTTGCCCCCAGGGGTACAGGTCTGTGAATCTTCAGGCTTACACATTTCACAGCACTCACCATAGCACATACCGTCCCCAATGTCCATAATCCAGTCACCTTATCCCTACCTTCCCTACCCCCCAGCAGCCCTCAGTTTGTTTCCTGAGATTAAGAGTCTCTTATGGTTTGTCTCCCTCCTGATCCCATCTTGTTTCGTTTTTTCCCTCCCTAGCTTTTACAACTCCCCACTCTGCTTCTCAAATTCCTCATATCAGAGAGATTGTATGATAATTGTCTTTCTCTGACTTATTTAGCTTAACATAATACCCTCAGTTCCATCCACATTGTTGCAAATGGCAAGAATTTGGGGGGTTTTGATGGTGGCATAGTATTCCATCGTGTGTGTGTGTGTGTGTGTGTGTGTGTGTGTATACACAACATCTTCTTTATCCATTCATCTGTTGGTGGACATCCAGGTCCTTTCCATAGTTTGGCTATTGTGGACATTGCTGCTATAAACATTCAGGTGCACATGCCCCTTTGGATCACTACATCTGTATCATTAGGGTAAATACCCAGTAGTGCGATTGCTAGGTCGTAGAGTAGCTCTATTTTCAACTTTTTGAGGAAACTCCATACTGTTTTCCAGAGTGGCTGCACCAGCTTGCATTCCTACCAACAGTGTAGGGGTGTTCTTCTTTCTACACAGCCTCTAAATTATGGTATATTTATAAGGTAGAATACAACGCAATCTTTGGAAGCATTTTTTTTTGCAGAACACTTAATGATATGACAAAATGCTTAGATAAGAAAAATGTAAGAATACAAACCTGGACTTCCAAGTGTCATAGCTAAGGTTTGGGGCTGGGGTAGGAGATGTTACTTGCTTTTTATTGTACACACAGGAAATATTTTTATGAGCAAATATTTTGTAAATTTTAGAAAGTGCTTAGACTCATATTTTTAGTGAAAAAATAAAAATAGGATACATGACTATTCAGAATAATTCCAATTTTGTGTACATAGAGCACTGAAAGGAGATACACTAATAGTAACAGTGCTCACACATGGGTAATTTTTATTTTCTTTTTTATTTCTCTTTTGTCATTTCTAGGTTTTCTACTATGAGCCTGTCTTTTAGAAAAAAATGATAATTAAGGAGAACAAACAAGTCTTCAGAGATAATTGATAATATTAGAGTGTCTCATGTGTATAATAGAATATTAGTAAAAAAAAAAATCTTGCCATTTGCAACAACATGGATGGAGCTAGAAAGTATGATGCTAAGTGAAATAAATCAGAGAAAGACAAATACCATACGATTTTGCTCATGGAATTTAAGAAACAGAACAAATGAACAAACAAGACAAAAAAACAGGGGACGAACTGGTAGTTGCCAGAGGGGAGGTGGGTAGGGGGATGGGGGAAACAAAAGAGGATTGAAAGTACACTTATCTTGATGAGCATTGAAAAAATGTATGGAACTGCTGAATCATTATATTACACACCTGAAGCTAATATAACACTGTGTGTTAATTATACTTGAGTAATAATAAGACAACCCTGAAGTGCGAGGGATGCCTGGGTGGTGCAGTTGGTTAAGCACTCGCCTCTTGAGTTTGGCATGGGTTGTGAGATGGCGTCCGGCGTCCTGCGTCAGGCTCCACACTCAGCATGGAGTCGGCAGTCTGCCTGAGCTTCTCTCTCTCTCTCCCCCATACCCTTCCCCTTACTCATGCTTGCTCTCTCTCTCTCTAAAATAAATAAATCTTGAAAAAAAAAAAAAAAACCTAAGGTGTGAGAACCCTTGAATTAGAATCTTAACACTTTCTTTCAAAAGGAGGTGAGAACCAACAATTTTAAAGGAAAAGACTTGGGCTCATTTCTTTTGATTATTTTTTAACTTGGATTTAATACCATTCAACTTCAGAAGTTTCCCATAGGGATTTCCACCCCTAGTAATAGGGGCATATATTGTTGGAAATCAATATGGTGGTGTGCTTGACTCTTTTGTTTATATAACCTGAAATACTCTGAGATCTCACTGTGGGTCATGGTAAAAACAGTATGTTTGTCAGAGAAGACTAAGGCAATTGGAAAACTGAAAAAGAAATGTTAAAAACAGCCTTCAGGGGCAGCTGGGTGGCTCAGTTGGTTACGTGTCTGCTTTGGTTCAGGTCACGATGCCAGGATCCTGAGATCGAGCCCTGCATCCGGGTCTCTGCTCTGTAGGAAATTTGCTTCTGTCTCTCCCTCTCCGTGCCGCTCCCCCTGCTTGTGGGCTTTTGCTCTCCCTTCATTAAATAAATAAAAATCTTTTTTAAAAACCCCGAGCCTTTGATTACTGTATACGCTCACTAAATACTCTTTTCTTTTGGGGTATAACTGACGTGTAACATTACAGTTGACCCTTGAACAACACAGGGAGTAGAGTCCCTGATCCCTTATACAGTCGAAAACTCACATATAACTTTTGATTCCCCCACAACTTAACTACAAATAGCCTACTGTTGACCAGAAACCTTACTGATAACAGTTGATTGAGACGATTTTATATCTTATATGTATTATATACTATATGCTGCATTCCTACAATGGAGTAAGCTAGAAAAAAGAAAATATTAATATCATAAGGAAAATACATTTATGGTATTGTACTGTAAAAAAAATCTGTTATAAGTGGACCCACATGGTTCAAATCCATGTTGTTCGGGGGTCAACGGTATAGTCATTTCGAGTGAACAGCATAACAATTCGATACTTGTATACATTGCAAAATAATCACAATAAGTTTACTTAACATCCATCACCACACGTAGTTACAAAAGAAAACTTTTGTGATAACTTTTTTTAAAAATTTTATTTATTTATTTGACAGACAGAGATCACAAGTAGGCAGAGAGGCAGACAGAGAGAGGGGGAAACAGGCTCCCCGCTTAGCAGAGATTCCCCGCTTAGCAGAGAGCTGGATGCAGGGCTCGATCCCAAGACCCTGAGATCACGACCTGAGCCGAAGGCAGAGGCTTTAACCCACTGAGCCACCCAGGTGCCCCTGTGATATCTTTTAAGATCTGTTCTCTCCGCTACTTTCAAAAATGCAATGTAGTATTATTAACTGTAGTCTGCTGGCTTTACATAACTTTGCCATAACTTACCAATTTTATAACTGAAAATTTGTACCTTTTGATCCCCTTCACTCATTTCTCCCACCCCTCATCCCCTTATTCTGGCAACTACCAATCTGTGTATTTATCATTTTTTGAGGTTGATTTATTTTAGAGAGAGAGCGGGCGTTGTGTACAAGTCAGGGGAAGGGCAGAAGGAGAGAATCTTCAAGCAGACTCCCTGCTGGGCGTGGAGCCCCACGCAGGGTTCCATCCCACAACCACGAGATCATGACCTGAGCCGAAACGGAGTGGGACGCTCAACTGACTGAGCCACCCGGGCTCCCCATCTTCTCTATATTTATGAACTTGGCTTATTTCTTTTTGTTTTTTGACAGCTATTTTTTGAGTGCCGTGTGTCACTAGGCACGGTACCACCTCTTAACTACCCAGGATATGGGGACAGAAATGCCCCCTTGAGGAAGTGCTCTGTAAGGCCAGGCACCAAGAGCAGGATGAAGAGTGTCTTAGGCAAGATGGATAGAATGTGCACAAAAATATGGCTACTGTCTTCAGTTGATAACTCTGTCTAATCAGGCTAAAGCATCTTATTCAAACAGGAAAATCAGAGTGCATTTTTATTCGTGAAAACCCTTCCCCTGACGCTAGGGCAGATTGTCTTCAGCCTTCAATATTGAGTGAATTCCACTTTGCGACATTTCTGCCGGATCTAGAGAATCATAATCGATAAGAGACTCATGCCTATTTTGAAACGGTATGTATGGTGTCTCTGGTGGTTCCGAATATTTAACTTGCTTCCTCAGAAGTGTAGCTCAAGGTATTGTTTCTTGCTGGAGTTCTGAATTGTGATTTATCCATTCTCAGTAGAAATACTGAATAAATCTTGAAAAAACTCTAAAACCCATTTTTATTGTAATTTTTCTTATTGAATTCTAGATGTAATCTTAAGATGATTTAGGAAGACATGAAAGGAGAGGTGGCTGTTAAACTCAGATTGAAGCAATTTAAAATTTTTATAGAAAGTTCTATTTGATATAGAATTTCTCAGTTTATTCCAAATGCGAAAAAGTTTGGACCTGCTGAAGGAAAGAAATAGATGTCACAGCTGTTTCCACCTTATTTGTTCCGGTGGGACTCCTGTTCTGCCTCAGCCTTGCAAGTTTCCTCCCAGGCTCTCTGAGTTACCTTCACTTCTTTGAGGCCCGGGGCCTTTCTGTGTCCTGAGCACAGGCCTAGTTTTGCAACAGGACTACCCCTCAAAGTCTGGCAGTGTTTTCAGACGAAAGGGATTCAATTTTCTCATAAGTCGTTTACTTAATTTTTTTACTTTATTGAGGTATAATTGACATATTAGTTTCAGGTGTATAGAATAATAATCTGATATTTGGTACGTTGCAAAATGATTACCACAACAAATCTACTTAACATCCATCACCTCACATAGTTTTTCTTATGATGACAACTTCGGAAATCTGATCTCTTAGCAACTTTCAAATATGCAGAACAGTATTATTAACTGTAGGCACTATGCTATATATTACTTCCCCATGACTTATTTATTTTATAACTGAAAGTCTGTACCTTTAGACCTGCTTCCCTCACTTCTCCCACCCTTACCCCTGCCTCTGGCAATCATCAATCTGTTTGCTGTGTTCACTGTGTCTGTGAGCTGTTTCGTGTTGTTTTTTAAGATTCCACATAAGTGAGATTATAGCAGTATTCGTCTTTCTCTCTCTTATTTCACATCACATAATGCCTTCAAAGTCCATGCATGTCATTGCAAATGGCAAGATTTCATTTTTTTAAAAAAATATTTTATTTATTTATTTGAGAGAGAGAGAGAGAGAGAGAGAGACAACAAGAGAGGGAACACAAGCAGTGTGAATGGGATAGGGAGAAGCAGGCTTCCCACTGAGCAGCGATCCCAATGTGGGGCTTGATCCCAGGACTCTGGAATCATGACCTGAGCCAAAGGCAGATGCTTAATGACTGAGCCACCCAGGCGTCCCAAGATTTCATTCTTTTTATGGCTGAACAATATTCAAGTGTGTGTGTGTGTGTGTGTGTGTGTGTGTGTTGTGCGTAACATCTTTATCCATTCATCATCATTTGATGGATGCTGGGCTGTTTCCATAATCTGGCTATTGTAGATAATGCTGCTATAAACATTGGATGGCATGTATCCCTTTGAATTAGTATTTTTGTATTCTTTGGGTAAATACCTAGTAGTGCAATTGCTGGGTCATAGGGTAGCTCTATTTTTAACTTTTTGAGGAACCTCCACGCTGTCTTCCACAGCGGCTGCAACCGTTTGCATTCCCACCAACGGTGCACGAGTCGTCTTTCTCCCCATCCTCTCCATCACCTGTTGTTGATTTTAGCCATTCTGACAGGTCTGAGGTGGTATCTCATTGAGTTTTGATTTGCAATTCCCTGATGATGAGCGATGTTGAGCATCTTTTCATGTGTCAGTTGGCCATCTGTATGTCTTCTTTGGAGAACTATCTCTTCATGTCTTCTGCCCATTTTTAATTGGATTATGATAATAGCCTTCTAACAGGTATGAGCTGTTATCTTGTGATTTTTTTTTATTTGTATTTCCCTAATGATAAGTGATATGGAGCACATTTTTATGTGTTCGTTGGCCATTTATTTATTTAAAGATTTTATTTACTTATTTGACAGAGCACAAGTAGGCAGAGCGGCAGGCAGAGGGAGAGGGAGAAGCAGGCTTCCTGCTGAGCAGGGAACCCGAAGCAGGGCTTCATCCCAGGACCCTGGGATCTGACCCCAGCCGAAGGCAGCCACTTAGCCAACTGAGGCACCCAGGTGTTCCCATTTATTTATTTTTAAAAAAGATTTATTATTTATTAGAGCATGTGCAAGCAGAGGGATGGGCAGAAGGAGAGAATCTCCAACGGTACCCACCCCTCTCCACCCAACACAATGAGCTCCGGTGCTGAGGTGGGCTTGAGATTGGCTGAGGTGGGCTTAATCTCAAGATCGTGACCTAAGCAGAAATCAAGTGTCCCACACTCAATTGCTCATCTGACCAGCCACCCGGGGATCCCCTTTTGGTGATTTAAATGTCTTTGGAAAAATTTCTGTTCAGATCCCTTGCCCATTTTTAAATGGAATTGCTAGGATTTTTTTGCTATTGTGTTTTATGAGTTCTTCAGATAATTTGGATATTAACCCCTTATCAGATACATGATTTGCAATATTTTCTTCCATTCGGTAGGTTGCCTTTTCATTTCATTAATGGTTTCTGTTGATGTACAAAAGCTTTTTAGTTTGTACCCTCACTTGTTTATTTTTGCTTTTGTTGCCTTTGCTTTTGGAGTTTGATCCAAAAAGTTATCACCAAGATTGATGTCAAAGAGCTTACCACCTATCTTTTTGTCTAGAAGTTTCATAGTCTAGTTATTTAATTTTTTGATACTCATCTCTGGTCTAACTAAATTTGGCTGAAGTTCTCTTAAAGATTTACATTTCTAAAATTTCACTGTAGAATTAACTTTCTTCGTAATAAAGATAGTCATCACTAACTTCTATCCTTTCCTTATCTTCATTAGTTGTTTCATTGGCATTATAACTTATCTTGTCTCTTCATAGAATCAGCTGGAGCCGTTTCTTAAATTTTAACCTGCATACAAATCACCTGGAAATCTTGTTAATGCAGATTTCCTGATTCAGGAGATTTGCAAGTGGGGCTGAGATTCTCTGTTCCTCACAGGCTTATAGGTAATTAATTCTGAAGGTGCTGGCTCATGGACTACACTTTGACTATCAAGGACTAAGATTATTATCTGATGTTTGGATATGCAGCCTACTGGCACAGGAATATCCAACTTTTTATAATACATGTATCTCCAAAAAAATATTCGTAGTTACTGTGGTTGTAAAACTGACACCCTTTTAGAAAGAAAGATCACTATGAATTCTCATCTAAAGGAATGCACTTCCTACCTAGTTGATTTCTTGGAGTAAATCTGGAATGGGCAGGAGGCTGGGCTAACGGGGTGATGGGTATTAAGGAGGCACCTGTGATGCGTACTGGGTGTCATACGTAAGTGACGAATCACTCAGTTCTACTCCTGAAACTATTAAATTATATGTTAACTAACTAGAATTTAAATAAAAACTTGAAACATTAAAAAAAAAAAGTATGGCCATAAAATAATGTCAATATTTTAAGTAAATGTCAGTATTTTAAATAAATATTAAAGACCAACTAAGTGTTCTTTTAAAAATAATCCCGTGGGGGCGCCTGGGTGGCTCAGTGGCTTAAGCCGCTGGTTTCAGCTCAGGTCATGATCTCAGGATCCAGGGATCAAGCCCTCAGCAGGGAGCCTGCTTCCCCCTCTCTCTCTGCCTACCTCTCTGCCTATTTGTGATCTCTGTCTGTCAAATAAATAAATAAGATCTTTTAAAAATATAAAAATAAAAATAATCCCTTGTTGGGGCACCTGGGTGGCTCGGTGGGTTGAGCTTCTGTCTTTGACTCAGGTCATGATCTCAGGGTCCTGGGATGGAGCCCCGCATTGGGCTCTCTGCTCAGTGGGGGAGCCTGCTTCCCCCCCGCTCTCTCTCTGCCTGCCTCTCGAACTACTTGTGGTCTCTGTCTGTCAAATAAATAAATAAAATCTTAAAAAAAAAAATATCCCTTGTGAGGCTATAGGATTATTCAAACAATGCTGCCAACAGTTGCTTGGGAGTTAACTAGCGAAGTTGTCACCCATCTTTTAAAGTAGCCTTCAAAAATGATAAATATCTTTATCTTTTGAGGATAATTTTGACTTTCTTGGAAGCAGCCAAAACTAGTTGGATATAAGACTGATGAATATAGTGGATGAGTAAGCGGGTTATTATTTCGGATTAAAAGTAAAGAACACCATTTGGGTTAAAAATTTAGGTTGTGTTTGTGGCTCATCAGTTCATTTTTTAAGAGAAACCCTAACTGTGCTACAAATATTCTTAAAATAAGTTTGTGCCCTTTCAAGGTAATTAGTAATATGAAGTATAATGCTCACCCGAAGTTACAAATTCTGGTTTGTTGGTTAAAGAAGTCAGTCTCACTATTTTACCAACTTGACTCATTCTAAGTATTCTTACACAATGTAAAAGGCACCATATTTGAGGTCATACAGCCTGTGTTTTGGAGGTATATTAGGGTTCAAATTCGGACTCTGCTACCTACTATATGTATGACCTTAAGCAAGTTGCTTCACTCACTTTGCTTCAGTTTTCTTATCTATTAAATAGTGTTACTAGTATTATCCAACTGCATGGGGATTAAATAAGATATTGGATGTAAAATACTACATTGTTTCAGACCTAGTAAGAGCCTAATTAAACATAGCTGATATTATTACTATCATTACTAAAGGTAATTCAAATAATTCACTGATTAATATAATCACGTATTGAGTGCCTTCTTGCTAGGCATTTTTACATACCATTTAATTCTTTAAATATCCCTTCACTTCTGTCCATGATGAGTTACCTGCTATGGGAATTATCTTCTGGTGAAAGCAACTAGAAAACCAGACAAATTATGTGAGGCAAGCGCTGTTTTAAGACGTTGGATAGCAGGTTTTTAGGCAGCATGGATATGTCAAACAGAGCTTGGAGAGCTTCTTGAGTTGAGCTGAAACTGGCGTTCAAGGAAGAGAGAACCTGTCAAGCTGATTATAATGGATGATGGAGGTACAGAGAGAAAGCCACATCTGTCATGTGTCATATTCCCTCACGCCTTTGGTTAAGTACTTACCTCAGCATGCCTGTGGGGAAATCTCAAAACAGGGGAGACAATAATTGGGAATAAGTAGACCTAACAATTCCCACCAAGCTGTTTTTCCATCAGTCAGAATGGAGAAAAGTTACCATATACAGGACATTTTGGGGAGTCCTTGGAAGGACCACACCTCTGTGAGGTTAAATTATTTTAGAGTAAAGGGTTCCCCGGATCTACCATAGCAAAGCCCAAACAAGCCTCAGAAGAATCAAACTGGGGCACCTGAGTAGCTTAACTGGTTAAGTGTCCAACTCTTGGTTTTGGATCAAGTCATTCTCTCGTGGATCGTGAGATTGAGTCCCCTGTTGGGCTCCATGCTCAGTGGGGATTCTGCTTGAGATGATCTCCCTTTGGCCCCCTCCCACTCTCTCTCTCTCTCTCTCAAATAAATAAATACAAAAATTAATAAATCTTTTAAATAAAGAAGAATCAAATTGATCTACAAGTAACTTAACTGCACACTAGAACAAACTCCAACACTTTATAAAAGAATCCAACAAGATTCAGCAAGTCAACGTAAAATTCACAGTGTTTAGCATCCAATCAATAATTCCTAGCAGGAGAAGATGACCCATAACTAGGAGAAAAATCAATCAATAGAAATAGCTCCGGAAATGACAGAGATGAAGAAATTGGCAGAAAAGGACATAGGACAGCTATCTAAATATAGATTTGTTCAGGAATGTAAATGAAAATGTGAACATATTGAGGGCACTTGTGAATGAATAAAGTGTGTGGAAGAGAAAAGAATATATGTGTGTGTGTATATTCAAGAAATTAAAAAAAAAATACCATATCAGAAGAGAAAAATACACAGGATAGGAGTAATAGTAGATTTGACACTGCAAAAAAGAAAAAAAAAGAAGATTAGTGAATTTGATGTAATATATGCTATCCAAAATAAAGCACAGGGAGAGAAAAATAAACAGAATCCATGTGACCTCTGGGACAATATCAGGCAGCCTAATATATGTTTGTATGAGTTTGCTGTGGCTGCTCTAATTACCACAATCTCAGAGGCCTAAAGCAATACAAATCTATTACCTTACAGTAGAAGTTAGAAGTTAGGTTAGAAGTCCAGCTAAGGTTTTACTGGTGTTGACAGGGCTGCGTTTCTTTCTGGAGGCTCTAGAGAGAATCTTTTCTTTGCCTTTCCCAGCTTCTAGAGGCCACCTGTAGTTCTTGGCTCATGGTCTCCTTCATCCAGCTTCAGAACCAGCAACAGTGAGTCAGACCTTCACATCTCACCACTCTGACTCTCTCTTATGCTCCCTTGTCCAGTTTTTATTTTTTGGTTTTCCCTTTTGCACATCTAAAGATCCTTGTGATTGCATTGGGCCCACCAAGATAATCGAGGGTCATCTCCCTTCTTAAGGTCCCCATGTCATGTAACATAGCATATTCACAGATCGTGGGGGTTAGGATGGAGACATCTTCAGGGAGCCATTGTTTTGCCTTCTAGAACATGGACTTGGAGTGCCAGAGGAGAGGGGAGAAAGAAAGGAGGAGAGAAAATGTGTTTGAAGAAACGACTGAAAAAATTTCCAAATATGATGAAAAAACCCATAGATCCAATTAGTTTAACAAACCCCAAATGGAATAAAGAAAACTATACCAAGTCGTGTCATAATCGAACTTGAAAAAACAGTGATAAAGAATCTTAAAATAGCCGGGGGAGGGGAGGAGGGAAGGACACATATATACAAAGATCTTTAGATTGGAGATACTTAAATAAGAAATATAGAAAACTTCCCATCAGAAACTATGCAAGCCAGAAGAAAATGGACAGACATCTTTAAAATTCTCAACCTAGAATTCTATACACAGTAAAAATCTCTTATAAAAATAAAGGTGAAATAAAGAAGCTTTCAGACACACAAAGCTGAAAGAATTCTTCAAGCAGCAGGCCTCCACTACAAGAAAATTCAGAGCAAGTCCTACAGGCAGAGGAACATGAAAACAGATGGAAATCCGTATCTACAGAAAAGAATGACAAGCACTGAAAAAAGTGAGCAAATGTAAAAATGTTTCCTTATTTTTTAAAATTAATGTATAGTTGACGGTTTAAAGTAAAAATGATTATATATTGTGTTACAGGGTATATATCAAATGTAGAATTAAAATATATAGCAGCAAGGGGAAGCTAAGAAAAAATAAAATGAAATCAGAGAGGGAGACAAGCCATAAGAGACTCTTAACTCTAGGAAACAAACTGAGGGTTGTTGGAGGGGAAGGGGGTGAGGGCAAGGGATAATTGGGTGATGGGCATTAAGGACACTTGATGGAATGAGCACTGGGTGTTTTATGCAACTGACGAATCACTAAACTGTACCTCTGAAACTAGTAATACACTATGTGTTAATTAATTAACTTTAAATAAAAAAAATTAAATATATAGCAACAAAAGCACAAATACTAGCAGAGGAGAAACATCCCATTATGAGATTCTTACACCTGCAGAGAAATTACATTAGCTGAAGGCAGATTGTGATAAATTGAAGATACATACTCTAACCTGTTAAGCAACCTTAAAAAAATGAAAACAAAGAGGTACAGCTGATAAGCTTACAAAAGACATGAAGTGGAATTATAAAGGATACACAAACAGCAGAAAGGAAAAAAAAAAAGGGATGAGACAGAAAAACCAATAGCAATATGGTAGATTTAAACTGAACTATATCGATGATCACAATAAATGTAAAATGGTCTAAATATTTCCATGAAAGGCAGAGACTGTCTCATTAGATAAAAAAGTAAGGCCCCGCTATATGATGCGGATGAGAAATCCACTATAATGATAAAGATTCCTGTAGGTCAAGTGTAACAGGATGGGATGAGCTAACACCAACCAAACAGTAACACCAACCAAAAGAAAGTTGGAATAGGCATATTCATATCAGACAACATAGATTCCAGAATAAAAGTTGTCAGCAGGGATAATGAAAGTTATTTCTTAATGACAAAGGGGTAAATACTTCAAGAGGTCAAAATAATCCAAGCATTTATGTTATCCAAAAGCAGAGCTTCAAAATACACGGAGAAAAACTGATAGAATTGTAAGGAGAAACAGATAAACTCAACAGCACCCCTCTCCCAATAATCAATAGAAGGAGACCCCAAACCAGTAGGTATATAGAAGATGTGAACAACACTATCAACTAACTTGACCTATTTGACATTTCTAGAACCTTCCACCCCAAAACAGAAATGCACACTCTTTTGAAGTGCACTTGGAATATTTACCAAGAAACACCATATGCTTGGCCATAAAACACACGTGAATAAAGATAAAAAAAGATTGTATCTTACAAAAGTATGTTCTTTGACCAAAATGGAATCAAATTAAAAACTCATAAAACATAGAATTAAAATAGATGACAGCAATAGTCAGAAGGACAGGAAGAGAGAAATGGAGGGGTATTGTTGTAAGATCCTTGCACTGTTCATAAGTGGTATGACTTTATTTTAAGGCAGAGTGTGATAAGTTAAAGATGTAGATCGTAAATCATGGAGCAACCGCTAGCACGCACATGCACACAGACCAAGAGGTACAGCTAATAACAATCCAAGAATGAAGATAAAATGGAATCATAATAAATAATCCAAAACAAGGCAGTAAACAAGGAACAAAGAAGAGGCACAACACAAATAAGATATCAGCTTTAATTCTTATTTTAACTCAAAGAGGTAGCTATCATTTTACAAATCAGGAAATGAAAACTCAGAGAGCTTTAAATGACTTGCCCAAAGTGACTCACCTGGTATGTCCTGGGGCTGGGACTTCCATCCGGGTTCCGGGTCTTCCAAGGCTTGTGCATTTTATTGAATGCCCAGACATTGCCGTCTTGTGTGCCTGTGTGCATTCTAGCTTCTTGGGTGTGTAGAATAATTTAAAGAACTAAACCTATGTGTTCACCATTTGTGCATATGATTGACATTGAAATTTTTACATGCCTATTTAGCCAAAACATATTCTCTTCAAATGACAGGGAAGGTACACAGAATGATTTCTTCAGTGTTTTCCTGTCTTTCTTCACTCTCCATCACAGCTGGGGCCATGCCTAGATTCTCTACAATGAGGGAGTGGGATGAGAAGGCATAAGCAGCCAATACTGCGGCTGTACACCATTGCTTCACCGACCATGGTTAGGACAACTTAAGTTATTTTCCACAAACCTCTTCAAATCTTTTGCTGTGATCATCATCTATGTATATACATGTATATAAGCACAGGACACTAACACGTTAAAAACTATTTTGGAGCTCCATACAACATGCCAGCTACTGTGCTAGGTTAAGAAAATACAAAAACGCAAAAAAAAAAAAAAAAAAAAGAATTGTGTCCCCTGACATCATAGAGCTAAAACTCTTCTGAGGGGTACAAATGATACAAAGAATCCCACAAATATGTAATTATAATGTCGTCCTAAGTTCTATGGAAGCAACAGCATGACCTGTTAGATAACAGGATGACATTGGCCACCTCCACTGCACCCTGGGTATTATTATTACTAAGGTGATGCCGCTTCTTTTCCTTTCAAATTTCCAGGATATTCGTGTGGCTTTTCACTGTTATCCACAAATTCAGTGGGAATAGCTATTTTTTCTTTTACCAAGCATACCGAAGACTTTGAAACTATCACAAAGCCACTGAGCCAGAAGTTGACAATAAGTAATACAGGTGAGTAATAAAATGGTTTTTTCAACTTTAGCATGCTTGGACCCAAGCAATTTCTTTTTCACAAGATATTTCTAGTGTAGTCTCTTGAGTAGGAAGGGCTGTCGCCTGCAATTATTTTGAAAGTTATTCATTCTTTCCTTTCCCCTCTGCTAGAAGAACAATAATTTTTAAGAGTAAAGATTCAACTAGGAATTTTTTGTTATAATGCAGGCTTTAACCATAGGATTTCAGAAGAAAACACTTCAGGCACTCCATTAACAAATGGGCGTGGACGACTTTTTAAAAAATTTTTTATTTATTTATTTTAGAGACAGAGTGTGTATGAGTGGGGAGGGGACCGAGAGAGAACCCCAAGCAAACTCCGTGCTGAGCGTGGCGCCCAAGGCGGGGCTCGATGCCAGGATCCAGAGATCATGATCTGAGCTAAAACCAAGAGTCAGATGCTCAGCCGACTGAGCCAGCCAGGCATCCTAGGGGTGGACAACTGTATACTCTAACCCATGTGACCCACAGCACGAAAGGGGCACACCCAGATCCTACTGCATTCATCGAGATGTGTCCTGGAGAAACTGAGCCACGCCTGGTGCCTCAGGAGTCCACTTCCCTGTCTCACAAGACCAGATCTCGCAGGGACTATTCCCAATTCCCTCCAACCACAGTCTGCGGGCTGGAGCCCGGTGCCCAGCTGCCGCTGGTGGGAAAGCCGCCGTCGTGTGGTCCTGAAACCATCACAGTTCTCTTGCTTCCTAGCCTATCTTTTCTCTGGTCCGAGGGAACTGGACACCCCAGGGCACAGCCTAGGACCGACGGCTCACCTGGGCTAGCCCATACCACACAATACATGCTTACAAAAGAAAAAAAGGGACAAGAAAAAAGAAAAAGAAACATGAAACTAAAGGGGCGTTTGGCTTCAGATAGCTCAATAGGGAGATGGAACCGAAGCTAGTTTTTGTTAGTTGTTGGGTAAGAACCAGAGCGGGAAGAGACAAAAAGCGACGATTTTTTAAAAGCCCTGGATCATTATCTGGTTACTTGTTTGTAAAAGTCGCTTTATTTTAGGAACGGATTTGAGTGGCCGGATCTGAAATATTCTCCCCGAGTATTTTCATGGTTAGGCACTTAGTACCTAGGCAATAGGAACATCTGCTCGCTCAACAGATCCGGCTGCACAGAGTAGAGGCCCTCAAACGGCCCCATTTGCCTTTCTGATTAGAGCCAGGGGAGGGAGGGAGGGCGGGGCCGTGCGGGGAATGATGTAGGCAGCCTAGTCGGCCCGAGCCTGCCTGCGATGTCGACGGCAGGTTTGCCTGGCTAACAAAATGCGAAGGATTGTTTCTGGCACAGAATAATTGTCCTTCAAAAATGTTCCTTTAGAAATATTTTCATTAGTATACCATCGTTTTTTTTTTTTTTTTTTTTTTTTTTTTTTTTTTTAATATGAAAGAAGCCACCAGACTGAAGTGTGGCAGAATTTTGAGAGGGTTCATCCATTCATTTTTAGGGTGTCACGGGGGAGCAAAGCTGCTTTGTTTCAATAATGATGTAGCACAATGCTTTTTTAATAGTGGAATTTTTCATTTTGATAATGGCTCATCCATTTGTCTTTCTAATACCCCCTTTCCAGACTAATAAATTAGCCATTACATTTTAATATTTTAGAGCAATATGTTTAACTCTGAAGTCTTTTCCTAGGTAGCCAACAAGTGCTCTCAGATGAAGAACTATAAGATAAGCTATCAAGGAAAAGGTGGTTCTGAGCAGGAGAGAAGGTACTAGATTAAGAGTTCTTAACACTGAGACCACAGATAAGCTTTAGGTGAGTCAAGGATCCCTGGGAATGCCCTGGGAAATCCCTAGTGTCTATTCATCTAGGGAGAGTTTTTATGGGATTTTTTTTTATAGGATTATGGTTTTTATAGGATTCTCAGAGGGGCACTGACTCAAAAGTGTTAGAATGCAGGAAGCATTCTAATATACTTACTATGTGGAATTCACCTATTTTCAGACAGAGATAGCTTTTTATAATAAAGTACTGTTACAATAAACTTTCAAAGATAAATGCAAAGACAAGAATAGAAAAGATGGTTGACGGTGGTAGAGAATAAGCATATCAGAAAAGCTGAGCTGTGGGAACATACAATGAAGATACAAGTTAACATTGAGCTTCCTGGCAGCCAAGGCAAAAAGGGAGACCCCAGAAAGAAATGTGCACAAGTGGTTGTAAAAGCACAATTCTAGGGCAATGCATTATTTTGATATACATTTAGGCACTGCTAGTAAATACATGCATGAACTTGAGCTAGTTACTAAAATTTTCTGGGCCTTACTTTTCCTTTAGTGATGGTAATTGCCTGTTTGATCAGAAGATCTTTAAATTCCTTCTATCTGTAACTTCTCAATTATTAATAGAGATTTCAGGGAAAAGGCTTGTTTTATACTTTTCACCAGGATTAGACCCTTCTTCATTAAGCAAATGTTTATGGTTCCTTGGAGATTGATGATAATTTTCCCCATTAAATATCCCTAAAGAGAAATGTGACAGAGTCTTTATGAATTCCAGAGCTATCATACATTTCATATATCACGTACCTAGTTTCAGCTTTGACATCCTTCTTCAGCCAGAGAAAACCAGTCTGTCCAAAAATATACCAGAAACCAAAAGGGTAATTATTTAGCATGAAATGCTAATAGAAAACACAATACAACCCACAATCAAACACATTATTATGTTTTTTTTTTTTTTTCTTCCAGTTGAATTGAAAATGCTTCTGTGTTGCCAGGAAGGAGAATGAATCATTGTCATTGATAGAAGAAAAGGGACAGAGTAGAAGACATTTCATACCTCTGTTCCTCCTATTTCCCCACAGCCTGAATTTCCCCTCAGAATCAGGCAGAAGCTTGAGAGTCTCTGTTTTTTGTCTCTCATTGTTGAGAAGAGGACCCTAGGTTTTAAAAACTGTCAGTATTTATCGTTCCTTGTTCTGGTCCCTGTACTGCTCTTCAACCACACAGCCTACTGTTTGTTGTATTTCATTTTGATTAGTGGTATTCTTTAATATTTTTGTTTTGATGAATTTTGGTTTTTATGACTGAAGAAAGCAAAAAAGATCAGGATCAAGCTGGTCTATAACATTTTTGGGAAATGAGAACGAGCATTTCTCTTGAAAGCTGTTTCAAAACCACCGCATAAGCCAATTTATTAAAATTTGACATTTAGTAAGTACAAAGACTCAGATTCTATTTTAGACGTATTTCATACCACCTTATTGATGACTGATTGACTGAAGCGTTGTTTCTTCAACATCAAGACCAATGAATCCAAACGGCTGTTAGCAGAGACTGTGTGTCTCTAATGAGCTTTAGGACGGAAGCAGAGCCCAGCCTCACCGAGGACCCAGAATTGCACTAATATTCGTCTGTGCCTTCTTTTCAGGATTTCATGCGGCGGTCTTCTCAGACTGAATCGAGCAAGATTATAGTTTGACCAGCCGAGCATGGTAGAGGTAAGAGGTAGTTGCTGTCTTACCCTCATTGATGCGATTTTTTCACTCCGTCTCAGAAAGCTTCCAGATACTACCTTCAAAGATGAGTTGTACTGAACTAGGTAAGGCCTCTGCTTCTTACCTGCGTTCAGACTGCCTGCATGGGTGCTTTGGCCTCCCCACTCGACACGACTAGCTCCGTAATCTTGGGAACTTGTGTCAGTTTACTCCTCCGTAGAGTGGGGACAATGTTACTTTACCTCATAGACTCATGAAGACGACTCCGTGTGATCATGTCAGTCAAACACTTAACCTACTAAGTAAATATCAACTATTCCAATTTGCTAAGAATTACGAGGTCATTTACGGAAAGACATCAGCTCTCAGGATTCCCGTGAGGTGGAACCAAAGAGCTCTTAGGGCCATCAGACTAGTCTCTGTGATCATAGCCGTTGTGCCTCTCACCTTCCCTTTCTCCTTTCTCCACCGGCTCAGTGTCCCAGGATGCTGACGTGGGTGGACATAAATGGGTTCTTTGTCTTCTCATTTTCGGATGCTATCAGCTAGAAGGGAGCAGCGGTAGGAGATGGAAAACAGGAGGGAGATCAGGGTGCTGATTCCTCCGGCTCCCTCCCCGTGGGCTCTGCCAACTCTAACGGTGCTTCTTACGTGGGGGTTGTGTTTCCTGGTGAGGAGCCTTCCGCACCCAGCCCTTTCTGATCCCGGTGCAGCCAACCACTCACTCGGCCTCCCCTTCCAGGCTACTGACAACCCTTGAGGGCGCTGGGTCTGGACACTGCCCTCTCCCTCGGAGCTGCAGTCCGTCCTGCCCAGACCTTCTTAGCAAACGTCTTTATTAAACACTCCTCAAATGGACGGGGCCATCTGCTTGCCGACGCACTGCCTGAAACCCCAGGCGTGTACCACGGGGACTGTGTCTATGTGAGGTCTGCACAGCCGCTTGAAAGGGGGGAGGAGGAGGAAGAGAGCAAACAAGACTAATTCCACAGAGTCTCGGGAGTACCATAAATCCCACGCGAACCAAACTTTCCCTGAATGCGTGCACTTTGACAGAGGTCGTCAGATGGAACCGTCTCCATAAGACAGAGACACGGGCTCAGGGACCCTGTCTCTTGTTGTGTGCCAGAGTAAGCTTTCTGAATATAGCTTTCTTCGGAGGCACAAGCTGCTCGGTGGAACTTGGGGTTTTCTCATAATTAAAGGTAGGTCTTTGTTATTTTCCCTCAAATAATTTAACTTCCATTTTAATTGATTTTCCAATGGAAACAAATTATTTGGATCAAATTCCTGTTTCATCCAAACAGCTGGTTGAAATGTTGCATCTTCTAGTGATAAAAAAATCACATCCTTATTTTTTTTCTTTCTAAAAATTTTATTTTTTTTTCAGTGTTCCAAAATTCATTGTTTATGCACCGTACCCAGTGCTCCATGCAATCCATGCCCTCCGTAATACCCAGCACCAGGCTCACACCACCTCCTTTCCCTCCAAAAACCTCTCGGTCCACAGTCTCAAATGGTTTGTCTCCCCCTCCAATTTCCCCCAACTTACTTCTCCTCTTCATCTCTTTAGATTTTCCCTAAAATGAAACCAGTGTTTTTAGTTTTTCTTAGTTTGATTTATGAAATGACATTTGCTCCATTATCATCCTATAGTGGCTGATAGGTCAGATTCATGTTTTATGCAATAACTAATTGTGGGAAGCCACAACTCTGCCACTTTATTTAGCCATAACTATTTTGATTTTGTACTCAGATCACTGTTCAAAAACCATAAACAATCAACAATTGTTCATTTTTAAAGGTCATAAGTAACAGTTGTAGGATTTTCCCTCCCCAGTACAAGGGTGCCGTTGCGTAACGGAAACGGGCCGTGTGTGCAGTGAGAACGTACAAAACACGGGGCAGAAGTCGTCTCGGCTTCCACACCATGCTCCGTCATGACTGCTCGCTCTCTCTGTCTTGAGATCGAATGGGTTTTTTTGGATGATTTTTGATCTGTTCCGTGACATAACTTGAGTATCTTTTACTTGGGTTTTAAGTGTACAATATTTTCTTGGCATTCAGAGACAAGTAGAAAAGCCTTAGCTTCAGGGGCCATAAAGTTCTTTTCAAACAAAACAAAACAAAACAAAACAAAACAAAAAACACAAAACAAAAAACCAAAACAACACAGAAAAGCTTCTTCAATGAATTGGAGAAAGATGCAAAAACACTTAACAGAGACTTGACATTTATTGTGCAATTTTATCTCCAACAGAACATGTGGCATTCTAGAGGTATATGAGGTAATAAAATCAATACTCCAGTTAGAACACCTGAAATAATTGGCTCTAGTAACAAATGTTTCTTATAATTAAAAATATTGAATGTTTAAAAAACTCTTATAACATTTTAAGTTCCTAAAAGAAATGTGCCTAACACTTAAAAAACAACTTACTTTTCTATATAAATTGTTCACAAAAAAATCTTGCTATTCTATATTACACTATGCATTTATAGTTTTATTAACATATCCCTAGTGGGTATTAATTCTACACAGTACCATCAAATAGAAATTATTCATAGAGAATCAACAAGACTCCAACAATAAAAATATTAGGATCGATGGATTTGTCACAGTTTCTCCACAAGTGTTCATCATAGAAAATAGAGTAAAGGCAAGTTGGCCCCAGTGTTAGGCTGCTACATGAAGGTCCAGAGAGGAGAGACAGAGAGGTGATGCTTACATTGGGCAGGGCGGGGGCTGGACCAGTGACCTTGAACCTTTCGGGACCCATCTCACGGTCTGCCATGCCCTGTTTCCAAGAAACACAAGTCAGGCCTGCGTGGCCGTGGCAAGCTCTTGAACTTAAACACAGCCAAAGCGATGTTAAAGCCGTCACTACCGGAAAGAAACGACAGATTACTGTATTTTTCCTACAAAATTTTCACAACAGTTCTCACAGTGACATCATAAATGAAATCCCTCTCTTCCAAACCAGACTCATTGATTCTAAGGCTACAAATACAACAAATGTGAAAAAGTGAATGAAATGTTAGCTAACCGATGCCCAGTGCCATTTCTAACATCTAGGAGTTCCCAAAGAATATCACTTCACTGAGTTCAAATTTTTCCTTTTATATCCCCACAATTTTGTACAGGAAACCTATGAAACAAATGTGAACACATTAGCAATTTTAATTTATTCACTACTTTAAAACTGTTTCATCTGCAACACGGAATCTTAGGTAAGTCAAGTCTTATGCAGAAACCTGGGCGGTTACCAGAGGAGATACGGTTTATAGGGTCCTATTTAAACATCAACATACTTTAAAGGTGGTTTTTAATAACAGAAATACCATCTTTCCCTCGATGCCATACATTAAACAAAATCCATTCCAAAGTGTTGATGGGCTTTAAGAACTGCTCTGACCACAGGGAAAACGGAACTGGTCACCCCGCTTACTAAGCCCAGTGATTCTCCACTGTGGGTAGTGTCCTTACAGATCGACTGGGACAGCAGGAACCGCCTTGGAGGGTGGTTGGGAGGGTTCAAAGGAGAGAATGCATTAAAGTGCTTAGGAGAGAACCCGGCACATCAGAACGCAAGGACGGTCAGCTACAGTTAGGACACTTGTGAGCGGTCTGGGAAGGCCTCAACAGTTTTCCAACATGGCCCAAAACCAACGTGGCCATTTGAACTGGGGCAGTTATTTTGGAAGAGTCTTCTGAGTGGATGTATTTTCACATGAGCTTGGGGAACTGTGACTGAATGGACACCCAGCCCTCGTATCAGTCAGCTGTGGAGGGTCACGAGGAACGTTACTCGGGCCCCTCGTACCACAGAGATTTGGTCAATTTAGAGCTTCAGGAGGCAAAGTGACCAAGCCGGTCAATGGGTGAACCAAGTCCAGTCCTCTTGGTGCTTCCTACAACTGGACACAGCACAGAGGATGAGGGTGGCCTCTCCCAGGTGGATGCTGTCAGATACGGCTGGGAGTTTTCCATTCAAGGAGGCAAGTCCTGGTGGCCTGGTTTTCCTACACTCCATGTTGCCAGGTATCATTCCTTCGCTCTCTAAAAAACACGAATGCCACTGGCTGATGGAGCAAGTAACTGTGCAGAGGACCATCAGCTGGGGAGCATACATTATTCCAAGGGAAGTGATTATTTTTATTCAGTATTTATACGCTTGAAAGAAGCCATCACTATGTTTACAAAAATATATCATAATGATGCATACCGCTGTTTAGACACATTTACATTAGAGTTCTGACTCAAGCGCTCGAGTTGACATGTTTTGCCAAGAAGTTATGGCAAGTGTTGCCACATGAAACGTACACCAGCAAGACTTGCACCATATGTGCAAAATCATTTTTCTATTACATTTCTAGAAATCTGTATATGAGAGCTGTCAAAAATTATAGATCTGTACTGTGAAATGACATACCAAGGAATGAGAAAAGTTCGGTTTAAATCTTTTCTAAAAATACAGTTATCCGAGAATGAGATCTTAACAAGCGACTGAAATCTGAGAAAAAACTAAGGAGGTAGTCAGTGGGCAGCAGGTTGAGATTCTGGAGCACAAGCTGTATGACAAAATCCAAGTGAGGGCAAATTTAGGTTTGCTTTTCTGAAAATCGTGCATGTTTCATCTCACATGATGCCCCCATCCATTTTCTGAGAGCAAGCGGAGGGAGGACAAGACATGAAAGTTGGTAGGAAAATGTAGAAATCATGAACCTGCAGGATCCCAAGACTATATTTTTGTCTAGACTTGGGGAGAATGTCTACTATTGTAAGAATAGCTACTGGGCTACAGAAACCATTCCACACATCTGACACAAGGAGTAGTTGGATCAAATAATACACTGTAACAATTTATACCTCTATAATCCTGATAAATCTCTTAGGTCCATGTGTTTATGGCTGATGAAGAGCCAAGAAAGATCCAGAATATAAATTCACCCACGTGCTCTACAGCTGTGAAGTAGCTGCATCCATCTCTCAGTTCCCTCACCAAAGGAGAGGGCAGCCATTTTTTTGCACACACTCTGTCACTGTTCCCCTCCATTCCCTAGTAAAACCTTACGAAACACCAATGGTGACAGGAACCTGAACCCTACGGCAGAAATTGGGAACGCTAATAGAGAGATGCCCAGGTTTCAGGGCCAGATGAAATACTTTCAAGTAAAAAGGGAAGGTATACTCTTCCGCGTTTACAGATTTCCTCAAGCATTGAACTTAACACTGGGCTGACTACACCATGACACTGTGAGCAGCGTACCTTCCAGAGACCATGAGAATTGTGCTTCTGGTAAAACTGCTCCCACGACAGTGCTCTCCTCTGTGGCTTCCTGGCCTACGACCTCTGACTCGGGCCACGGGAGGGTTGTCCCGAGCCCAGGGGAACGGCACCTGGGCCTTCCCATCAGTTTGAAAAGCAGGCATCCTCTCTGTGATATCGTCTTAATTTGGGAAGTCACGAGACACATCAAGACACTGTCACTGTCGAGGACTCTCCTGATCGCCGCACTCAGGAAACACACCTCGGACAGGTAACGATGCCAGCCACGCCTTCCATGCCAGGCAAGGCCTGGGTCCTCCCTCTCTCACCAGGGCCGTGGAGCACAGCTGCGTCCTGAGCGGCTTTAACGTGACCCATTTTGTGCCAGTGCTAAAATGACTCAAGGATGATTCTACAAGCTGACACGAAACGAAGCTTCTAGTCACAAGCAACCTGTCCAACTGCCAACAAAAGGTAGAGAATCAACTCAAGAAAACGAGCAGCCCCCTCAGGTCTCCAGAGATAACAGGAAGGAAGACAGAGCAGCGACAGCATTTGGGCTTCCTGGGGGTGAGTTTTTACAGTCTTGCTCTGTTGAGGGCACACGGGTCTTACCACAAATCCGTCAACGTCCTTTGCGAGCCCTGATCTGAGAGTGAGGTGACCATGAGGCCCCCACCGTGAAGCAGACGGAGAGCTCAGAAAGCGGCCCAGACCGCACACCAAGGAGAGGAGATGGTGGGTATCTCCACAGATGCTGGGCCGCGCCTCCAGGGACGGTCAGTGGGCGGCTCAGGTAGTGGCCAGGATCACAGGATCTAGACAGACAGACAGACACACATACACGGCAAAGAAGGTCATGGAACACCTGACCCAGGGCAACTGACCCTAGGCCTGGGTCCAGGAGAGGGATTCGAACTGGCTGTGCAAGGATGAGGAAGCCAGTGATCTTCCTGGGTCTTGGTTTCCTCAAGTGCTAAGAGATGGCCAGCGTTGTGGAACACTGGAAAACAGACTCTAGAGAAATAATTCACCCGGGAGGCAGGAGGGGAGGGAGACCAGGTGTGCCTGTGGAGCAAAGGCTGTGTGCGACCCTGTGGTTTGAGAGGCAGATCTACCCTAGCAGCCTTCTCAGGTGATGCTAACTACAGCCAAACTGAAGGTTCCCATCACCCTCTCTCACAGCAGTGGTGCGAGCCCTTCATCTTTTTTTTTTTTTTTAATATTTTATTTATTTGACAGACTGAGATCACAAGCAGGCAGAAAGGCAGGCAGAGAGAGAGAGAGAGAGAGAGAAAGAGGAGGAAGCAGGCTCCCCGCGGAGCAGAGAGCTGATATGGGGCTCGATCCCAGAACCCTGAGATCATGACCTGAGCCGATGGCAGAGGCTTTAACCCACTCAGCCACCCAGGCGCCCCACTAGCCCTTCATCTTTAAACACGTACGACACAAGGCTATGGAGACTGAGGACAGAGATGCTCTCATCAAACACCTCAGTCTAGACCAGCACAACACAGCGATCTACGACGACGCTTAGATGGGGAGACATGCCACACTTTCAAGCTTGCAGGGACAAGATAGGAGTTTTTTGAGCAGTGGTCAAATACTGTTGCTAAAGGGAAAAAAAAAAAAAGGACACTGTCCTCAGTGGTAAGGATAACTAAAGCCTAATGCGAAAAAGACAAAGGTAACATGCTTATGGTGACAGTTTGCGTCAGACCAAGATTTCCTGTCACCAAAGGATCTTGTAAAGTATTGACTTCTCAGACCTCTGGAAACTCCTTGAAGAATCTCTTTCTTTGTCTCTTGGTTCCCCTAACCAACATCACATTTGCTCTTATCATTTCCTTTACTCACAAATGTTAGCCAACTTGCCCAAAACAAGATTGAACTGTTAGTTCTTCCCACACCACCGAACAGATCAGACAAAGGACCATCTCTATAAACATTAAACCTTTCAATGGATGAAACTCATAATCCTAACAAAAGCTAAAGACGGGCCTATTTCCAGGACCATGCATATAGCTGATGCTAACTATTGAACATAAAGGATAATTTACTGTCTCACAAAAAATGGTTACAAAATGCACATGAACTTTAAATGAATGTCCAATCAATTTTCAAAACCCTTAGTCATGTCTGTAGACGACATTAATAGCCTTCAGTAACTTCTGCCCACTGAGCCCTAGGCTCTACAAAGAACGTAACAGTCGGATTAAATACGATAGAGGAGGCTGCTCCCGCCAGCCAACCCCGAAGTCCTCACAAACAGATTCTGGTATCTCCGTAGTTTGTACGTAAGGAATGCTCCTGAAGACAGTAGTCATTCACAGAAGGAGCTCAACCAATTAAACTGGAGGAAACAAGTGGGAGTTAGTGTGAACTTAGCCAGAGCTTATAGTTCAAGGGAACTACATTGGGGGGCGGGGGTTGGGCGGGAAGGAGATGCCAAACAGCAAAACAGTTGGGATGAAACATTTTCATCAGTGACAGTAAGAAACAAAAGTTTATGCAAATTCTAAAGATCTACTCAGAGGAAGACCCTCACATTTCAGAGCAATTACAGACAAGCCCATTGCATAGTTGTCAGAATGGCCTTGAAGCTGTGTGTACACAATTCCCGAACATCTGGTCAATTCAGTGAATACCATCAGTCATATCACTTGTTCGGTCTTCAGTGTGCCGAACAGCCGAGTGGTTAAAACTCTCATTGCTCAACCCATCACTTTGGCATTGCATCAACAAAGTCTGAGTTAAGGCTATGGAAACTGTGGGTCTATGAACCTACGAAATCAAGCATTTGAAAAGCGTTTTGGATCTTTGGAGATTTCTTGACTGACATAACGAAAACTTACTGTTTGTAAACTCCAGAGATCATGTAGTGCCTTTATGATCAACATAGTAAAAATTTTTTTTGGGGGGGGGGGTAGTTTATTCTATTTTTTTCAGTTATTCTAAAATAACTGAAATAAACCCCACCTGATTTCCAATGAATCATTGTCTAGCAGTGACCTCTTTTCTCTGGGTTTTTCAATGCTGAGACAGCGCAGTGTCACTTATCCTATGTCTTTGCTGAGAAGTAGGAATTCAGGTCTTTGGAAAATATAAAGACAACTTATTTGAATTAAAGTAAGACAATGTTTGTTCGTTGTCCCTTAAAATAACTCTTTGTCTCTGTCTTCTCTACTCTAACCTGGCCTTCCATGGGGACCAGCTCTGCTCGGGAAGCAGAGCTTACGTGAAGGTTTCGGACACGTGACCAGGAGCTCCCCTATTGTTTTCAGCCTCACTGTCTAGCTAGCAATCAATTCAATGCAATTGTGGTTCTTTGCTTTTTGTAATCTCCTGAAAGCCTGTTGTAGGTCCCATAGACTTCCCAAACAACCCTAAAATGGATTTCTGTTTGGGAATGGTGGCAGTAGGTCAGAGACTTAAGGTTTGAGATGTGTCAAGTCTGGCAGAAGGACGTGCTTTGGACTCGCAGGTGAGGGTAACAGGATGTGGAAAACTGGAACTCGTGAGGACCAGCTGCTCCAGTGTCAAGATTCTGTCCACTAATCCCCGGACCCATCCTGGGAATTTTTATTGAAGACCTCATCCTGGGAAGCCTGGTGGTCGATCCCTTCATAGAATGAGCCGCCGTTGTGCAGGAAAGTTCCCACCGCCCGCCCCTGCCGGGCGTGCCCCACGGCGTCGCTGAACACTTTGTTTATCTGCTCCTCCGAGGGCATCCACCAGTCAGGGTTGGAGGTACAGTGCATCCTAATGAATTCTGTGGGAATATACACAACAATAAAGAGAGAGAGAAAAACAGCTGGTTTTTGCAGAAGAGGGCGGACAGGCTGCTTACACATTTACAGAAGCTCTACAGGAAAAGCTTTATGGGAAATCCAATGTAATGCTATGATGATGTCACTTCTTAGACTCAGCTGATTACATGGAAGTCGTCTACTCTTGTGCAAAAGTAAAAAATCACGTGAAGTGAGAAGGTGATCTTCTAAGGAACACTGGCTAGTGGAATGATAGGCAGATCTGATTTATAACATGGACTATACACTGTGGGACAAAGTCACGGTGCATTTCAAACCTACATCTGTATCTGCTCACATCATTAGAATTTTTGGTGTTTCTGGAAACAGCAGATCTCACTAGCATGGTGCTCTTTGACCAGCTACTGATTGGCAGACTAAGTTCCACAGGATAACAAAATCTCAGGAGCTGAGAAACTGCCTGGATTTTGGTTCAGAAGAGGTTTCCACGTTCTTTACATATATTATAGGTCATACTTATTTCTCTGATTGGGATATCCGCACATGTACTGACAGATATTTCTTAAATGCAATTTCCTCTAAATATTTAATTTCACCAGAAAGCAATTAGCATGCCCAGAAGGGTGAATGTATAAAAAGGAACCAAGACTCCGATGAGACAGACTCAGCCTCCCTTTGGGTCGAGCTCACGCGATCTTTTCTTCTGTTTTCTCACGGGGTCAGGGCACGTGCAGGACTCCTGCCTCGCTATTTTGATATGGACACTTGTAAACTGAAGTGAGCATTTTGGAAAAAGTTCTGTCAAATTCTTTGCTTTTTGCACAGCTGACTGGGCAGAACAGTCCAAGGTGACTGTTAATTACACACTGTTTCTTCTCCAGCCCTGCTCCCTCTACAAGACAACAGGTCCGGTTGTAGGGCTGGAACTGTCTGAAATGACTGGGTGAAATCCCGGACCTACTTGCACTTAGGAGAGGCTGATGCTGCTTAAGTACCCAGACCCCAGTGATCTCAGGAACTGAACCATGCCCATCTCCACAGGCAGCCTGGAGCTTAGCAGAGAGCCAGGGACAGCCCCTTCGATTCTGTGCCTGACGTGAGAGCCTCGCTCACCTCAGAGTCCCAGCCCTGGCTGCCTTACTCAAGGGAATGAACAGTGTTTACTCAGCAACTCATCCTGCAAAACTGCCGGAATCAAACGGCTTAGCTTAGGGGGCAGGCCCGGGAAACACTGCAGGATAACTCCCTAGTCCTCTTCCTACCCCTCCCACCCCCACTGTAGTCAGTAGGTATCCACTAACTGCTGCAGTTTCCCCGTCTCTGATCCCCCACTCCTATCAACACAAGGAAATACGGGCTAATGGATGAGGGCGCCCTGACCCCGCACCTCGGGGACCGTGCTGCTCTGTGACGTCTGTCAGCCTCCACTCTCTTCTCGGCGGCCACTGCTGACACAGGGCCTTCTCTGATACTGTGGCATAGACTACTGAGAGCTCGTTCTGTTACACAGACAGGACGCGTCTTCACAGGCCCTCTTCCCCCTAGGGTCGAACCACCTTCAGAAGCGGTCAGCCTGGAGTTTGGTTCCATCCCAAAGCACCCCATTTTCCATCACTAAAGTGACCAGTGTCTGAAGTTTCCTTGGCTGCTCTAATCTTGCTCACCCAACACGGACCTCCACCCGGGAGCCTTTATGAAAGGAAAGGAATCTGGGTCACAGGAAGGCCCTAGAAGCTCAGCTGTGGGGACAAGCCTATAAATGTCTGGCCCAGCTGCCCCCACACAGACCACCACTGTTTTCTGCCTCTGTGTTCTCCACCCAGGGGCATCCTCCACCTGGAGGCCTGCGGGTGTGGCGCCTAATGAGGCTTGAGCTGGAGGATACAGATGCTGATTAGCCCACCCGGACTCTACCCGTGTCACAGGGGGCCAGGCGACATTCTCAGGGCAAGGCATGAGGGCTTTGGGGTGTATGTTAATCCCTCAGTTTCACTCACTCGCTGCTTAACACGTAAAACGTTGAGTAACAATTTCTGGAAAGGGATACAGTGGTGAGGCCTCTTGTCCTGACTCCCCATACAGGCCCCAGAGCACCTTTGTGGAGTACAGTGTTCCCAGGAGAGCCCCAAGCTCACAGACGTCTCTTTTACTCTTGGGGGAGTCACTGTCAGCTCTGATGCTGTTGAGGAATGAAGGAAACTGTGGCGAGTTCGCCAAGACAGACCCTGGAAATCCCCACCACCCACTGCGAGTAAGTGGAATTTTCAGACTGGCCAACAGGGGGTGCTCTGGATGCCTAGCTGACTGAGGTGCTTCCATTCCAGATGGTTCCCTCAAGGCCGGGCCACCCGAGCTAAAATCACCTGGGGGGGGGTGTGTGTGTGTGTGTGCTGTGATGAGCTGCAGTGCCTGCCTCCCCCTTCTCCAACTCCAGCCTGCTCAGTCAGAAGCTTGCAGTAGGCCTGAGGAATTTCAGCTGCTAAGAGAGTCTCCCTGTGCCTCAGGCAGACTACTGTTGCAGAGCACCCTGGGCATCCCAGGAGAGGATGCTGGAGTGTCCTTGCTGTACACCAAGGCCTTATCAGCAATGTCTCCTCACTGTGACATCCTTGCCAGGAAATATTTTGTTCCCCTGTCTGGAGTAAATTAAGTTTTTCCAACCAATAAAATTATTATTGAAATATACAGGTTAGTACTTGAGCTTTTTGATATGAAATTTTTCAGGTGTGAACAGTGTTCCTGTTGGCCCTCAATGCTTCTACCTGTCTATCTGCACCCGCTGAACCAACCGTCTGCCTCCTGACCCTCGCCCTCACCCTCTGTCTGGCCTACCAGTGTGGGTCAGCTGCTAAGTTATCAGCTGCTCGTACTGAGGAAAGGTACCATCAGAGCAGTATTTTTAATAAAGAGACTTTAAAAAAACTAACAGAATAAAGTCTGATTGGGCGACCCGATACTTTAGGCACCCCAGTATTCAGGAAAATTAACTCTAAATAAATCGAAGGAGTTGGGGGCAAGTCCTCTTGAGAAGGTAGCTGGGGGAGGGGAGGGGGGCCCAGGCTGCAAACGGAAACAAGGTCTCTCATTTTCCTAATTCTTAAAGAGCCCCCCATCTTCCCTTCCTCTGTGCGATCCCCCACGCTCCAGGTTGGCTAGATGGGGCCTTCTGTGGCAGCAAAGAAAACCGGAATTCAAAGCGTGAGACATGAGGTGCTATGCAATGTTTATGGGCCGGGAAGTGAGAATGCCAAGGCTAAAGCAAACGGAGGTTTTTTAAAGAACTTCTCGATACCGAGTAGATGGGCCACATGAAGCCTAGAGAGGTCTCAGCGGGCAAAACCAAAATACAGTCAAGGCTGAACACTTGCACGGGAGAGCCACAGCCAATGCGGTGAAATGAGATCACAGATGGCGACACTGAGCGGAAGGATGCAGTACCTCGGAGGCATGTTACTTTAACTGGATCCAGAGGGCGTCTTTCAGGACCTGTCTCTCCTGACTGCACTGACCTTTTCCTTTTCCCAAGGCCGCATGAGTACTTAAGCTCATCGGTTGTGAAAACAAATCTGATGAGATATCGAAGGAGCCGTCGCCCGTCTTTCTTGGAAGAATTTACAGCCTCGTCCCACTGTTTGCTCGTTATGTAGACAGGATAGTTGTTCAGCAGCTGCTTGCTTCCCTGGAAAAGCCAAGTATTTTCTCATTACCCACTTAGCCGGCCGGGCCAGCTGGCCAGCCCGTGGAGGCGATCTCCATTTCAAAGGCAAAAGTGCTTTTTAACCAAGTGGCTGGGCTGACAATGAACCAGGTATTGAAGAGCACAGGTAATTGCTCGCACTCAGAACGGGCACTTTTCAAATTACATTTGCATTTTCTGTAACAAGAGCCAATGAGGTATAATGAACACCTTTGAAAGAGGAGCTATTTATAACTTGCATTTTAACAGGTAGGTTAAAATGTGTCAAGATCCAATGACAGGGAACACTATTTAAATATAACCCGTAACTTTCCCTTTCAATCTATTCAAATATGCAAAAATGACTTTGAAGAGTGTGATCAAACAGGTCTCTTCATCCTCTGGTTGGCGGTTAAGTATTTTTAGAAATGATGCTGGTGGTCTATTTTCGTAAGGTACTACTTGTGTTTAATTCACCGAACACCCGATAGCCATCGCATAACAGTGGAAATGGCATTAAAAAGTGGATTTTGAAAGGGAGGGGGACTGTGAAAACCTCCCAAAAAGTCATCATTAATAATAATAATAATAACGCAAACCAGGTTTCCTCAAATGATAGCTTCTGCAAATGCCACTGTGTCAACTCAAAATTTTTCTTCCTTTTCATCTTCTTAATTTATGTCTGCTATAAAATTCCCAGGCTCAATTGCAGCAGTGGGACTAATTACAGGAATTTCTGTAACATTTATAAGCCATGTTTAGTCAAATCCACCTACACAACCATTACTTTAGTTCTAGTTGTCCATAAAATTCTACAGTCCAGGACAAATTAATTAACCCATGATCTCAGTTTTAATGTACTCCTTCCCTAGTAATTAAGGTGTACAAAATAAAGAAGGAAAAATTCATTCAGTTTTACAACTCTGCAAATTTACTCCAGGTGATAAATTTGGCGCTGTTTGGGTCTGATACGGTTCTATTTTAGAAAGTGCTGTTAGCGAAGCCCTGAGAAGGGCCAATGGCCCAGCAGCCGACAGGGAGGAGGCAGCCCGTTGGTGGTCGTGGAGTCCCACTCAAGCAAAGTCACCACCCCAGGGTCCCACTTCCTTCAACCGGTTTTATGTGACTCAGTTGCCTTCTGAAGGGAGGCAGTTGAGAGACACACGAGTTGTGCTCTGAATTTAGAGCAGCTGGAGTTGGAACTATATCTTGGTTCGGGTCTTATTTGTGTTTCTTGAGTAAGTGACTTCAACTGGTTGGACCAAAGCCTCCCTGTTTGTAAAACAGGAAGAACTAAATTATCACGGGTTTAAGATGTGAATACGTGGGGGCAGAAACCAACCCTTGGCTCTGGTGCTATGATCAAGACGGGCAAGAGCCCAGAGGTTCCAAACTTTCCTTAGCCGAGGCTGCCTCTTGACCGCACGAGGGGCGAGCCGGGCTGTGGGGGTGCGCGGGGGTGGACGACGGAGTCTGTAGTGGTGCAATGGAGAAGCAAGGAGGAAAAGATGCAGAATTCAGAGAGCCAGGCTGTGGGGGACAGAGGAGTCAAGGTGACTCCCAGGTGAGCTGGGACGTCCTTCCCAAAGAGGAGGAACAGATGGGCACGGCAGGGAGGAGGAGGCTGAGAGCAAGCAGAATTCTCCTGCTTCCCATGCACCGGGAATGAAGAAGGGGTTATGGGGTTCTGATGCTGTGTCCTCAGTCCTCAGGGCAGCTGGGGTGGGGGGGCCTGGGGAAGGTGGCATACAGGACTGGGTGCCTCAGACCCCAGGCTGTGTCAAGAGTATTTCTGTGGAGGAACATCTCTAGTGACTGTCACCATCTCCAGAGCCAGCGAAGCATAGCCTGAGGCCAGCCCCCGGTGCCCCGCAACCCCGGCCTCTTTGGCCCTCACAAGGGTGCCACTGGTGCCACTGGTGCAAAGGCAGACCTGGGCTGGGGGGCGGCCACCCTCACATCAGCACTGCAGCTCTTTCTGTCAATGCAAGGACAACAATCCCAGCTTGCAGGTGTGCAGGGAGGAGACTACCCGTCTCCCCACCGGGAGATAAGCCCAGGAGGGCGGCGGTTTCCAGTCGGCTTTACTTGATGCCGTAAAGAGCTCTTTCTTTCTTTCTTTTTTTTTTTTTTTTAAAGATTTTATTTATTTATTGGACAGACAGAGATCATAAGTAGGCAGAGAGGCAGGCAGAGAGAGAGGAGGAAGCAGGCTCCCTGCTGAGCAGAGAGCCTGATGCAGGGCTCGATCCCAGGACCCTGGGATGATGACCAGAGCCGAAGGCAGAGGCTTTAACCCACTGAGCCACCTAGGCGCCTCCGGAGAGTTTTTTCTTTCCTCTCTTCTCTGTTCTACTTTTACTGCTGTGCCACTTGGACAGAGCTTCTGATGAATTATTAATTGGCAAAATTAAAGAACTTCAAGGAGAACAAAGAAAGGGGCTATTAAAAAAGGGGTACTGGGGACAGAGAACATCTGTCAGTCCTTAGTTTAAGACCATCTTCTCAGTTATGGTTCACCTCAGCCTCAGAACTGCAGCCCGAGCAGCTGGTTGTTAAATCTTCTATTTCTTTAAAGTTGTACAAGTTTTTTTTTTTTTTTTTTAAGATTTTATTTATTTCAGAGAATGAGTGACAGTATAAGCAGGGGGAGGGGCAGGGGAGAAGGAGAAGCAGGCTCCCCACTGAGCAGGGGACCGGACACTGGGCTCCATCCCAGGATGCTGGGATCATGACCTGAGCCGAAGGCAGATGCTTAACCGACTGAGCCACCCAGGTGCCCCTAATGTTGTGCAAGCTCATCGGGCAAGACAGGATTCCCGCAGCGGTTTGGCCGAGGATGTTAAATCCTTTCCCAAGGTCTCACAAGGCAAAAGCAGAGCTGGGAACTTGGTCCTGGAGTTCAGAGCCTGCTCTTAAGACCAGAGTCGAGTCCGTTTCAGGATGAGAGCTGTCTGAGATGAGGGAGCTCACAGCCCAAGGAAGGAGCTTTCTCGGATCCTTAGAAAGAATCCACTTCTACAGAAGAGCTCAACAGCTCTCCATAAAATGAAAGTCTCCGTAAGTGTAGAAATACCATTTGGAGGCAATTTTCGTCAAGAAAAAGGAAAAGAAAGAAGAAAGTCATTTACGGCTCCAAACAACTCAAATGCTCCCTGTTACGGACGAGATTTACCACACTATTTAAGCATAGTTAACAGAAATAAAATGTGATCAATAATACTAATGAGAAAATGTCCATGTGCCTGAAATGACAGTAAAAACAGCATAATAACGATGATGATAGGTAATAAAAGCTTAAATATTCCTATGCAGAGGAAATGTAGATCTGTCCCCTATTTTTATGTTTCTATAGAATCCTGATGGCATATTCTCCTCAATTAGTCACCAACAGGTTATTAAACTTTGATCTATGAGTCACTTGGAAAAAAACAAAATGAACAGCGCTCAGTAAAATGTATTTAAACTCACAAACAAATGGAAGACCTACGTATGCATTAATATTTAAGTAAATTCTGAATTACTCTGTGAACACAGAGAGTATGGCAATCAGGGAGAGCTTCTTGGAAGAAGTGGGCTTTTTGGTAGTGTTTTTTTTTTTTTGCACAATAGAAAGGTTAAGTTCAGAAAGGTGGACCCTATTCTAGGCAGCAGTGAAAGGATTTTAAATGTGTGATATTCATTTTGGATCTGTAGTTTGGAAAATTAGCCTTCCAGTGTGGAGAAAGGAAAAAGAATCCATCCTAATAGTCCAGGTACAAAGTGTGAGGAAGGAGGCAGAGAGGAGGGAGACTCCTCAAGGTAACTATAAAACAAGATGACACGTATGAGGAAGAGGGAGGAGTCCGTGATGCCTCAGAAATTTCTGCGGGGGTTGGTGCTGCCTTTACTGGAGAGAAAACCGGGCTAGGGATGGGTAGTCAGAGGCTGTGCTGGGAGTTCGAGGGTGCAAGGTATCCCGCTGTTGGTCAGGCAGGCTGGAGACTGGCAGCCCAGATCTTCATCTGGGACTTGACCTGCACGCAGCTGGTGTTCAGAGAAGAACACGACTGGGCGGGGGAAGGGCGGCGGGCAACAAGGGAAGGGGACGGACGGCGGCATTCTGAACAACAGTGGACGGAACACTCCTTACAGCAGGAGAAGGAACGGGGAGCCAGGAGAGTCCTGACACTGAGGCCAAGGGAGAGCATGGAGGAGGAGGGTGACGTCCTGGGGAGGACAAGGGCCGGAGGACGGGCCCCACGTGGCACATCTGGGAGAGTCCCCAGGGCCACCTGCAGCGGACTCTGGGAAGCAGTCGAGGTGCAGCCAGATTACAGGGGGTAAGAGCAAGTGGAAACCAAGAGTGGAGTAACAAACACAGGCCAGACTCGCAAGTGTTTGATCCCCAAGAAAAATGAGGTCACTGTTCTGTTAGTGCCTTTGACAATAGGCACCGGGGATGCCCATGGGGTGAGACTGATGTCCCACCTTCCCGGAGCCAGATGCAGTGTGGGACAGTCAAGGGCTGGCAGAGGCTGCTGGGGCGGGGGGGTGGGGGGGGCAGGGCAGCAGAGATGAAAGGGCAGATGGGGGTGGGGTGGGCATCGGCAAAGGGGAGGGAGGGGTGCTGCTTCCTGGATGGGGGCGCCAGGTGTGCAGGAAGGTAGAAATCAGTGTGGCAGAATTCACTGGATTGAGTTCAACTTGGTATCGCTTACTTTTTGGCTAAATTCAAGAGAGAAGGTGGTGGGACCAGGGATGGGGCTGGAGGAAAGGCACAGAGACCTTCGAAATAGCTTCTCCAAACTTCAGGGGAAGGGAGTGACGGCCAAACAGGTCTCACGCTGCACCCGGGGGTAAGAGGGTTTCAATGCTTTCCCGATCCAAAGGGGCACGTGCACCCGAATGTTTATAGCAGCAATATCCACAATAGCCAAACTATGGAAAGAACCTAGATGTCCATCAACAGATGAATGGATCAAGAAGATGTGGTATAGATACACAATGGAATACTATGCAGCCATCAAAAGAAATGAAATCTTGCCATTTGCAACAACATGGATGGAACTAGAGCGTATCATGCTTAGCGAAATAAGTCAAGCAGCGAAATATAACTATCATATGATCTCCCTGATATGAGGAAGTGGTGATGCAACATGGGGGCTTAAGTGGGTAGGAGAAGAATCAATGAAACAAGATGGGATTGGGAGGGAGACAAACCATAAGTGACTCTTAATCTCACAAAACAAACTGAGGGTTGCTGGGGGGAGGGGGTTTGGGAGAAGGGGGTGGTATTATGGACATTGGGGAGGGTATGTGCTTTGGTGAGTGCTGTGAAGTGTGTAAACCTGGTGATTCACAGACCTGTACCCCTGGGGATAAAAATATATGTTTATAAAAAATTAAAAGTAAAAAAAAAAAAAAAAAAAAGAGGGTTTCAATGCATCCCAGATTGGCTCCCGCCTTTCCATCCCGCGGTCTCTCTTACATGCAGAAATGTGGAAAGGAGCAAGAGCTCATACTTCTCCCGCAGGGGAGGCCTGGGGTCAGGGTGGGAAGAGTAGGTTTGCTGCTGGATCTGTGAAGTGGTACACACGAGGATGGAGCCTTGAGATGGTTTTTTTTTTTTTTTTTTAAGATTTTATTTATTTATTTGACAGAGAGAGATCACAAGTAGGCAGAGAGGCAGGCAGAGAGAGAGGAAGGGAAGCAGGCTCCCTGCTGAGCAGAGAGGCTGATGCGGGGCTCGATCCCAGGACCCTGAGATCATGACCTGAGCCGAAGGCAGTGGCTTAACACACTGAGCCACCCAGGTGCCCCGAGATGGTTTTAATAGACACGGAGTGAGGAAGGCTACGTGATGGTGAGGTAAGAGAGGGTGAACTGCCTGCCGTCACCAGCACGAACGACTCACCCTGCCAAGGGAGGGAAACTTAACTACGAGAAAGGAACTTATCTACTGTTATCAGTCCAAGATGTTCCTAACCCCGGCAATTCCTTCTTTCACTGGATTTAGGTTCTAAAATTCGTAAGATGAAAGTAACACATATTCCAAACCGAGCCTTGAGAATCTTGTAGGAATGTACCATGTTTCCACTGACCTGCCGCTCTCAGAACAGGTCATCGCTCCTGCACTTTGGAAGAGACTACGGTTGCTTCTGTTGCAGTCCAGAGGAAGAAAAGTTCTGGAGCCCAGTGTCCGGAAGACATTCATCTCACACTCGAGAAGCCCACTCGGTGTGGGAGGTGCCTGAGAGCAAGGCGCTTTCTAGAACACTGGCTCTGCCAGAAAAGGGCAGCTTGGTATCTCCATTTCAGCCTTTCCCGAAAGAAAGCCTTCAGACTGGTCTCTACTGTTCAAATTGCTGTTTCTTTATCTCCCCCGTCCGCGTACAGCGTTCAATCTTGGGGAGTTCGGGTACATGCGCGCTCTCCCCTCCCCCCACTGGTACTAAGAACCCCAAACCTCAGGAAGCCAACACTGTGTCTCACTAGCCAACGTGCTCGGGTGGACCCCGTACGCTATCAAGAAGCTTCGTCTTAAGGAAATTTCGAGGGACCCACATCTCCCTTTTTGCCAGATACCTACCTCGGTGGGCTGCTCGGCGGGCTGCGGGACCAGGAGCTGGTTGTGGTGCTGTAGCACGGTCTTCAGGTAATCCAGAACGGTTTGGCAGGGCACTGCGGGCAAGAAAGGGCAAGAATTACACAGGAGCTATTCTGTGACAAGAAAATGAGAGGCTTCGAGATTTAAAAAGAGTTTTGATGCAAACTTCTAAAAAAAAAAAAGAAAAAAAAAAGATTATTTTCTAAAGGAAACGGAATCTTTTCTTTTGACATCCGTAGTTATTTCAGTTTGTAAATACAGAACAGATGCTACGGTTTGGGGAGAGTTTTTAGGGCTCAGCACAATTCACTAAAAACTTTTTTCTTTTTTTTTAAGATTTGATTTATTTGAGAGAGAGACGGTAAGAGAGAACATCAGAGGCGAGAAGGTCAGAGGGAGAAGCAGACTCCCCTTGGAGCTGGGAACCCGATGTGGGGCTCGATCTCAGGACTCCGGGATCATGACCTGAGCTGAATGCAGTTGCTTAAGCAACTGAGCCACCCAGGTGCCCCCCACTGAACACTTTTAAGTCACAGTCACTCTGAGATGAATTTGGGTCAACAACCACTCACAGAAGAGATGTTCTCTTGTTTTCTTTGACTCAAGTTGTAACATTAGCATCCAGTGATGCTTTTTAAAATCAGGGTACTGCAAACTAATGTTTCACCAGTTTTAAATCAATAATACAATACATGTTTTTAAGGACGGATTCAATCCTAGCTCTGCAGTAAGCAGGAGGGCCCTGTGCTATAAACCTGCTTCCCTCCGTGGACACAGCTGCCTGGGGTTCCCACGGAGCCGGCCCCATGCAGATTCAGTTACAGTATCTTTCGTTAACTGTTGCACTAATTTTCTGAAGCTCAATCTCATAGATTCACTGAATAATTACAATAAAACTGAACAGGTATTAACCCAACATGGAACCCTGACATTTTTTGTACCACTGCATAAACAATTCCTACATCTTGAGATTTCTATTAGAGCCCTTTCACGAGCAGTATTAACTAATTGCTTTTAAAGGTCTTGGTAGCTTAGTTAATAACCTAATTCATGGGAATTATTGCCACTATCTGTCTCAGCTGTGGATTTTCTTAGGCTGTTTTGGTCACATTACAGAAAATAACAAATATTTAATCTAAACCCCAAATTTAAAGTATCACTTTCTGCCTTCTGCATTTTTTCTCATCTTTTTTTTTTCTTTTTAAAGATGGTAAACAGAGGTTACCATCCTTGTCCACACTGTTGAAAAGCTGGACTTTTTAGGTGTCATCACACTGTAATGTAACCAATCAAAACGTACATCAACGTCCCTTTGAAGAAAATGAATGACACCAAGTATAAGCAGCTTAAGAATTTTTTCTTTTTGTCAAAAAAAAAAAAAGTGTTTTCTTACATAACCATCCTTCTGGACCTGTGTCTTACAGTCCTTGAATACAATCTTCAAATTGGAGAAGCATTTGCTGAACAACCAGAAAGTCAATGAAAAGAAGTCATGCATACAGATGATCAGTTTGGAGTAGGCCTTTTGTCAAAGCAAAGTTCAATAAAACCTGTCAAGTACCTCTAATTTTACCAGCCTTTTAAAAGTTTAACCCACATTTACCCCAAGGATACAAATGTAGGGATCTGAAGGGGCACGTGCACCCCTACGCTACAGCAGCAATGACCACAGTAACCAAATTATGGAAAGGATGTATATGTCCATCGACAGATGAATGGACAAAGATGATGTGGTACACACCACAATATACAACACAATACTTTCGGCCATAAAAGAGAATGAAATCTTGCTGTTTGCAACAACGTGGATGGAACTAGAGGGTATTATGCAAAGTGACATAAGTCAATCAGGGAAAGGTGAGTATCATAGGATCTTGCTGAGATGAGGAATTTAATAAACAAAACAGGAGCACAGGGGAAGAGACAAAAAAATGAAACAAGACGAAACCAGAGAGGGAGACAAATCAAGAGACTCTTAATCTTAGGAAACAAACTGAGGGCTGATGGAAGGGAGGTTGTGGGGGAGGTGACTGGGTGATGGACATTAAGAAGGGCGCCCGTGATGTAATGAGCCCTGGGTGTCATATCAGACTGATGAATCACAGATCCATACCACTGAAACAAATGTATGTTAATCAATCACTTAAATAAATAAATAAATAAATAAATAAATAAATAAAAGAAAAAAGAAAAAAAGGTCTAATCCATTTTACTGACACCACAGCAGGAAAGAATGAATCTTCTGTTAATGGCATTAACTGTGGGGGAAAGCAGGGGTCCTGAGAAGCTAGTGGAGACACCAAACTGTCTGCTGCTTGAGTTCTGGGTTTTCGCTCACTGTGTGGCTTGTGGGACCCCAGGAAACTTCTGTGTCTGGTGCCCTGTCCCTGGGGCTGTGCGTGAGGTTCCCAACAGCAGCACTTTGTCCTTCTTGGTTTGTGGTGGGAACCAAACGCAGCTGTCCACACGCCAATGTTTGCCAAGTGACACGGGCAAGGTATTACTCTGGATTTAATTTGGAAGTTTTAGTAAAATTTGCAAATAACTTGCTGACTGATGAGCATTTGAATGAAACATCTTTTGACCCCTTACCCACATATTTTATAGTCATGATGTTGTTTATGAAGGGGGGGTCCCCGGGTGGCTCAGCCAGTTAAGTGCCGACTCTTGGTTTCAAGCTCAGGTCATGATCTCAGGGACCTGAGATCGAGCCCCGTGTCAGGCTCCGAGCTCAGCGGGAGCCTGGAGATTCTCTCCCTCCCTCTCCCCTGCCCTTGCTTGCATGCACACACACGCTCCCTCAAATAAATCTTAAAAAAAGAATTTTATGAAAAAATGTTTAAATGAAGCACTAAAATGCTTATAAAACTGAATATTCAACATGACCTCAACTATGTTATGAATAATTATATACATAAAGAGATTAGAAAGAAATAGATCAAAGTGTTAAGAATAATAATTGACAATGATTACATTTTAGGAATAGGATTATGGTAGCTATTACCACCAATCCTGGTAAACCAGTTTTAAAAAGTTTCTACAGGGGGCATGTATAATAATAATTTAAAAGCTGTCTGAAGAATGTTGATGTACTTGCCGCCTCCCCTTCCTTTGGCATACATTACCTTCAGTGCTGTCTGTACAGCCCTGGAAAGGCCTGGAGGCCAGCTCTCCCATTCTCCACACTCCCAGTATTTAGGTAGCAGTGCTAAGCGATGAGCAAGGCCAGATGACTCAAATGTTGGAAGAAAACGGAATTTTGTGCGCATTTACTTGAGGTAGGAGCAAGTGGGTCCTGCAGAGTGCTATCCGGGCACAAGGCTAAAGGCCAGGAGGCCAAGACAAAGCTCATATCTAGCCAGATACAAAACAGAAACAGCCACTGGGCACAGTGCTGCGGCCTCTGAGTCATCCCTTCGGGCCCCCCACCCCGGTCCTTCCCTGCACGTCCCTGGCCCTGGTCCCCACAAGGCAGAGGCCTCCAGGCCCTGCCCAGGACAGGGCTGGAGCGTGTCCCTGCAGTGACAGATTTGGAACGTCACTCCCTACTGTGCTCTCTGGAGGGCTGCCCAGCTTTTTACATGGGAAGCTGCAGAATCAAATGAAACCTTTCTGAGGAAAAAGAAAAATAAAGTCAGTATGGAAAGTAGAGACAGGGGTGTCTACACAAGAGGGAAGTGGCAGGAAAGATAGTACCCTGACCCACAGCTACATCGTGCAGCCTCCTGGGAGATGCCCTGGTCACTGAGAAGAAAATCACGGAAAACCTCCTGTCCTTTTGCCCTGCTGTCCTGTCAGCCCGTGGCTCCGTGCACATGCTGCGGACTTTCCCAGTGAATTCAGGGGCCCCTGGAGATGAGGAGCAAGGGGCCTGTGCTTTCTGCAGGATTCCTGCAGTCCAGGGCAGACACTGCGCCTTTGGCTTTCAAGGGATGAGACAGTGAGGTCAGGGCTCCCAGCAAAGGAGCAGCAGGATCCTCAAGGAGCTGATTATATCCCAGACGCCTTCTCATCTAACTGCGTCCTCATGCTCGTTCTGAATATTAAGCACATCACTCTCGCTGATGCAGAAGCTACTACTCAGGCCCACTGGGTGGGTTTCATCTACTCACTTACGCACTCTGCAAAGGAAAGGCAGATACACCTACCAGGTTTAACGAGACACTACCTGAGGAACCAAAAACCGTAAAAACATCTATTAAAGGGAAGGGAGAACAGAAAGGTACCTCAAATGTTCCTACTATCAATCCTGATATCAATAATTACAACTTCTGCCACCTGCCCAACGTAGGCTGGTCTCATTTTACGAGTAGGAGCCCAGTGAATTCTTTGGAAGTCACTTAACTGACTTTGTTGTTAGACTAGAAAGTAAAAACTAGAAGGTTCTTCCCAGGAAATCTGCTCCAATTCTGTTTTCCCACATGAAGGATGCTTGGGTCTTGAGGATCTAATTTTCACTGCAGATCATTACATTAAAATCTTGATCAGGGCTTCTCTAGCATTAATTACTCTACTTTGCTACATCACTGTTTTTACAAAATACAGCATTTCTATGATTTTAGAGGGAGACTGAAATTATTTACCGTCCTCTGAAATTATTTACCATGCCATCTATGTGCTTGTATCATCTTTAAGTGCCCTTTTCACATAGTGTCTGTAAAGTCTAAGCTCTTGAACCGTAACTATGTAGAAATAAACCATAAGCTTTCAGTAGTCCTCAGCCTTACAGAGGCACCGTTATGCTTCTGCTTAGGACAATGTCTCGTCTCTGTGGAATTTCACTGACCTGTGGAGATGCCACAACAGGCCTGACACTGGGCTCAGATCTGGGACACACAGCTGATGTGTCATCTCTGTCCTCGAGCTTATACAGCCTGCCTCTCCTCCTATCAGGACACTCGGGAGAGACAGAAAGAGTAAAAATCTTCCCCAACACTGACTATCACAGAAGTATGCACGAGGTACTACGGGAAGTGGTTAGTCCTGCCTGGGAACTGGGGGGAAGAATTTGTTACAGAGGCAACAGTCAGCTGAATTGGGTCCTGAAGGATGAGTAGGAGTTTTTCAAGTGGAGAGAAGGAGAATATGTCCTTGAGCTGGGAGGAACAGCAAGAGTAAAAGACCAGAAGCCAGTGTCAGGCTGCTCAGGAATCCCCAGTTGTCCACTGGGGTTGGAATGCTTGGCATACGGTGGGAACTGGGAGTCAAGTCCCCAAAAAGGGACAGGAAAAGAATCATGAAGCGAAGGTCCCCAGGTGTCATAATGGGTGCTGGAATTTACAGACCGTGTGAAACCTGTAGAGGCTTGTCAGCCACGGATGATCTGGGGCTTTTTAGCAGGGGAGACACCAGAGTCTGGGAAGAGGTGAGTGGCTATTGCACGTGTCCGTGCTGAGATAGGCCCGGATGAAGAGTGGGGAGAGGAGGAACCCAAAGTGATGGGCATCTGAGAGGCGGAGTCCAGAAGGAGGCTGACGTGACATTAAGTGTGACAGGTGCATCTGAAGTTGCTAACCTGGGTAACTGGCTGCGTGCTGACCTCTTCACACGGTAAGACTACTACTTAAAATCGAAGGATACCACTTAAGATTTCTGTATTACTGGGTGCAGGACAGTTTCTCTCACTCCCTTAAAGTTGCTGTTTGTTGAACTTACTGGCAGATCTGGGAGACCCTCATTTGCTAGTTAGTAAAGGTAATACTTCCAACGTTCCAACAGTATTATTAACCTCACTGTACAGAAGAAACTGAGGCTCAGAACAGTTAAGGGAGTTGCCAAGAACCATAGGGAGCAAACAGCAGAAATCCAAACCCAGGTTTGACTCCAAACCCATTCTCTTTCCCCACACATCGCTCTGTCTCCCTCCATCTCACGGCCCTAGCAAGAGTTGTAATGATTAATACTGATTTCTAATGAAGAGAACTCAATCCTGTACTCCTCTGTTCCTATCATTTGCTCCAGGTTCTTACTCAGTATACACTCCTGGGTTTTTCTTCTCCTTAGAATCCCCACGCTTCTGCGGACCTGAAGCCGCCCTGAATGTTTCTGCACAAGCCCTCGTGGACGCGTGTGAGCGGGGAGGCTGGAGAGAGGGCCCTGGCATGGCCAAGCTGCTTTCACTCCAGGATTTAGCTGTTGCAAAATTAGTTATCCAAAAACCTGGCATTCCTGATTTATCTTTTTAAAATCTTCTTAGGAAATGACCACTGTGGACTAATAGGATCAGAGCTGCCTAATCCAAGGTGAGTTTTCTGGTTTGTACCCTCAAGTTAGTAGTCCATCCTCATGATCCACGCTTTCCAGCTGGCCAGCTTGCTACCATGCATTTGTAAGCGTCGTGCCCACGCACGCACGTGGGGCTCTGGCAGACACCTGCGGGTCACCGAAAACCCCGGCAGCCCGATGCGCTCTCTCCCAGCTGAGGTCGGACAAGGGAACTCTCTGCCTGTTTCAGCTCTTGGCGCTGTAGCAAATAATCTCTCCGTGTGCCACGTTTTTCATATTTGTGGGCTTTTCGTTGGTGGGCTCGCCATTTAAACGGGACCCTGAGCGCAGAGCTGGAGGGCTGTCTGGTGCTCCCGTGTGCAGGAAGGCTGCGATGAGCCTCAGGGAGAAAGCATGGGTTTGGTAAGCCTCATTCACAGCAGGATACAGTGCGGCTGGCTTTGAGTTGTGTTATTCCGACAACGCTATTAAATTAGTCTCTTTAAACAAAAACATACATAAATATGCATCGATCTGTTGAAAAAAATGTGACCAGAGGTCCTCAGAAACCCAGCTCCGTATTTCCCCGAGGGGTAACGCTTCAGGATTCGCTAATTCAGTGTCGATAGTGACTTTATAGAAAGTAACTACAATGAACTGTGCAAACTGTATTTTTCGGGTGAAAAGGGTAATAAACTACATCTAGAGTCAAAAGGCTTGGATTATAACTCTAGCTCTGCCCCAGGCTTTGCCTGTCCTGATTTCAACCTCTTTGTCCATCAAGTGGGAAAATTAGTATTTGTTGGGAGAGGTAAAGATAAATTAAGATAATCCTAAATGTGCTTTTTAAAAAGTAGGAAGTCCTTTAATGATGTCAGTAGTATATTTCTGTATATTTGGCACTTAGAACGTCTCAAGGTATTTTTAACATGTCGTAATTATTTTACTTTGGAAGTTATTTTCTAAAATTACCACATTTTATGATTCTAAGACCCACATTTTTTCATATTTGCTTGTTCAAAGAGAATTCTAAGGGGCAATTATGATTTGCAGCGTGTTTTTTTTCCTTTTTAGTGGAATACAGAATGCTGTTGCATCTTGCATTCAGTGGGGTCTTAGATGAGGTACGGGATTTTACATCCACCCTCCCTTGGGAGCTCTCTCACCCCGTGCTGACCACAAGCTTTCTAAACCAGGGCGCTGGCCCTAACCTGCCACCTTCTCTGGGAAGACAGTTCCCCAACATCTTCCTTCTTTCAATAATGTCTCAGCTTTTCGTATTCCTGATCCAAATATCATTTCCTTCTGTGGCTTTTTACTTTTTTTTTTTTTTAAATTTTATTTATTTGACAGCGAGAGAGAGAGAGGGACAGAGAGAACACAAGAAGGGTACAAGCAGGGGGAGGGGCAGAGGGAGAGGGAGAGAGAGAGAGAGAGAGGGAAAGCAGGAACCAACTGAGTAGGAACCAATGTGGGACTCCATCCCAGGACCCTGAGATCACAACCTGAGCCAAATGTAGACACTTAACTGACCAAGCCACACCAGTGTCCCTGTGGCCTTTTTGCTTTTAACTTACCTTCACTTTTTTCTAAAAAAATTTTTCAACGGACTCTCTCACTTCTGGTGTCATAATGTAACACCGAAGGTTGGGGCTGAGGCTCCTCCCTGAGGAGACAATATTTAACTGCCCACATCGGCAAGTCACACGACTCTTCTCCAGGAGCCCTTGCTTGTATGTGGTTGACAATCAACAAGTCTTTGCTGACTCCTTGACACAGGATACAGCAACCCAGGCCCGGTCAGGTGGTGGGGGAAGAGCACCTTCCCCAACCTCTTTCTTCTCGGTAAGGTCTGCACGTTCCTGTCCCCTTTCATAGCTGCCCAGGGAGCTAATTTCCCTCTATATTCCAATAGGCTCACTTGAAGTCCCACTTCCAGAACTGCTGCCAGGCATGAATGCTTATTTCAGGAAAAAAATCAAAAATTAAGAAACCAGGAATCTCAAAGTCATTCAACAGCACAACTTGGGAGCAGCCGAGAAGGGACTAAAATCAGTGTCCTAGCTCTGACCTGGGGCAGGCGTCCCTATCTTCTTTTTAACCCTATTTCCTCTGAATGCCACTTTCTCCTTTGTACTCATCCATCCTGCTTGGCTATAAGGAGAGCCATTTCACAACACACGGGTGGTTTCTACTACGGGAAGGTCCCAGGTCCCCGGTCCTCCCCTGGGAATGCTCTGGCTTTTAGAACAACAGAGGCCTACTGGAACCGCTGGGAAACCCTGACAACGATCAGAGAAAATGCATCCCAAATTATCCAGGAGAACTACTGCTTGCAAAGCACTCCTGTTACGTATAAAACCAGATAACTTTTTACTTTGAACTTCTCTTTTTCACTACTTTATCTACTTTATTACTTGCTACACTTTTCTTCAAATGGCTGTCTATAACAGTCCCCTTCCCCCAAATTCATAGCTAATGGAGTGAAAGGTGGACTCGTAGGTGATCACCCACAATCTGGTCTGTTGTTTAGCCAAAGACGGAGGTTGAGCAGTATGGGGAAGGGGGCAGTGATGCCTTTGCTTCAGGTTTTCGTTGTAAGCAACATGTTTGGATGTCCAATGCTAAGGCGTCCCTATGTAATGAGTACATGAGTTAAGTAATCTTTTTTTTTTTTTTAAAGAGAGAGTGAGAGCGTGTGTGCGCACAGGGAAGGGAAGGAAAGGAGGGACAGAGGGAGAGAGAGAATCTCAAGCAACTGGAGCCTGACATAGGGGTCGATCTCACGACCCTGAGATTATGACCTGAGCCAAAATCAAGAGTCAGAGGCTTTACTGACTGAGCCACCCGTGTACTCCTTAAATAAGTAAATTTTTCTTGAATTTTATGCTACTTTTTTTCTATTCATAACTGACAGATTTTTTTTCTTTTTTAGCTTATTTTTAATTTTTTAATAAACATATAATGTATTTTAGCCCCAGGGGTACAGGTCTGTGAATCGCCAGGTTTACACACTTCACGGCACTCACCATAGCACATACCCTCCTCAGTGTTTTTTCTTTTTTCATAAAGATTTTATTTGAGGGAGAGAGACTGAGAGAGCACGAGTGGGGAAAGGGGCAGTGAGAGAGAGAGAAGCAGGCTCTCCACGGAGCAGGGAGTCTGATTCGGGGCTTGATCCCGAGACCCTGAGCTGAAGGCAGACACTTAGCCCACTGAGCCACCCAGGCACCCAGACAGACTGATTTTCATTCATTTAGCTGGGTTTCAGTATGGATTATTTACTGAAATCACAGTTCTCCACGTGAAATGGCTTTTGACTCAAGTTTAAGGAGGGAGCTTTCAACAGGGCTGGACTGTTTACCCTAACAGTGGTGACCACAGCCCAATTTCAACAAGTATCGTTCAATATTGGACCACCTAGAAAGCTCAAGAAACTGCAGCATCTTCATCTTTCGGGGAAACAGAGACAGTGATTAGTGGCAGCTCAGCAAGGAGTTATCCATGACAGACTTTTCCCCTGGTACAGATAAATGGGAGGAGGATAAATCGCAAATTTACTTGGTATTTGCTGAGGACGAGCTTTCAGGACTGGGAATTAGACATCACCACTCTGGACAATTCTATTACCTGTCCTTGCACGGTTAAACTCTTAGCCACAGTTCTGGATGGCTGATGTGAGGATCTAGAATTCACTGATCTCCAGGACACTATTTTCTCCCCCAGGGAAAGAGGAACGATGGGGAGCAAGATGGAAAATACTCCTTTGGGGATAAAACTCCAAGTTAATGAACCATAATTTGTGGAATTCTGAGAGCTGTAAACTCCCACAGCGTGTAAGCTCCGGCCCCCTCTCTTGGATCTGGGCGAACTCCGTGGAGTTCTGTGGCCACTGCACTGAGTTCGACCCATGTCTCCTGTGGTCGCTGTCTGCCTGGCAAGGGAAGACTGACCTTTTATCTAACCCCAGGGCTCAAGTGCAAAGGGAGAGAAAGGGTTAACTTCACCTCTTCCTTCTCCCCCACAATACAACTGCACTAAATCTAATTCCGACATATTCTGAACCAAAACTCTGGTCCATTTGGGAAAGCTTTTAAATCAAGGGATGGAAGGAAAATAAATATCTGATCTGACAATTCTTAACGCTTGCTTTTGTTTTTGTTTTGCACGTGTACTAATAATCAAGAAGGTAGTCTTCACTATTTCCTTCTTTTTTTTTTTTTTTTATTTTATTTTTTAAGATTTTTTATTTATTTATTTGACAGAGAGAGATCACAAGTAGGCAGAGAGGTAGGCAGAGAGAGAGGAAGGGAAGCAGGCTCCCTGCTGAACAGAGAGCCCGACGCGGGACTCGATCCCAGGACCCTGAGATCATGACCTGAGCCGAAGGCAGTGGCTTAACACACTGAGCCACCCAGGCGCCCCTATTTCCTTCTTTTTAAGTCAGCTGCCAAACTGGGTGGTTCAAAGACACTGAGTCAGGAAAAGAACAAACTTTCTATTTACATTTATGTATCAGCCTTAAAAACTTTAATGTAAAAATTTTAATGTGTTATATACATCCTATTTTGAACACACTATATTAGTAGAAGTAGGACATGTATGTAATTAACCAATAAATGTGTCCACTGGTGGATATATGTTCAAAAATTTTTATCAATGGGCTGCATGAAGGAAAGGGTTTGAAGTTACCGTTCTAGCTAATGATCTTACCATCTTTTGTAAGTCACAGACATGTAGGAAATGAATTCAAAGACATAAGCAAAATCGGTCGCTTTTTAAAAACCAAAAAAAAAAAAAAAAAAAAAAAAAAGGCTTTGCAGCCCAGAGAAGATCTTGCCATAAAAATGACTTTACTACTGCACAAATCTAGTGTCTCTAAGAGGCAGGAAATGCCTGCTTCGCCAGGGGGCACAAATAGTGTGGGATCAGCTTAATTACTGGTCTGTCTTTAATCTCTTCTTTTCAGTTTACAGTTGCTTATTAACTTTAAGGAGGAGCCTGCATGCTAAAAAGAGACTATGCCTGTTGAAACCTAACAAGAGTGACAAGAAATTAACGGAACAGAAGAGACCACTTGTTTAGTTCTACTCACATCCCCCCCTCTGAAAGCAACATTCCACTTTACTCTCTACTACTAATAAAACACATATAACAAAGTCTTTAAAAATACAAAAGCTGCTTGTAAAAGAGAGGAACACTTTTTTTAATGAAAACCCAGGCTCATGGCACTTGGCCTACTGGATTCTCCCATCAAGTCTGGAATCATTTTTACATGGTTAGAGACATCTTTGAACAGGACAGTGGTCTCCAGGCCTACAACTGACTTAAACATAGATAGGACACGGCTGGGAGTTCATCCTGAAATTTCCATTTGGCACTGGAAGGTGAAAGGCCACCCCGTGCACGTGCCTGTTTTTCCCAACTTTTGTCCCTTGCTCGCCAAACTGAAAAATACTTACACATGCTCACACGCACGTGCACGCACACACACACACACACACAGAGCTGAGACAACGGAAAGGAAGGATCTGCAGGTGGCTTGCAAGGAAAATGGCACGGTACCTGGGATGCTCTCCAATTTCCGTCTGAGCTCTTCATTTTCTTGTTGCAGGGAAATAACCTCCTGCTCCAGCTCCTGGCACCTCGGACAGTAGCCTTCCTCTTCCTCCTCTTCCTCCTCTTCTGGCAGTGTGGAAGAAGATGGGTGACCGTGGGATTCGGAGGTCGCCGGGGAGGTCCAGCCACCTAGTGTGTGCACGGGGGAGGTTGACAGAGGATCCACGTCGGCCAGATGGCCGTACTCACTGACCGATGAGGTGTTTGGAGTCGGGAAACTCCCTGAGAGCAGGTAATTTTGTAGGGAGTCAGTGAAAACCCTTAAAAAGGCAGAAGTCTGTTGTTTCCTTTGCATATATTGCATGTCTACATCTACGTTATCAGAGGTCTGACTGTGGACCCCTTTCCCGATGGGACACTGCTCCTGTCTTTCGGTATAACTCGAGCCTTCCTGCTTTACACAAGAAATCATGGATTGGGAATGGTTGGAGTCCAGAAGCTTTCCTCCACAATTTAAGAGACTAAGAACTCGACTGCATTGCTGGGCAAAGGCATCCAAGATCATTCGACTCTCTGAAACACATGAAAAGACACATCAGAGACGGATAGCCAAAGACAAGGGGAAGGGGGTAGGTAAGTGAGGGCCTCAGCGTTGAGCATACCATTCAAAAATGTTAAAAATATGTATTTCTACTTTCCATCCCAAACTAAGGGGACGAGATAGGATGCATTAGCTTTCTGTCATTCTGCAACCAGAGGGGTGCCTGAAGAGTTTTCCCCACCCCCTCCCTCCGGGAAATGGCAAGACTGTGTCTTTGGGCACCACATAGAGATTTCCATCGCTGTGGCATTAACTGGCCTGCACAGGTCTGAACCCACAACTTTGGCTTCATTAATATCCTTACTCTAATGAATCGAGCCAGTCACTGCCGACTCAATTCCTCATTGATAGGAGGGCTTACAGCAATCATTACTTCTATTTCTGGAGTGCCCTCATGCCCTTGCTATTAATCAGCTGATACGGTCCCTGCCGAGAGTACGTTGCTCCCAGATGCAAACTGGAGAAGAAAGATAAGTCCTTTTGAAGAGCTCACTAGACATCTAAGGTAAAACAAAGAGTGGCCTATAAGGCAAACGATGACAAGCCCGAAAGCAAAACCGTGTTAGCCAACATCTGTGTTCACTACGCTTTCTTGTCATTTATCTGTGAACTTGGATTTCTCGTCAGGGCCCATGTTTAGGCCAATCTGTGTCAGTATCATGCGGAAAGCAGCAGTGTCTCTCCTTAGAGCCTCTTCCATTAGATTGTCAAGTCTCTTAAAATGGCATGTGTCGAGAGTGATGGTTAGTTCACAGAAACGTATTCAAAAGCATATGAATTGTCAGTCAATGAAAACTAAAAACCAAGTGGAAAGCAATCAGTTTAGAAAAACAAGCAAAACCCCCTCAAACCGTGAAAACATGTTTTCGTGTTGTCTGAGGGTCTTGAAAATTTACCCCAAATGCAAATGTCACAAGGTACGTTCTCTTCTTTCCAGACCACCTCCCAGAATGGACTACTTATAAAAACAGAGCGATGCTCTCTAAGGCTTACGTGGAGGTGGCGGACACCTCTCCTCTCCTCTCCTCCCTCCCCAGGATAATGGCCACAAAATACTGCAGATCTGAGATGCCAGCAACTATTTATGATAGAAATTTAACTAGCTACTTGCTGTCTCTGACCATGTTGATCAGCTGTATTTGGGGGCAGAATAAACTTGAAAAATGAAAAATGGTGAGATGTTTAAGGGCTTCTCTGGGGACAGCAAAGTATATACTGACTATATGCAGGGCCTCTTGTAAACGAATAGGTCTTACTTTAGAGCATTTCTCATAGCCTTGGCTGGGGTGGCTAGAGCACTCTGGGCAGGCTGCGAGTCCACAAGGCTGTTTTCTTCCCGGCCCAGAGCTTTCCCACTCTTAGGACCAATACTACCCTTAGACACAGGCAGGGGGATCCGTACCCTAACCGTCCTCCTCCATCCCACCCTCTCCCCATGGTGAGGTACCCAAGATCCAGGAATTCCTTACTCAAACTGCTTCGAGGGCCTGTGTTGGACTCCTCCCTGAGCCATTCTCCCAAAGACAGACCATGGTGCCAGAGCCTGGAAGTTTGGACTGGGGCATCCATTCCTGTGTATGTGAGGTTCCTCCTAGTGGAAGATGAAGCTGGGGGTGGGGAGAGAAGGCCATGGGCTGGCTGAAAACTCCAAAGTCAAATCTGGTCATTAAGAAGGTGTATTTATCAGGATAGGTGGATGGAACATATTTTATTTAACAGTTAGTTAATTATTTAGATATATGGTATGGAGGCCTGAATTTGCACTCTTGTCCTAAATCCCACAAATATTAGGTAAAGGTCTGTTTTTTTACACAATGATTTTTGAGTCCTGAAGAAAGAACCAGATGTCAGGTACAGTTTCAGGCTAGAACTGATTGATGTGCTGGGAACTTCACTGAAGCAGCAGCAAGGATAAAGTCCACTCGCTTTCTGGGAGAAAAAGGGATGTGGATATGGGCAGCATGTTTGCTGGAACTGATGCCTCTGCGCCCTGCCAGGTGGAAGGGAAGAACTGTGCTCACGATTTAAACCAAAAAGTAATAGGGGAAGACCTCAGATATGTGGGTGTTGTTTCTTTACATTGACCCAAACCAAATAAAGTAAATGGTTGAACCATACAAGAGGGATGACTTAAGATGATGTTGCATTCTCATCTTCACTTCCAGGTTTTTGTTCTTTTATTAGTAAAAATCAAAGGACGATATTGATTGGGAATTTTCAATTCTAGCACACTAGCAGTTTCCATTCATTTTAATCCTATAATCCCATTCCAGACCTGAAGTTGTATTTACTGTTTGCATTTTAATCAGCACAGTCCCAAATGATTTACATCCTATACACTTCTAACATAACCTTGATGAAAGGAGCAAAATATGAAAAGAAAGGCTAAAATAGAAGTGCCTATAAAGAATTGCTTGAATATATTTGTTCCATGTCCTAAGGCACACTCAGTAGCTTTCATCATATTGATAAATCACATTAGGGTATACATTTTAAGGGGAAAAAAACTCTGACTTGGGGATAAGCATGATTTGTTTTTTTAATTGAAGGATAAACTTGTAATATGCTGAGAAAAAATCATTATGTAATATGCTACATTATGAAGATAATGTATTAAAATGCGATCAGAATATCAGAGAGTAGCTACAACCATAAAACAGTTCTTGCCTTCAGTTTTAAAAAAATGCTTCATTCTGAATTTGTTCTGAGAACTGACAGATGCAAAAATAGCAACTGTAAGCCTTAAAGTTGAATTTCTCTTCTTTTTAGTAACTTAAAACATTGAAATAGTGTTTTCACATCAATACGTGGAAGAATATGATGAAAAATATTACTATTACACTTGGCAGAAAACAGCACATTTTTCTACTTACTCCATATTGCAGCCAGCAATACTTTAGCTTTCCAGACAGAATATAATTAGAAATGCAAGTACTGTGCAATGCCCATTACGCTAAGAAATGGAGAAAAGTTCTGTTTTCATATGAACACAATCGAATGGTCACTGACCCATGATTCTTAATTGAGCGAAGTGTGAACATGTATTTTGAATTTTTTTTTAACTGCTTTCCCCCCCTAGTTACAGAATGCTCCACGCAAGCAATGGCAAGGAAGTACACAAAGTCAACAGTTTACAAAGGGGCTTTAACACTACCTACTTTATTCCTAAGTTCTCTAAAAGTAAACACTGCAAAATGTTAATAAATCACAGTCATGAAGCACTGTAAAGTGACCACTTATAATTTATTTTGCTCTGCTGTGCAATCTGTTGGGATAATATCATGTTGCAAATTGTGCCTAGTCTGATTCCAAAATCTGAACCCGTGATTATTTTTTTAATTAAAAAATTCATTTCTAGAAATTCTTCTAAATTTTAAGTGGTTTAATCCATCCTAAATCTGATAAGTGAATAAGGGATGGGAACTCAGCAATCAAACCCAGGCGCCTTTTTGAATGTCCTTCTTTGTAAGTAAAGCCTTGAATGGAATTTGTCCATCACAGCCTATACCCAAGAGTATTCTGTTACCATGAAGGAGATCACAGTCGTCGAGATTAGCGGTAACCTTTTGATTTTAGCCCAGCGAAGGGTGAAATATATTAATATGAAAAATGCAGAAGCAGAAAAAAAATTTTGTGATCTACTATCACGTATCCATACGTTTTATCTACCAAAAGGATTTCCAGCTAGTTCAAAATAGATGATTTCCTTAAAACATTAATATAACTTCTGAAGAGAGGACTTCATGGCATAGAAAATAGAAGTTAGAAAATGAAAGCATCTTTGGGAGCATCACCCTTGTCTTAAATCAATGAACTATGTCTTTTAAAAAAAAGGCCATCCAATTTTTTTTCATAATGGCAAACATCAACACAGCAAAACAGGATGCAATTTTTCTAAATAAATAAATCAATGATGTGTCAAAAATTAACAGATGAGTTAATATACTCGGTGCTATCAAAACCAGATGGTGCTTCCTAATATTCATCCTGCTCAGTCAATCCCTGAATATTTTCTGGACCATCGGTATATAAAATAGGATGCTGCTATTTGTGATGGCAAACAAAAGCAATCATGCCTGCCAAGCACATACTATAACAGGCAGCATTTCAGCTCTGCTAGACAGAAAGTAATTAGAATGCTTTTAATGTCCAAAAGAATGATGCTGATAGGCTGCCACAGATGTGTAGATTTATGAATATTTATATGGTGGTTTATAGCTGACACTTTTATCAGTTGAAGAAGATAAAATATCTGCCTGACTCAAAAGCTTGACAGTCAGGTTAATAAAATCTCATTAAAGAGAATGACCTATGCAATTATATAGGATTTATTGTAATTCATTTTTGATTGTACTCTGCTTAAAGATGCAATTTCCCATTTCCTGATGCCAAATTTAGGCTGCATATCAAGATCTACGTGGGTTTTAACTCTAAGCCTCCCACAGAGGAAAAATATGCTCTTAAAACCATGGTATATTACCCCTTTTAAGGAAAATTATACTCTTCATGAGATTTTATAAGAATGCTGAAAAATCTATTTTTAATCACATATTTCTCCTCTCAATGGTTTATGGCTCTTAATGGCAAATAAGATTCACTTCAACCTTTTCATCTTTTCCCTGCATTTACTCTGGACACTCAGCTATCTCTCTTCTATCTCTGACTTGATTTATCACATGGACGTCTTGACTATTTTCCGTTTACCAGCTAGCTGGAGAGGCTGCAGAACACTTTTGTGAGGGTGCAACAAGCAACTTACCACCTCCCCAGCCCCCTCTCCAGTATGCTTAAATGGTGTCTGTCTCTGCACGCATGCTCATTGGTTCAAAGTGGAAGCACTAGTTCCACAAAGAGCCAATCAGCTCTTCAGGTGACTGTCCCTCTGATGGCCACTCACATCTCTGTGCCTGTTAAGAGATGGCTTTGTCCATCAATGATTAATATTAGGACCATAATTCATGATGTCTAGTACCATGGCTTTTTTTTTCCCCCTGCCAGACCATTTTCCTCACTGCATGGAAGAAACCCACCATCCAGTTCCCATCTTTCCAACAAGCACATGGCATCCTGTACTTGGTGCTATCAAGCTTACCTCTCTATGACCTTAAGAAAAAAAAGGAGCAGCAACAGCAGCCTTGAGAATAAAAGGAAATAAAAAATATAGGGAGTTTGATGGGACATCAGACAAAGCCCCCGTTCACTCTTTTAGACGCAATGATGTTGTGATGTCCACCTGGCAAAATTAACCAGGACAAAATTAACTAGGAAGAAATGCTGAAAGAGAACATTTACAACAAGGTGAAAAGGAAAAACAAACTCCTTGTGAATAGAAGACAGCAAGGACACTGTCAGAGCAGGAAGGAGCATGGAAAAGGACAGCAAGTGGCTGGTGTAGAAAAGAGAAATGCAGGAAAAAGCGGGGTTAAAACTATGGCTGAAAAATGGAAACGAGGGGGCAGATTTAGAGTGTATAAAAGGAAGCAAAAGGTTGATTAAAGACTTCGCAGGCAGATAAAAAGGGGGGAGGGGGGGAAGCCCCCCCCCCCCCCCCGAACGTGGTGGAACTAAGGTTATGCAAAGGGATAGGCAAAACATAGAAAAGGGGAAAAGAACCCAAACACCATATAAAACAAAGATAAAGCAGAACAAGGGAATAAAGATGGGCACGAATGAAGAGAAGAGTCCAAATCGAGAGAGAGAGAAAACACAAACCTTACTCAAAGGGGAGAATGCAAAAGAGTAATAAGGGACAAAATGGAAGTGGGTGGGTAGGCTAACAATAACATAAAAACACAACACAATATCAGGTCAAAACCAACTGGGGGAAAAAAAACCCAACAACAAACCAAGCCACAGACAATAAGAACCCCTACATAAGAACCCCACTCGAAGCCGTCAAACATCTCCAAATCGGTGAGAGATGTGACAGAACAAGTCTTCACTATTACCTGTAATTAGATTTTCTTTCTCAAAACCAATCCTTCATGCGTCAAAATATTGACAAACAACAGAACATTAGCTCAGGCATCTATAACTCATTTAGAGACAATGCTCATATTTTCATCAGGACAAAAGCCTTGGATCCACCGATATGCCAAATTTGGAGGGCTCTAAAATGCCATACAAGGCCCAGAGCAGGAACTTTTCGTTCTCAGGAGCGAGCTAAACGAGGCTCTGCGCCCCGAGGGACCGCAGAGTGCCCTTGGGTGCAGGCCCCAGGCTATGGCCTTTCTACCAGCCCACCTCCCCGGAGCCTCACCCGAAGGAGAGCAGGCTTTTCGGAGGGGCCCTCCTGCAGGCTCCCGGCGGAGAGGAACCTCGTGCCCTGGGGGTGCTCCCCACCAGGCATTTCGTCAGAGCTGGGGCCCAGATGCCCCGGAGGCGCCTTGCAGCCCCATCACTCCCGGCTTGGGGTGGGGGGGGCTTGGACGACGGGTCCCAAGCGCCCCGGGGAGGGGTGTCCCTGGGCTTGGGGGGAGGGGCGAGACGTCCCTCTCCGTAAAGTCCGCCACAGGGGCCAGCGCCCAGCGCCAGGTCCAGCCGCCTGGCCGCTGCAGGGGAGCCCGCTCTCTTGCCCCCACCGGCCGGGACTCCGGGGCGGGTAGGGAAAGAGGGCCGCCGAGCAGGGACCGCGCGCGCACGGGAAACACAAGCGCACAGAAGAAGAAAAAGGGAGCCCCAGAGGCAGCCGAGTGGACCGCGGCAGAGTAAGAGTACATCAAAGAGGTGGTGAAAAAGAGGATCGGAAGGTAAGGAAGGAGAAAGACAAGGAAAAAACAGCGGAGAAGAGAGGTACAGGAAAAGTGGAAGGAAAAAGTGCAGCCGCCGAGGGTAAAGGGAGGGCGTCCCCGAGCGCCGCGCGAGCAGCGCCTGCCTCGCCCCGAGCGGCCGCGGCCGCCACCCTGGGGTGTCCGGCGCGCGACCTCGGCGGCGAGGCTGCCTCCCCGACCCCTCCCCCGAGGGAGCCGGGCCGCGGACCGCCACCGTCCCGCATCCTGGGAGCCACGCCGGATCCCAGCGCGGAGCCACCTGTTAGGAGGCGCGCGCGCCGTCGGAAGCTCCGCACGCGGCGGCGCGGAATCCTCTAGAAGTTGCCGCCGGTGCACGGAGGCCTCGGGGCTGCGCTCCGACGCCCCGACTCTCTCTCAGCCGGGACTGCGCTCGCCCGGCTCCCGTCGCGCCCCTCCCGCCGGGCCCGGCGCGCGCGAAACGGCGTCCGCCATGCCCAGCTTCTGGTGCCCGGGCCCCCACCCCTCCCCGCGGCCGGGCGGGAAGGAAAGTTGCGCCCAGGAGTTGGTCGGTACCTGCACTGAGCTCCAGGCTGGCGCCGTCGCTGCCCGCGCTGCTGCTGCCCGTGGCGGCCGCCGGGCCCGGGCCATACCTGACGACGGCGGCGAAGGACGAGGATGAGGAGGCGGCGGGGGCCGCCGGCGGCGGCGCCGGAGTCCTCAGGTGGCCCTGGGACGCGGCGGGCGTGCAGGATGGAGACGACGACGAGGCGGCGGCGGCGGCCCGGCCGGGCCCGGGGGGGTAGGAGCTCTGCGCCTGGAACTGCTGCGGCGGCTGCGGCGGCGGCGGCGGCGGCTCGCTGCTGCTGATGGAGACGGCGGCGTGCGGCGCGAAGGGCGGCGGGGGCGGCGGCGGCCGGACGTGCGGCAGCTCCACCAGGGTGGGTCTGTCGTAGCGCTTGGCCAGCGCCGGTCTCTTGCTGGGGAACGTCTTGAGGACGCTGTAGGGGCTGCGCTGCTTGTAGATTTTGGGGACGCTGGGCCCCTCCTCCGCCGGCTGCATCTCCTCCTCCATCCTGCGCCTCGGGGCCGGTCCCCGGTCGCACGCCCCCTCCCCGCCGGGCGCCGGGCTCCGAGGGTGCCTCCGCCTCCCGCCCGCCGGCTCTGCCCGAGTGCGCGCGTGTGGGAGGGTGTGTGCCTGTGCCTGGGCCGCCGCCGCCGCCGCCACTGCCGCCTGTCGCTGAGGCTGGCATCGCTGAGCCCCCGCGCGGGGGGCTGCCGCCCGAGCGCTGATTGACAGGCCGCCTCGCCAATGCCTGGAGGGAGAAAGGAGGTAAAGAGCAAGTGTTTAGGGTAATATCTGCTAATGATAATGGGGGCGGGGGCGGGGCCTGGCGCCGCCGCCGCCGCCCGTGGGGTCCGCGCGCCGGGTGTGCGCCTCCGACGGGGGGGAGGGAAGGGAAGAGCCGGATCCCGAGGGCGCGCGGATAAACAGGGCCAGGTCCCGGCCAGCGCGAGACTTTGGAGCCCCAGGTGCGGACTTGGAGGTTTTGCCGCTGCGGGCGGGGTTCAGCTTCGGAAACGAGCTCCTGGCGCCCCCTACGTGACCCCAAACTCTCGGGGTTGCACAGAGGGGCTGGGAGTAGTTGGAGTGGGGTGTGTGTGCTTTGGGAAGGTACTGCAGCCAGTTCTACCCCTCGGGAAATCCTCCCCCGACCTTTTGAAAAGAACATCTTGAAGGATTTGACCTAGGATCGCTTCTCGTTATGCGCCTCTCGGGGTCCGCCCACACCCAGCGCTTGACCTTTGAGCTCCTGCAGATCACAGGAGCTTAGGATCATACGGGATCTCGGACTTCTACATTATTTTATTAATTTCCAGTAGGGGCCCAGAGAATGTAGCAGAATCATTTACCCCATTTTACAGATGAGTAAACAGAGGCCCCGCGAGGTAATTGCCCAAAGCCAGACCTCGGGAGTGTGTGGCCCGGTGCAGACACGCGTCCAGATCATTTGAATTCATATCCTCACTTCTCATAGCACGTAGACTCTGTGCAATTGAGGGAAAAATCTGACCCGATACCTCCCTTTGGGATGGTGATTAGATGCTTTCAACAATGTCATTTGATATATACGTAAATGTGAGAACCAGGGTGGCCCGCTCTATCACTCAGCAAGCTTCTCACTGCATCTGGGGCCATCAGGCCAGTGTTTCTGGAGGACACACAATTCCAGTAATTGATTGAATGAAAGACGAGCTTCTGTGGTTTGGAGGAGGATCCCCATGGAGTAGAGTTGACTTCAAATCTTGAGGAGTGCCCTGGCTTCTCCCAGAGGCTCCTTGGAGCAAATCATCCCTCTATCTCCTAGGCCTGCCGGTGCCAGCATACTCCCTCCCAGAACTGGTTTCCAGCCTGTCAGTCTTCATTCTCCAGGTTAGGAAACTGAGTGCATCTCCTCCTTGATGTGTGACCCTCCTCTCTCCACTCTGAAGTTACATTCCTTTTCGGAGGTTCCTTTCAGTCTTGGAAAAGTGACCCATTTTCTTCTGGGGGTATAGGTCCTTGGCCTCTTATTTCCCATATCTCCCTTACCTTGGACGCCTTCTCTCTCTTGGCTGGTTCAGCTTCTGTGCTCCTCCACCCAGGATGGTCTCCCTCTCTCCTGCAGCTTCTTCAGATCATGCTGTGGGTACCCCCCCTTCCATTTATTAGAGATGAAATAAATAATGCCATAAATAAAAGTATTTGGGAGTCCAGGAACTGTCAGAGCTGATTAGGGCATAGAGGACATTTTCTTTCTCATTATGCAAAAGCATTTCATGGGGAAATAAAAGAGGTTTCATTGTAACTCATGCATGTCATATTTCAAGGAATTCAAGATATTAATCATATTTAACATTATTTGCAACGTTTCTCCCTGGCTTCTGAAAACTGCTAAATGAGGACACGTGGATCACTAGGAAAAAGGGAGACAAGCATGAGAGGGACAGTTAAGAAATAATGAAATGCTGGTAAAAGACAGGGAGAGAGAATGAGATGCCAGAGAGATGTTTCTTAGGCACATAAGTGAGAAATGGGGAGCTTCTTCTGAGATGTGAGACAGCTGAAATTGAATGATATACTGGAGGAAATAAATGATAACAAACCTCCCCACACTTTTTTTTTTCTATAAAGCAGTTCTGAATTTTGCATTGAAATGTTTACCTCCCACTGTACTCCCAGATAATTTGCCAGTAAGTCCTGGCGTTTGAAAAGAAATTTGGGGTAGTGGCAGTGTTTATGTGGGGTGACTTAGAGGAGAGAAATTCTTGAATCCTTCTACTGAAGAAGTAATTTCTTGTACCTGAGAGCTTTGTCTTATGATTATGTATTTTTATTTTTATCATCCTTGCCAACCACTTACATCTTCAGAGACTGGGACCAGTACTTCTGTTGTTATATTTTACCAACTAAAAGGACTTGCCATCTTATACATCACAAAGTGGTCATTTCTATAAAACTAGTGGTTTAGCTTTAAAAGGCAAGGTGGGGGGCAGGAGTCCTAATGGAAAAATATTAGAAATTTGGAAATGATCAATTTACAGATCCTCATGCTAATAGTCACCTACATCTGGGGCCAGAGAAAAATGAAGTGCTTAATAAACACTCTTGAGAAAATAAAATGGGCATTTATTCCAAGTTTGGAGTTGGACTCAATTTTAAACTTGTAACTGACCGTTAATCCCTGCCTGGGATTGTACTTAGCTGAGTATTGTACAGAAATGTAATGTATTGAGGTGTTTGTAAAATCTCTGGTAGCACTTTGTAAGCATCTTTCTGTAAATTGTTGTCTAAATTATCATATGGTGACTTTGCTGATATCTTCTCTTTAGGGTCTCATGGGGACTGATAGGATGGTAATTATACCCAGGCTCTAAATCTCCTTAGATATTTACTCTTCTCACACAAAAGAATAGCGAACTTTTTAAAGCCAAATGGCTCTTTATGGACAGGGTGGTTTTTGATTGGCAGCATGTCAATTCCTTGAGCCATCCAGAATATAGCTTTTAAATAATAAGTCAGCCATGGGAAATGCTTTTTATTGCACCAATTTCAATGATATTTAATGAGCTTCTGATTGACTGTTTGATCTCCCAATGTTTTGTGCTACTTTTAATTCATTTCGTATAATAGAAAAAAAGTAATTGGAATAAAATTTTGTGACAAGATAATGACCTTCCACTTTGAAATTAAATGTCTGATTAGCTTCAACATTTTAATGCTGAGATGATATTGCGGCAGGAACAAGAGTGTGCATACCATCATTTGGTGGGAAAGGGCTGAAGATACTCCTTTGCTTTTCACACTGCATGACAGAGATGGTGAAGTGGCCACAGAATCATAGACTCATAGACTCATAGTACTAGAAGAGACCTTCCTGGTCTTTTATTCTTGTGACTGAGCCTACGCCTATAGTTTTTCTATGACATTGCTAAGTGGTTGTACATACCATGCCTAAATACTTCTGGTGCTGGGGACCTCACTACTTCTGGAAACATCATTCACCCAAGGATTTGTTTGTTGGTTCGTTGATTTTTTTGAAATAAGCTCTATGCCCAGCCTTGGGGGTTGAACTCACGACCCCAAGATTGCATGCTCTACCGACTCAGCCAGCCAGATGCCCCTCACCCACGGATTTATTCAACAGATATTTATTGAGTGCCTACTATGTGCTAGGTACCTTTCTACGCATTGAGGGATATAATAGAAGCAGATCCCAAGATCCTACTATTATAGAATTGGGGTGGGCAGGGAATAAATAAGCTGGAAACTAACCAAACTGTATATTACATTCACATAATGTAATAAGTAAATATGTTATACATATATATTCATGTAGTTAACAGTATACTAATGTAATAAATACAACATATAAAACATATGTAATACTTAATACTATTATTGATCATATTTCAGGTAGAAATAACTATCATAGAAAATAGGATGGGGATGTTACCTTTTTTTTTTAGATTTATTTATTTATTTATTTGACAGAGATCACAAATAGACAGAGGAGCAGGCTGAGAGAGACAGAGGAAGGGAATCATGCTCCCTGCATGATCCTGCCGAGCAGAGAGCCCAATGCGGAGCTCGATCCCAGGACCCTGGGATCATGACCTGAGTTGAAGTCAGAGGCTTTAACCCACTGAGCCATCCAGATGCCCCGGGGATGTTATTTTTTTTTTTTTTTAAGATTTTATTTATTTATTTGACAGAGAGAGATCACAAGTAGGCAGAGAGGCAGGCAGAGAGAGAGAGAGAGGAGGAAGCAGGCTCCCTGCTGAGCAGAGAGCCCGATGCAGGACTCGATCCCAGGACCCTGAGATCATGACCTGAGCCGAAGGCAGCGGCTTAACCACTGAGCCACCCAGGCGCCCGGGGGGATGTTACTTTTGATAAGATAGTTTGAGAAGACCTCTCTGAGGTGGACCACTTGAGCTGGGTGTTTACTGGTGAGAAAGGGCCATCCACAAGAAGAACGCTCTGGGCTGAGGGCAATCAGTGCAGGAGCCATCGGGTAGGAACAGGTTGGATGTTCTCCGGGAGCTGAAGCCAGGATGAGTAGTCGGAGTGTCCAGACAAGGGGCAGAGCAAGGAGATGTGGCTCCAGGGCAGGGTGGGCCCAGCATGTGCTGTGTTTTGTACACCTCAGGAAATGTTTGGCATTCATTTGAAATGCCATGAGAAGCTTGGAAGTGATGAAGCTGGGGAGAGGCACAGCCTGATTGACGTTCTTAAGAGATAATTTTCAGAAAGGTAAAATTACGACTCTCCTAGGTACGCAAAAAAAAAAAAAAAAAAAGAAAGAACAGATGTTAACAATTTTATTTAACTTGTTCGATGCCCTCCTAGTATTCAAAGGAAAAGTCAGAAAAGCACAAATTGGTATGGAAAAAAGGAATGTTGAATTGAACACGGGAAGGGTTTTCCCATGCACAGACTGGATTTCCAGGGGGAGGTGCAGACAGGACAATTTGCATGTCTGTCAGTTATCTAAACTTTCAAAGTTGTAAAAGTTGTTCAAAGACAATGAAAGAACAGAATCAGATAACTTGGAAGGGTGTGCTATATGGAGACAATGCACAGTTATTCACCAAAAGACAATTTCTTTTCTATAATGCTTTTTTTTAAAAAAAACCTTGTTTTGTAGAATTTGTAATTCCTTCACTTCACTCCAGGACATTGCAAAGATCATACAGAAAGGTCCTGGGTACCTTCATTCATTTTTTCCAATGGGTATATTTTATGTAACTATAGTTATAGAAATAAGATCATGCAATATGTGATTTTTTGAGATTTGCTATTTAGTTAAATGGCCTCGAGATCTATCCACGTTGTGTGTAACATTAGTTTCTTCCTTTTTATTGCTGAGTCGTATTCCGCAGGCCTTACGGATGTCCCGCAGTTTGTTTAATCATTCACCAATGGTAGGATATTCTGGTTGTTTTCAGTTTGGGACTCTTACAAACAAGGCTGCCCTGAAAATGCATGAAAAAACACAGGTTTTTGGGGGCGCCTGGGTGGCTCAGTGGGTTAAGCCGCTGCCTTCGGCTCAGGTCATGATCTCGGGGTCCTGGGATCGAGTCCCGCATCGGGCTCTCTGCTCGGCAGGGAGCCTGCTTCCCTCTCTCTCTCTCTCTGACTGCCTCTCCATCTACTTGTGATTTCTCTCTGTCAAATAAATAAATAAAATCTTTAAAAAAAAAAAAAAAAAAAAAAAAAAAAACACAGGTTTTTGTGTGGATGCAAATTTTATTTTGGGAGGAGTAAATGTCCAGGAGTGGATTGCCGGGTCAGTATACAATGTTTTAAAAGATTCATTCTGCGTTATGGACAATGGACTGTGGAGAATCAGACTGGCAGCAGGAAGACAAGCTATTTTCCAAGCCGAGTGACCCTTTTAAAATATAATCATGTCTCTCCACTGCCCTTTATTGTCTTTCTCCTCCATAGAGTAAAATCCAGAGTCTGTGCAATTGCGTACTCATGATCTACAACCATCCCCTGCCTGTTGGACCTCGTTCCTTTTACTCTCCCCCCTTCACTCCACTCCAGCCTCATTGGTCTTGAAGAGGCCTTAATGTCCTGCCTCCAGATTCTTACTCTCCATCTTTTTTTTTAAAGATTTTATTTATTTATTTGACAGAGAGAGATCACAAGTAGGCAGAGAGACAGGCAGGTGGGGTGGTTGGGGAGGGAAGAAGGCTCCCTGCTGAGCAGAGAGCCAGATGTGGGGCTTGATCCCAGCACTGTGGGATCATGACCTGAGCTGAAGGCAGACGCTTTAACCCACTGAGCCACCCAGGCACCCTACTCTCCATCTTTCTTCTGCTTCAAGTGTTCTTTCCCTGCAGGTCTGTATCATTCCCTGTCTTCTCTCTTTCCTGTCTTGGCTCTAGTGTCTCTTTTTCGGTGAGGACCTCACTGTTCACTCTGTTTCTCTTGCAACCCAGGCCTACCCACCCACGGTCCCCATCTCCTTTCCCATCTAGGGCCTGGCACCATCTGCCATGTTGTATGGCGTACTTATTTGTTGTTTGTTTCCCCTGTCCAGAATGGGGACTCCTTTGCGGGGGGGGGGGTGAGGGGAGGGATTTTTGTCCTTCCGTTCTGCTCCCTACTGAGTCCTCAGCATCTAGAATTGTGCCTAGTGCAGAACAGAGGTTTGATGAACATCTGGTGAGCGCACGGATGACTTTAGGAGGCTCTGGTAGTAGTTAAGATGGGAGCTGAGATGAGAGGGCTGGTGCAGTGGCAATGAGGTTGGAAGAAAGTTAGACATATGCACAACATAGTTAGGAAGAGGCCCATTCTGTTTCATACAGCTCTGGATAGCGGAAAGGTGTTCTTTACCCTGAACCCAAATTTGCTCCTTCTAGCTGCTGGCCATTGGGCTATTCAGAGTCTAGTCCCCTCCCTTTCCTTGCTGTGACAGCTTCTAGGACCTTTTCAGAATGGACACATTGTTTTAAAGACTAGAAAAGAACGGTCATCTTTCATCTAATTATTGTTTTTCTTGCTAACTGGATTCCATATGTTTATTAGGACTCTTAGTAGCCAGGGACAGAAACCCAGTGCAAATGGAGTAGGCATAAAAATGCTTTTGGCTGGGGCGCCTGGAGGGCTCAGTGGGTTAAGCTGCTGCCTTCGGCTCAGGCCATGATCTCAGGGTCCTGGGATCGAGTCCCGCATCGGGCTCTCTGCTCAGCAGGGAGCCTGCTTCCTCCTCTCTTTCTCTGCCTGCCTCTCTGCCTACTTGTAATCTCTCTCTGTCAAATAAATAAATAAAATTTAAAAAAAAATGCTTTTGGCTCCCATGACCTTGAAGATGAGTGGTATATCTGGTGAAGGGCGGGCATGGATGCTTCTATGGTGTTATTAGGAATCTACCTCTCTCCATTTCTCACCTCTGATTTTCATTGTGTGTTTTTGTTCTTTGGCAGGCTCTTCCTTCACAGTGTTCACCTGGCCACCAGCAGTGGTCACCTGTGTGGAAAGAGAGCACCACTTTCCCATCGGCTCCAGCAAAAGTACCAGAATTGGCTATCATTGTCTAACTGGGTCAGGATAATGGGTTAGGTCATTTGTTCATTGACCCTTCCACTGGTAGGGGATGTTGGGGCTATTTCCCTTAAAGTGAAAGGAACTAAAGAACAAGGATTTGATGAAATGTCCCCAAAGTTACAAAGCAAACCATTGCAGGATTTAACTCAAGTCAAGTTTCTTCTTTTGAATCAAAGGCACAAATATACCTTGTCAAGCTTAGTAAATTTAATCTTTGATTCTCCATTCTTCACTTTGAGCCAATTTCTAAAAGAATATTTCTCTCAAAGAACTGAAAGCACCCTGGACAGAAGTATGAGCCTGAGAAGTTCATGAGAACAAAGTTGGATATTAAAGCCAGGAGAGAAAATGGTGGCAAGAAAAAAGTCATTTAGCGAAAGTTGAGGAGATGCGGTAACAAGCGAGTCAGGTGGTGGGTTCGGTTTCTGAGAAGAGTCAGCAGGATCTTCCATTTCTCTGTATGAATATTGTACTGCAACAGGACAATATTGTTCCTCCAGAGTACCACAGGAGGACCGGCTTCCATGAAGAGTTCCTGGAATGAGTCAATGACATGCCACCTGGAGGTTTTCTGACTTCACACATTAGAGAGTTTACTGGTATTTCTACAAGTGAATCTATGTCAGATCTCCCCAACCAAGAAAGAAGCTGGATTTGACTAATGCCCTTGGTTGTTCAGAGCACATCACATTGTTCACAGAACTTCTGTAAGTACCCATTTCTGAAAAACAGTAGAAATATGTTCTTGCTGTAAAAATTGTGATAATTTTCTAACTGACTTCGGTAGTGTCGAGGCAGCTGGGCTTTTGGAATTTCTTTTCTAGGCTAAGAAAAGGGAAAGTTTTGTTTTTTGTTCCTCTTTTGTCTTCAAAAGGCAGCTGGTAATAAACTTCACGTGTTGCCTGAAGATCAGCAATGACCCTTGAATCTACTCTTTTCAGGTTATTCAAACTTCTGGGTCTTTTCCCCCACTAGAGACAACATTGAAGGTGAATGATTACAGAATCATAGACTTTTCTTTTCTGCAAGAGATGAAGTTTATTTCCTAGGGCTGTCATAACCAAGTACCATGAACTTAAGCCACAGGGAGATACTGCCTCACAGTTCTAGAGGCCAGAAGTCCAAGAGCATGGTGTCAGCCAAATCAGTTCCTTCTGAGGGCTGGGAAGAAGAGTCTGTCCCATGACCTCCCTTAGCATCTGGTGGCTGGTTTGCTGGCCATCTCTGGTGTTCCCTGGCTTGCGTCATCTGCATGTGACGCTTTCTTTGTGTGCCTGTGTCTGTGTGCCAGTTTCGGTTTGGGGTCCTTTCTTACCTGGCAAACCAACACATATGCCACAGAGGTGGCTTATGCGATCGTCTCTGTCAAACAAACTGAGTTTTGTCAGAAGTGTCAAATGTTTGATTTTTTTTAAACCTTTTTTTTTTTAAAGATTTTATTTATTTATTTGACAGACAGAGATCACAAGTAGGCAGAGAAGCAGGCAGAGAGAGAGGGGGAAGCAGGCTCTCTGCCAAGTCCCGATGCAGGACTTGATCCCAGGACCCTGAGATCATGACCTGATCTGAAGGCAGAGGCTTAACCCGCTGAGCCATCCAGGTACCCGCCCTTTTTAAAAAAAAGATTTATTTATTTTTTTTTAGAGTGGGGGTGGGCAGAAGCAGAGGGAGAGAGAGTCTTAAATAGACTCTGCACTCAGCATAGAGCCTGACATGGGGCTTGATCTCATGACCCTGAGATCAAGACCTGAGCTGAAATGGAGAGTCAGATGCTTAATCGATGGCACCACTGGGGCACCCCAAGTGTTTGATTTTTTTTTTTTTTTGAAACAAGTCTATCAGAATTTGAATAATTATCTCTATCTCCATCTATGTAGACAGAAGACCAATGCAAACAATAGATATGCACATTTGTACAAACAGTGGTTTCCCATGAGGCCACAGAACACAGGGCCAGTGTGTAAGTGATGTTAAGGAAATGCCTTTGTTGGTGTGCCTGGGTGGCTCTGTCAGTTAAGTGTCTGCCTTCAGCTCAGGTCATGATATCAGGGTCCTCGGATCAATCCCTGCATCAGGCTCCCTGCTCAGCAGGGAGTCTGCTTATCCTTCTCCCTCTGTCTGCTGCTCACCCTGCTTGTGCTCTCTCTGTCAAATAAATAAAATAAAATCTTAAAAAAAAAAAAAACGAACAGGGCCCTGATCATTCCTGTCATATGCTTGGAGATGTCCACTGTGCTTTAATGAATTTAAGCACACCCCAGGAGATCTGAGGGAGAGTTACACAGGGTGAAAACATCCGTGCCTTTTCCAACTCCACCCCCAAGGGCGTAGTCAGAGTGCAAGTTATTCTAGTTGAAGCAAACATAAACATCATTAAAAACATGTATAAATTATAAGAAAAAACATGTATAAATTATTTTTAGTCAGCCAAATTTAATCTTGGCTGACTTAACCTTGGTTGGGAGAATTTTGAAAAATACTGATGCCCAGCCCTTTCCCCAGACCAGTTAAAACAGAATCTCTGGGGCAAGACCTTGGCACTGGTGTTTAAAAAATCTCCTCTCTTGAGAACCACTGCTTGAAGCAATGGTGAGGTAAGCACTTGGAAGACCAGTTCACATTGGGGTGCTTGAGCATGTTGGTGTTTATGAGCAAACAGGGTATGTCGCTGTCTTCTCAAAGACAGGCTAAGTTACTGCAGTTAGAGGGTAATCACGTTGGCCTGAAGTCCGGGCTAAGTGGGGCGTGAAAAAGAAAGAAATGGATTAAAATCAGGAGATGATTCAAACTAAAAGACAGGTTTATCGGGTATAAAAGGAGCTCGGTACTTTGTAAGAGAGGGAAATACATTCAGCTCAGGCAGGTGCCTTCTGGGAGAGGTCAAGGCAATGATTTAAACTTTTAGTCTTTCATATTATGACTCCTTTGGTTGCAAGAGACAGAAATCCAACTCAAACCAGATGAGCACAAAGGGGAAATTTATTGGCTCACTCAACTTGGAAGGATGCTAGGGTATCTCACAGAAAGGAAGAAAAGACTCTAGGAATTAGAGTCTTTGAGATTAAAAAAAAACTGGCTCACTGATTCCAGAATTTTCTCCCTCTCCACCCTATTCATCTCTCCATGTTGCAAGAAAGGTGGCCCCCAGCACACACAAAGTGTCATCTTCCCAGCTTAAAATCCACAACAGAAAGAACTGTCAAATGCTATCCTTGGACTGGTCTTTTATTGCTTGGGAGAGAAGGTTCTGTTATCGGCTGGGTCTGGATCACAGGGCCACCCACTGGAACTGCTTCCCTAAGGAAGGGATGCTGGGTAGACCAGAGCACCTGCTCTCTTGGAGAGCAAACTAATAGCCCTCTTTCAGCCTTTAATAAAAACCATTTTTGTGGGATAAAAATGTTCCCTTAAATCAAGGGAAAAGCCTTCTATGGAATTGTAAGGGAAAATCGAAATGACAAAGGAAGACAATCTTGAATGTCAAAAGCTAGTTTTATGCTTCACGCTCTCTCCTTTCTAGTCGGTGAAATTTAGGAGGATTGCTCTGGACTTGTTTGTTCAGGGACAGATACACCTGTGCAAACAATGAGTTGACTTGCGACACAGTCTGCTCTGTAAAGCAAGTGACGTATTTTTTGTAATATGCATGACAGCAGCTATCACTTAGCTCTTACTTTCCCTTTAATGAAAGAGCCCAGTGGTTTGGTTTTGTTCTGTATTTTTTTTTTTTCCCTCCTCCAACTGGGATTCCTTCCCAAGAAAAAGGTCATTCTTGAATCCAGAAGTTAAGAGCAGATGTAGGGGTGTGCCTCCTGCCTAGCAGACCACCCGTGTTGAACCTACAGGGGCATTTGTTTTCAGTCCATTGACACGATCATAGGTGTTTAGAATTTCTAACAACATAGATACGGTTTCAAGTGTAGAATTTATTTATTTTTTTTTAGAGTCCAGTTGAAAGGGATCCTATTTTTTTTTTTTCCCTGAGAAACTTGAAAGCTGCTCTGTGTCCCAAAGGTGTCATTTTTCCAGTAGAAGGGTAGCAGGAGTGTTGTTCTGAAAAAAAAATCTGAGTGGCACAGTGTAGAATTAGAAAGTTGTAGGCTGTGCTAACTCTCCTTTATCCATGTGTCTTAGAGGCAGGAGAACGTGGAAGATAGCGGCATGAGCTCGGGAGCTCATCACTTGGGTTTCATGTTGGCTCTTCCATTTAATAGCTCTGTGAGCTTGTACCACTTACTTAACCTTCAGTGCCTTAATTTCCCTGTTTATGAAATGGGGATAATAATAATACCCACTTGGCTGCACGGTTCAAGGAATAAATACGTGGCACGTAAACAGAATCTGGCACAGAGAAAACACTCAGTAAATCTTGATTCTTATCATTGTCTTTGTCATCATTAGTTAAATCAGATGAAATCTTTGTGTCTATCTCGATCCCAAACAACTGGCCCTGAGGGAGATCTCTGTATCTTCCACTTGTCTGCTGGCTTTACTCTAAGCTTTGTGAAGAGTCTAGACAGTCAAACCAGCACCACCAGACCCAAATTTAGGTGTCACCCTTTATTGGCTCTGAGAGGGTGGTCGAGTTGTGTGACTGGGCGGATTAGGCAAGCCTCTGAGTCCCACTTTCCTCAGTTCTGAACCCCGGAAAACCACACAGAACTCCCTCATCTGCTGGTCGGGCAGATGGAGGAGGTCACATTTGCCGGCAGCCCCAAGCCTGAGCCCTCCCTGCCCCAGCAGTGGGTGGCCCGTGGCTCAGATGTACTCCATCTCTCCTTTCCATCCACTGGTAATATTTTAGTAAATGGAAGACACCCTATAATGCACTGTGACTTGTTTTTAAGTCCCCCATTTGGTGCCTGTCTCATTCTCAAATGTTTTGCTATTCTGGATTTCACGAAATAGTTCAGTTGCCAAAATTGGTTGAATAAGCTACTTTCAAGATTAGTCAAGTGATACAACATACTGCTGCTGTTCAGGGTGGTTCTAGCAATTCCCCAGCACGGAACCATTCTGTAAGAGAGTGTTTTGGTGAAAGGGGGGATTTCTGAAATTCACATTATAAGAACTCTGGAAACTCCCTGTGTCATAGAAATCTCTTCCCTTCCTAAACCAGAGCGTCAAGATAAATTAAGGCACAGATCATCATCAAGTCCCCTTACATGAAGTATCCAAAGAGAAAAACTTTAAATTTATTGTTCTTGCTTCAACGGTGAGGTCTCCCATCTTGGACTACTGGTTTAGTCCTATCTGGATGGCCTCAGGTTCTAACCCTAGCTATTTAATTTCAACTCAGTTCAGTAGCTCATGTTTATGGATAAATGAGCAAAACAGTAAAGATCAAAAGCAAAAAATAAAATTACTATGGAATTCAATATTTCAGAAGCTGGAGTCGGGTAAATGTTAGTGAAGTGTAGCATTCAGAACGAAAGGCCCTCACTTATGATAATGCGCCTAACAAGGAAATGAGATTGACACAGCAATTCTCTGTTTTTCTTGTCCCCTGAGGTTAGAGATTATGCAGTGCATGTTTCTGTTTTTAGCTTCTTTGGTAATTCCTATGGTGAGAGACTACACTCTGCATATTTGTCAAGGTTGCACTCCTGTAAGGTGCTGGGTCTTTGAGGTAGTGCAGGAAACACTGCCTCATCTGAGCCTTGAGCACCCCGGCTCCCCACGCCAGCTGCCCCTGGATGCCCAGGGCCCCCTTCCCGTGGCTGGTTTCTGTATTCACGTTCAGCTGCCAGGGAATTCCACAGAGGAAACGTACGTCTATCTTAACAACAGGGGTTGCTTCGAGAAATGTGGAAATGGGTGGCCAGTGACAAGATGTTTACGTTCTTTATTTGATGTCTTCTTATATCCTGAAGCCTTTTAACCCCCAACTGAAAATAAACTCAGAACAAGATCAGCATGGATTTGAATGAAAAAACAAACTAGTTAGGTTTCTTTTGTGTGTGACCAAAACATGTCCATCCCGTGTTTCTCTGATTCTAGTTGTCGTAGCTGAATCCTAGGGTAGAAGCAAAGGGCCATATTGACGGGTGGCAGGCAGGAAGGTTGCAGGGGTAACAGGTTCACCAGAACAGCAAGGTTGAGCAGTAGGAACCAAGGACTTGGTGCTGGCAGGACTCCTTCCCTCCCACCCCCTACTCAGCCCTGTGTATCTTGGTTTCTCTCTGTGAGTTGTCCTTGTTCATCCCTACTGAAGAGGGCCCATCTGCCCACCAGAGCGATCTTACATTCACTCTTAGCCTCAGTGCAGTGTTCAGTGTGCTTTCTTCCAGTACTTGGATATAAATCCCAGACTGGGACATCAATCCACTCCACTCTGGAATAGATGCCCACCCCTTGGGCCAATCCATTTCTGTTGCCAAAGAACGGCTATTACAGTTGGTTGATCTGGGTCTGCTGCTTACTGCTGTGGCCAGAAGCAGAGTTTCCATTCCCAGGAGGAGGAGAAGGATGAGATCATTGTCCCTGGAGTCCAGGACAGTCCATCCTTTAGCTGCCTGTGACATGCATATCATAAAACCACAAGAATGCCTTCATTTATGGCAACTATCCCATGTTCAACCAAACTATGCTTATAAACTCCTTATCAAGAGAAGCAACCTAATGTCACAGCTAGTTATTACATCCAGCTCCAAGGTTAGCATTTCTACATAATCCCTTTTCCTCTGGGTCAGGTTCAAGTATGTCTCTGTGGTCTGGCAACCCATGACTAACAGTCTCCAAAATACCCAGCTCATAATGGCGGAGGTAAAAGGATAAGTGTCATTAAAAGCTCGTAAAAAGGAAAAGGGAAACCAAAATGCGGCAGTCACAGTCCTCAGCCTTTTCCATTTCCTACTGGACAGGGATGGCAAGGAGTTCTTTCTCCTGCACTGAGTCCCCTCCGTGTGAAGTGGCTCTCCTGGCAAGCTTAAAACTATACAAAAGGAGGGGCGGGCACATTTCTTTGAGGAGACCTGGAAGTCACTCTGATGCCTCGTGTCTGTGCCATCCTCAGGCCAGTCTGTTTATGGGGGCGTGATGAACTTGTCATATCTGTTTATGGGGGCGTGATGAGCTTGTCATAGATCCCGAAACCCAGGCCCGGCTTCACAGGCCACTGATTCAGGAGCTACTCTCAGGCCTGCCCGCGAGGATGTAGTTTAGATGACAAAACATTCACTTTTTAGAGACTGGCTTTTTCTTTCCTTTAAAACAATTTGGGGGGGGGCGCCTGGGTGGCTCAGTGGGTTCAAGCCTCTGCCTTCGGCTCAGGTCATGATCTCAGGGTGCTGGGATCAAGCCCCACATCGGGCTCTCTGCTCAGCAGGGAACCTGCTTCCTCCTCTCTCTCTCTCTGCCTACTTGTGATCTCTGTCTGTCAAATAAATTAAATCTAAAAAAAAAATTATAAAAATTTTTTTTAAAATTTGAGATTAGTTGACCCACAAGGTTACATTAGCTTTGCATGTGTCAGAGTCTTTCTTTTGTGCCTGAACCATTTGTGTTGGAAGCCTTTCTACTATACCGTATGCCCTTCTCTGCCTCTAGAAAGATATGAGTAATCCACATTCATTGTGAAAAAGGAAAAAATACAGATGAACCACAAAAGTACTGCCCATCGTACCGCAGTCCAGAGATGACTGCCAGCACCTGACTTACATTCTTCTGGATGTTCTGTTCTGGTTTGTGCCTGTGTGCTTGTGCCTGTGTGCTTGTGTGCATGTTGAGTGGAAATGGAATCCCATCATGCAACTTCTCTAAAGCCTGCCTGCGTTCCCCCTCCGGCCTTCCTAGGAGGTGATAAGATGACTCAAGGGACAGGGAAGAGGATTGGCCTCTCTGAGTGCCCTGGTATATGGCCATCATCTCATTTAATCAGGATTACGTACCCAGGGCAGGACAGTGAGTCGTGGTCCCAGGCGAGGACTCAGGCACTGTATATATCCCGAACCTGCCCCCTGGCCTCCCCCTCCTCACTCCTGACGCTTAGTTCCGCTGGGGAGAGCCCCTTTCCTCCGGCCCTCCTTTCTTCTCTTTGTGACAGAGACCCCTGATGTCTTCTGTTTGCAGGTTTGTGTGAGGTTTTCCGGGACATTTTAATGGTTTCTGGGACCTGGAATGGAAACCATTCCATAACGATCCTGGAATCTCTAGGAACAAAGGTCACCATCAAACAGATATGGAAACTGATGCGACTCCATTTTTGAGAAAGACTCGGTCTCTGCTGTTTTCCTGCTAGGCGCCACCTACCCACGTTTTATACTTCACCTTGCATCTCAGTAAACTAAAGAAGCTATGTTCCCACCCCGGGGGTAGGGGAAGCAAGAAACTCATTCTCTGAGTTTTGTCCTTGGCCCCCAAAGCCTTGATGACATCTAAGAAGAACTGGATCCCAAAGGTAGTCCCAGACATTAGCTTTGAACAAACCTCGGCCAGCTCTGACATCAATACCCCCTGCTTTCAATGATTTATGAAATAACACTTATTATTTACCTGTCACCCTCCTCTTTGATCAGAGCTCCCCCCCCTCCAGATTCCTGAAAATACACATACCATGGACCCCTTTCTAATATAAACCTCTAATTCCAAGCAACAACAAGACTTACTCTCCTTTCTGAATCTCTCAGACTCTCGGTCTGCTATAATCTTTCACTGAATGCCATTCAGTAAACTTTGCTGTACTTCCTCTTGGCTTGGATTTTATTTCTATCCTACACGAGGCCAAGGATCCTCTTGACTGGTCCTGCCGGACCCTCTCTGTGTCTTTGGACCTGGCTCGCCTACATCAAAGCAGATGGTTCTTTTCCTCAAGACTGCATTGAGGTTATGAGACATATACAATCTTTGGCTTCTTCCTTTTTCCCTCTCCTTATGTACTCTTCAGCCACGGTAACCCCACACCTCCAGTGTGGTCCAGGAGCTGTTGATGTGGGCATGTTTATGGCCTGAGTTGTTGTGGAGGGGCAACTCTGTTCTGTCTTGTACCTACCCTGTGCATCTCTGTGCCAGGTTTAAAAGGACAGGATTGCTATTTTCTGCATTTTTGCAAATGACCTCTCAGCCCAGTTTTGGATATCTCAGTGGGAGTATTGGAGTTGAGTTGGTGGGTGTGTAAGATCTCTTGAAGTTTAAGCCTTAAACTCGGGGGGAGGGGCGGCATCAGGTCATAGATGTCTAACGCGTGAAATGCTGCTGCCAGAGTAATGCTTTTTATTTATTTATTTTTTAGCATTTTAAAGAAAGATTTTATTTATTCATTTAAGAGGGAGAGAGACAGCACAAGCGGGGGAGAGGGAGAAGCAGACTCCCCGCTGGCTGGGAGCCTAATGTGGGGTTCAATCTCAGGACTTGGAGTTCATGACCCGAGTGGAAGGCAGATGCTTAACCGTTTGAGCCACCCAGGCGCCCCTGGAGTAATGCTTTTTAAAGGGAAGTTGGGTCATGTCATTGCTTTACTCAGATCTCCTGCGCTTTACCCTCTCACTCCCACCAAAGCTCACACCAGACCTGCATGCCCCTCTGGTACCATGCCTCTGATCGCACCTCCAGCAACCAGCACACTCTGTCCGCACCAGCCTTGCTGTTTCTGGGACACCTGCGGAGCAGCCCCCATTTCAGGGTCTTTCTGCTCGCTGTTCCTTCTGCCTGGAACTTCCCCTCCCTGCCCCCATTCTCATGACCTGTCCCTTCAGCATCCCCAAGTCTGTGATCAGATTCCTGGCATGAGTACATGAGGCCTGGCGAAGACCACAGTCTCACCTCGTGAGACAGGCCCTGCCCGGCTCTGATGCTCACCAGCCTCCTCTCTCGTTTCTCTCCCAAGTCTTCAGAACTAATACTTTCCCCCCTTGCTTCCTTCGTTTATGGTCTACCTCTCCTCACTGGGATGCAGACCCCATGAAGGCTGAGAGTTTTGCTGACCGTAATATTCCCAGCCCCTAAAACAGTGCCTGGCTCACCACCTATTTGCTAAATGAAGGAGCTGAAGGCAGTTTCCTCAGAGGCTGAATGCTCATCGCCTGGAACCCCCTTCTTTTTATAAGTACGATGTCCACTCATTGATGGAATAGATAACTTTTTGTGAGTTGGCGATAAACTCAAATCTCTTTGCCTCTTGATTTTCATTATGAAATTAAAGATGCATTTCTATATTAAAAAAAAAAACACAACAAACCTCCCATGGAGATTAAACAAGGATTAGGAAAACTTCCAAGCTTTTGACATTCTGGGCATCATTGTCGCGCTGTGTGTGCTTGCTGCCTTGGCATTCACTCATCAGTTCCTTCTCCTTTGTAACATTTGCAGCCCGTGGTGGTGATTCTAATGCTGTCTCTCTCTCCAAGGAGGGCATTTTTTTTTTTTAATGCCAGGATCCCCTCACCTCCTACGCATAATGTTCTGAACTTTCTTCTCTTTGCCTTCTCCTTATGCCTTATACCCAAAGGGTATGGAGCAGAGCACTCTGCAGGTACAAATGACACCACGGCCACATCAGTTTAAATTTCCTGCTCTTCTTCTCATTCTGTAGAGTCTCTTGCTCCACAAACACCCCGCCTAGTGAACACTGCTTGGAGTCCTCCCGGGGAGGCCCATAGAGACCAGATATGGGCAACATTTGGCGCCCATCACACTTCTGGTCTTGTGCTGGCTCTTCTTTGTTGATACTCAGGCCAAAGACCTTGCTCGGAGGACTCACCCCTTCATCAGTGGTGCTGTCGTCTCCCAGGGTTGCTCCCTCTCAGTGCTCTAACGGCCGCTAGTTCTCGGGGCGCCCAGGGAGTCCTCACTTCTGAGAAGTGGGGGAATGACCTAGTGCCAAGGACATTACTGCACGGGGCACTGAAAAGCACCACCTGGGTGTGTCTTTCTGGATGCTCTTTGCTTAATATCTGCTGGAAGCTTCGGAATGATGGTTGACCCGACTTCTACCATTCCTCCTAATGTTCCAAGAAATTTTAAGGTCAGGTTTTGATCAGAGCTCAAGTCCAAGATTCCATGAGCTTCCTGACCCTGTAGGTGTACCTGAAATTATTTGAATGATCTCATTAGGGAGTTTTGGGAATGGCAGCCTTGACAAAATGATCCACAACTTGCTCCAAGGATAACTGTGCCTCCCCCCCCCCCCCCCAATAAGGGACCTTGTTGCTTTAATAAAGTAGAACCGTTGTAAGTATCCATGGTCATTTCAACACATAGCTCAGGTTGTGTTCACTTCCTTCATTTCTTTACTCCCCAGAACCACCAAACACTTAGTCCATGCTAGGTGCTGGGAACACAACAGTGAGCACTACGGACATGACTTCTGCCCACCAGTTACTCAGCTGGAGTCTGGTAAAAGAGGCAGATATTAAACAGGTAAATTCATGTTGATTACAGGTACATTAAGAGCATTAAAGGAAAAGTCCAGGTTTTCTGAGACCATATGAGAGGGGGCAGTGGGACGGCCTGCAGGGGTGTGGGAAAGGAATCAGGGACAGCCTCTCCACGGGACAAATAATGAGGGAAGCAGAGACGTGAAATGTGGATAGGAGTTATTTAGGAGTAAAGAGAAGAATGTTCCAGGCAGAGGGGGGATTTATCAAGGTTTCAGGGATCTGTACATACATAAATTTTAATTTATCAATAATAGAATGGTTGACTGTGGCATGTTGACTCCAGTTTAAACATGGTTGTAGTAATAGCCAGAACAATCCATCTTATTCCCTGTGATTTGGGCCACGTTTCTTTGCATCTGCCTCTACTCCGATAATACCAGTATTAACTAGGTATCAATGAGAATACCAGGAATCTTTGAGCAATTTTTGGGGTCCAGTTTTGTTTATTTAATCACTCCCAAAGCTAGTCCTGTGCTTAAGCCATGGAGTTTCATCATTTCTAGGTGTGTTTTCAGTGGGAATGTTTTGGAAGGCTGGGTCAGCCCACGAAAGGCCCCTGAGAGCACGTTAAGGGAAGCCCCTGCATCCCAAGGCACAGTTGAAGCAAAAAGCAGGGTCTACAGACGTGCAACAGGGATTTCAGTATTGAAACCTTGGACATTAGGCCTTGGAGATGTGGCTTGATGAGAAGCAGAATTAATGCCCTGTGTGGGGACAAATGGTTTTTGGAAACAGATATGATTTTTCTGGCAGGGAGTGGGTAAAAGCAAGAAGCCAGGGATCCCTTTGTGTGGAGACATTGGGACCGAGTTCACTGTTCACACATCACGGACCACAGGCTTGTGAGGAACAATAGTCAGGGGACCCTTTTCTACCGTTCACAAACCCATCTCTATTTCTTCTGAATCTAAGCCCAAGACAAAAAATATGGATGTCAAAACAACTGGTACTTTTGAGCGGTATGTATGTGGCACTGCCCATGTCCCTTGTTGATGCCAGTTTTGACAGTGTTCCCATCTTTGCTTTGGAGAGTACTGACTGGCACACTGAGAGGTTTAAAGCTGCCTTGTGAACCGTGCGTGAGCGTCTCAGCCGTTCATTCAATCAGCACCCGTTTATTGAGCACCTACCATGTGTTGGGTGCTATTTCATGAACTGGTGGTGAAATGAATGAATTTCTTATTCTAGTGGGCTCACATTTAATTGAGAGACATAGGCAGTAAAAAAGTACATACATAAATAGAGGAATGTGTTATTACTATAACTGCCAAGAAGGAAAAATGACAGGAGATAGAGAGGGACGTGGGTAGGGCTGTACTGGTTTGTATAGGGCAGCCAGCAAGACCTCTCTGAGCAGATAACATCTGAGCAAAGATCTGAAAGAAAGAAAGGAAGGGACCACTGGTTTTGTGGCATCCTACCCAAGTGAACGGCAAATGCAAAGGAGCTGCAAAGAGAGTATGTTTGGCTTGTTCAAGAGATAGTAAGGACAGTAACATGGTAGAGTGGGACATCAAGATGGCGGTGGGGGTTGGGATGTGGGCTGACGCACCCGGAGAAGGAAGGTGTGGTAGGATGTGAAAGACTGAGTTGTGGTCAGAGACTAGAACAAGCTGGGCAAGGTGTAGACTTTGGGTTTTCTCTGTGTGAGTGGCAGTCACTGGAGGGTCTTGAACATCATCTATGACATGATCAGAAGTGGGTTTTATTCAAGAGACTTTGGGGGTGACAGAGACCTTGGTTGTTGGGCTGGGAATGGTTGTTCCTTAGAAGTGCTCTAGGTCTCCTACCTTCTTCCATCGGGCCAACTTCACTGACCTATTTTACGTATTTGGCTTCTGGATAGATTAAAAAGAATTTAAAAAAAATTTTTAAGTATTTTATTTTATTTTTAAAATTATTTTTAAAGACTTTATGTATTTATATGATAGAAAGAGCACAAGCAGGGGGAGCAGCAGAGAGAGAGAAGCCTTGGAATCATGACCTGAGCCAAAGGCACACATTTAATTGATTGAGCACTCAGGCACTCCTTTATTTTATTTTTATTTTTAAAAAGATTTTATTGTATTTTTTAAAAAAGATTTTGAGAGAGAGACAGGGAGAGAGAGAGAGAGAGGGAGAGAGAACATAAGTGGGAGGGTGGGACAGAGGGAGAAGCAGGTTCCCCACTGAGGGCGGGGCCGGGATGCAGGGCTTGATCCCAGGACCCTGGCATCACAACCTGAGCCAAATGCAGATGCTTAAGTGACTGAGCCACACAGACACCCTGATTTTATTGTATTTTTTAAAAAGATTTTTATGAATTTATTTGACAGAGATCACAAGTAGGCGGAGAGGCAGGCAGAGAGAGAGGAAGGGAAGCAGGCTCCCTGCTGAGCAGAGAGCCCAATGTGGGGCTTGATCCCAGGACACTGAGCTGAAGGCAGAGGCTTAACCCACTGAGCTACCCAGGTGCCACTGTTTTTTAAGTAATCTCTACACCCCACATGGGGCTCAAACTTACAATGCTGAGATCAAGAGTCATATGCTCTACAGACTAAGCCAGCCAGGTGCCTCTGGGTAGATTTTTTTTTTTTTAAAGAAAGGTTCTTATTGTCTTAAAATTTTCTGAAAATTGTTGTTTTATGTTGCCTGTGGTATTTATAAAAATAAGTGGCAAGTGGAAAAATTAAAGTCAAAGGAAATGAATATCTTATAAATTTTGCTCCATTAAGGCAAAGAAGGAAACTACTATGAAGACAAGAGGGGGTCAGTCTCCACCTCAGCTAGACCACCTGTTTTTGAGCCAGATGTATTGTTCCTTTGTCTTTATTACAAAGGAAAATGGCAAGATTAAAAGTGAGGATTATTTCATTTAGTATTACTATTTTTTAGCAGGCACCATGCCCTACATGGGACTTGAACTCATGACTCCAAGCTCAAGAGTCGCATGTTCTACTGACTGAACCTGCCAGGTGCCCCCAAAGTAAGTATAATTTAGAGAATTTATAATACCTTGTAGTCATGTGGGAATAGAAGTCTGTTCAGAACGGGTGGATTGTTCACATCCGGCTTTAGGAACATGTGTAGTCAAGGTGGGGAATGTCGGATAGTGTGAAACTGCGGTTCAAAGACATACACTGCAAATTAATATCATATGTAATAGAACTGGTCCTTTTCTCTTCTTTCTCTTCGTATTACATTGGTGAATAGGAAAATACATATAATATTTGAATTTAAAAAATGATATTGTAAGAAGTTTTCAGGAATTTTAAAATTCATTATCCTGGAGAGATACTTCCTTATTAACTTGTTGACTGACATTTATTGAGTGACAACAATGTTCTAGGGCCTGTGATTTAATATGCTTGATTTAAAAAAAAAACATAAATCCTTTAAACCTCAAAACCCCAGTAAAATATGTCATGGTTTATAAGAAGCCTGTTCCCCCACCAAGTTTCGTGTGGAGCATTTTGCATGCATTAACCCCTTCGATCCCCACAACCACCCCAAACTCGGCATTGTTTTATCCATTTTGTAGAGAAGGAAACGGAATCACAGAAAGTAAAGTGATCCACTTGGCATCATTAAGCGAAGGAGTAGTAGAGGTGGGCTTGGGAGGTGGATCTGCTGGCTCCTAGGCCAGCCTTTTTGCTGCTGCACAGAGCCAGCTGCCAGGCTGGGAGAGGTGGTTTATCTGGAAGGTTCAAGATGGAGTCCAGATCTAGGTGGTAGAGCGAGAGATTGACATCCTCGGCACCTTCTCTGAAAACCTATTTTTACTTGAGTCCCTCATCTGGTGATCACATAGAAACCGTTCCTAATGCTCTGGGAAACTTATAAGCATTTTTTGTGGTTTGGGGGGGTAGGTTATTTACCATCTGCCGTAGACTGTCTAAAACATGACATGATAAAACCTCAGAACTTTGATATCCATTAAATTTTATTAATGGTGCTTGTCAGCAAAGTACGTCCTTGGATGGGAATCCGTGCTACAGAGATATGTTGGTCCAAGTGTTTCTCCGCAAGACATAAGAAATCTTGGAATATTGGTCATTAGGATGTCCACTGCTCTAATCACTTTATTTCTTAGTCCCCAAAATATGAAAGCCTTGTCTATATTCTTTGGATCTTAACGTCTTAAAAAAAATGAAATTGATCAATTAGATATTGACACTAAAGGGGGGAGGACTGACATAATTTATGGGACTGTGCCTAGGTCACAGTGTATTCACTGATGTTGTGAAAACAAAATCTTTTTAGCAGGAGTCAGTCAGGCTGATGAGGAATGAAAATGACCTCAGATCATCTTCCATGCCCTCTCGTTCTCTCTCTGTCTCTCTCCATCACTCTGCTGCTCTCCCTTCATCTGAAAGAAAAAAAAGTATGAGGGAATTTCAAAAAGCAGGATCAAAAAATGGGGGCCCAGCCCAGTAGGCTTTTAAAACACATTGTAAGTTTACAAATACTAAAACAGTGCTTGGCCTGGAATGAGGCAGCAGACGACGAATCAGCTGAGGAGGTCAAGAAGCAGACTCGCTTCCAGTTGAATAAAGGAAAACCGAAATCAGGGAGTAACCGGATGGATTTTATTCCGAAAATAATTTTTGAGTAATTTTCTAATTCCTTAGGAATAAAGAATGACAATGTGTTTCCTCACTGCTTACATCAAAACACATTCAATTTGGAGATTTTAATGTAAAAGCAAAACTCCATAGAATGTTAGAATGAAAATAAGTACCTTCTGATGACAAAAGGCCAGAAATAAACATAGCTGATCAATTTTATTACATTTGAATTAAGAATTTCTATATGATTAAAAACGCAATATGCAATTGAAAAGCATATAAACTTGGGCCAAAATGTGCAATCATATAAAAGTTAACATCTTTATCATATAGTGAGCCCGTATAAGAATAAAAGATCATCACCCCAATATCATAATTTAAGTTCATGAACAAAACTTCACTGAAGAAACAACTGTTTAGTAAGTGTTTTAAAAAATGCTTTTATGGGTGTCTGGGTGGCTCAGTTGTTAAGCGTCTGCCTTTGGCTCAGGTTATGATCCTGGGGTCCTGGGATGGAGCCCCACTTCAGGCTTTCTGCTCCACGGAAGCCTGCTTCTTCCTCTTCCCCTCTCCCTGCTTGTGTTCCCTCTCTCGCTGTGTCTCTCTCTGTCAAATAAATAAATAAAATCTTAAAAAAAATACTTTTAATGTCACAAGTAATCAAATTATGCATTTTGAAACAAAGAAGTTGCAGTTTTTGCATATCAAACTCTTAGAGTTTATAAAGCATAATGTCCATTCTTGCTTGGGGTATAGGGAAATTTGCACTAAGGATGAGAAGGTTATATAACATTTCTGGTAAAAAAAAAATTGACATTGTGCATCAGAAAACATTAAAATTGTTAGTAGCTTTAGATGCGGTAATCTCATTTAAAGTATTTATCTTAAGGAAATAATTAGGAATGTGGACAAAAATGTTTGAACAAACATACTATGGCATTAAAAATCATAAATCTTTAATGCTATAGGAAATTGCTCACGATAAAATTATAAGTAAAAAAAGAAATTCCACTTGATTAAGAGCAAATATATACATGCACATGGTTATCAAGAGAAAATACATTAACTCGTTAATAGTGATTATTTCTGATACTATAGATGATTTTATTTCTATCTTTAAACTTTCATGAGTTCTCTGAAGTTCCTACAAAGCTTATATACTTCCTCTACACTTCAAAGAAAAAGAAGCATTAAGTGTTAAGAAAAGTTTTCTTCTCTTTGGATTCGGACAAGTTTGAAACAGATCTTCCTTATATGGGTACCCGGTGAATTACCAATACATGGATCTTTTCCTTCTTAGCTAAAAGAAGGGCCCTTGGCAAGGTAGTAAGAGAGGGAAGGCAGACCCAACCAGGCCTCTCTGTCCTCTGCGGACTTTGGCTTGTGGGCTCCTTCCTCCATAAAATAATGTGAAGTCATACTTTACGATTGCACTGGCATGTAGAGGAATATAATATACGCTTGTGGATTGTATTCATTTTTTCTTCCAACTTGAAAAGAACCTCAATTAAAACATTTTTGTGGGGGACGCCTGGGTGGCTCAGCGGGTTAAAGTCTCTGCCTTTGGCTTGGGTCATGATCCCAGGGTCCTGGGATGGAGCTCTGAGTCAGGCTCTCTGCTCTGCAGGAAGCCTGCTTCCTCCTCTCTCTCTGCCTGCCTCTCTGCCTATTTGTGATCTCTGTCTGTCAAATAAATAAATAAAATCTTAAAAAAAATTTTTTTTTGTGGGTTCCCCAAGGGATGGTGGCCCTGGGCACTGTGAAGCGTGTCCAGTGGAGGAGCTGGCCCTAGAGCCCAGGTCGGGTGCACACAGGTGCAGGAGCTGGAAATGGGGGTGGGGAGGAAAGCCATATGGAAGAGTAGGTTCCTAAAAAAGCAGGTGGAACAATGCCATGTACTCTGCTGAGTGACTTTGAGCAGCTCAAGTTTGCCGTGTGTCCTTGTGAGAGCAACCCAAATTTCAGACTACTTGGGAGTCTGCTTCAACTCTGTTCTACATTGTGAATCACATTGCCAAGGCCTTCTTTGGGAAGGTGTGCTGGGATTCTACGTGAGTTTCTGTTTGGGGGTAAGAGTGGTTAACAAGAGGCAGGTTGACTCCCAGATGTCTGACTAGGGCATCTGGCTCAGCGGCCGTGCCATTCTTCAGTGTAGGTCACAGGAGGAGAGAGATTTCCATTTGAGGGATGTTGAATTTTAGGTGACTTGGGACAAACAGAAGGAGGTGAAAGTAAAGTCCTTGGGGATGTCCTAGAACTCACAAGGGAGCTGTGCGCTAGACGACAGGGCTGGAGCCATCGGCAGACGAACGGTGGGTGATGATGGGAGCAAGGACGGATGATTGGGAGAAGACAGGTGGCCTAAGAACAGAATTCCCAGGATGTTTCTGGAGGAGGCAGCAGAGGGCACCTGGGAGCAAGAGAGAAGAAAATCTCAAGATGGTAATGTTGACACTCGGAGGAGATGCAGTTCTCCAAGGATGACGGAATTCACAGTTTCTTTTTTCTTTTTTTTTTTTTTTTTAAGATTTTATTTATTTATTGGACAGAGAGAGAGAGAGAGGTCACAAGCAGGCAGAGCAGCAGGCAGAGAGAGAGGGGGAAGCAGGTTCCCTGCCGAGCAGAGAGCCCAATGCCGGGCTTGATCCCAGGACCCTAAGATCATGACCTGAGCCAAAGGCAGAGGCTTAACCCACTGAGCCACCCAGGCGCCCTGGGATTCACAGTTTTAAAAGCCACAGGGAGGTTTAGCAGGATCAGGATTTTAAAAGTTAAGAAGATTTAAGAGCCCCTGGGTGGCTTAGCTGGTTAAGCATCTGATTCTTGATCTCAGGGTTATGGGTTCCAGCCACATGCTTGGCTCCATGCTGGGCATTTAGCCTCCTTGAAAGTAAAATTAAAAAAAAAAAAAAAAGGTGGTTTAAAAGTTAGGTGATTAATGGTGACATTGTTGGGAATGTTTGGTGCCGGACCAGAGTAAATTGGGTTCAAGAGTTACGTGGATAGAGAAATAAATATTACTCTTTGGGCTGCAAAAGGGAAGAAAGAATGAAGGTTGTGGTAGATACTACTATTATTAGTTTTAAGTTTCATTTATTACAAGGAAAATAGTAGAACATGCTTATATATTGTGCAGGTATGAGCGTAATGGGTTGGATTGTGTTACCAAAATGCATGTGTTGAAGTCTTAACCCCTCTCGTACGCCAGAAAGAGCCTATTTCCAAATAAGTCACGTTCTGGCGTACGAGGGGTTAAGACTTCAACACATGCATTTTGGGTAACACAATCCAACCCATTACGTTCATACCTGCACAATATAAAATTTGGAAATAGGCTCTTTGAAGATGTAATTAGTTAAGATGAGGGCACCCTGAAGTGGAGTGGGCCCCTGTTCCGAGGAGACGGGTGTCTTTATGGAAAAGGAAAATTGGGACACAGATCGGCAGACAGGGAGAATGCCATATGAACCCGAAGCCAGTGTTTGGGTGATGTATTTACAACTCGGGGGATGCCAAGATTGACGGAAAGCCCTAGAAGCTGGGAGAGAGGCGGGGGCAGATTCTTCCCCAGTACCTTCAGAGGGTCTGTCTGTGGTCCTGGCACAGCTTGATTTTCCATTTCCAGCCTCTAGACCTGGGAGCAGGTACATTTTTGTTGTTTAAGCTGCTCTGTGGTACTTTGTTATGGAAGCTGTAGGAGAGAGACAGGCAGGCAGGCAGACAGACACACAGAGAGACACCTGCATAAATCCCAGCTCTCAGGATCTGGCTAAATGGTATTGTAAGTGCAGTGTTCTGCTTAGCGACCACAGTGGGAAATGTGTTACAGAAGACACGGGAAGGCCTCCAGGCCAGACTAGGGAACAGGAAGAGGGCCATGTCCAGTTTTTGGTTGTATCTCTCCTATCCAGAAGTCATTTTTACATACTGCCTGCAAAAATCATTGTGAGTTTTCTTTTTAATTGATCACTTCTCTATTACATAAATTCAATAAAATCTCACATCACACAGCGTAATTCATAGTGCTCTCAGAGATAACAGTTACAGTAACTTGGTCATATAAATCTTGGTAGTATTGACAGGAAGTGTTTATATAGATATTTTCAAACACCCCGACTTGAGCAGAAAAGTGGGAGTGAGTAAGTAACAAATTGCACTCAACAATATCTTAACAGATTGATTTCCACTAAAATGAAAATGAAAAAAGATTCCCATCTTGGCTGAATATTAATTCTTACGCTCTTTCTAGAGAGCCAGATTAATCTTTAGGGTGAAGTTCATAAGTCAGCCGAAGTAAAACTACTGTGCATCAAGAAGAAGAGCTAGGAATTTATTCAATGAATGCAACTGCTATTTAATTCTAACATGATCTTCACTTTTTATTTATTTTTTAATATTTTATTTATTTATTTGACAGCGAGAGATCACAAGTAGGCAGAGAGACAGACAGAGGGGGGAGGCAGGCTCCCTGTTGAGCAGAGAGCCCTATGCGGGCTCGATCCCAGGACCCTGAGACCATGACCTGAGCCCAAGGCAGAGGCTTAACCCACTGAGCCACCCAGGCGCCCCCATTTATTTATTTTTGGGGAGCAAATGCGTTGTTGGACAATTGCTACCTTATTTGCTTTGTAAATGACTTTTGATAATGTTGATGGTACTAAAAGGATAGAAATAATGTGTCAAACAGGAGAAGGGCTCTTTTGTGTTTATGGATCGCCTAGGAAAAGCTGCGTATGGGAAGAGGGAACGTTCAGTGGTGGAGTATGAGGTGAAGAGGGCAAAAATGGGGTTGTAAACAGACGGGTTGCAACTTGCTAATTTGCGTGGCTTTGGGCAGTCACTCAACCTCTCTGGGCTTCAGTTTCCACATCTCTAACATAGTGTCAGTCAGACTTACTTCACTGTTGCAGGCCAGAGCGTCTAGCAGACTTTCCGGGCAGCGTAAAGACACCACCGTGATTAGCGCATCTCTTTTATACTAGAACTTACCTTGGAGGCAGTGTGATAAGATCATGAAACGGGAGTTTTGGAATAGGCTTCTTTGGATACAAATTTCAGCTTCTCCTCAGTGTGTGGTTGAATTTGATCAAGTTACTGAAGTCCTCTGAGCTGCTTTTACTTCATCTTAATTCTCTTTATTTTATAGAGTTGTATATGGATTAAATGAAGTAACATGAGAGATACCATCTGACACGGACGCTCAGGGTCGTTGCTGGCCTACATGGCATTTTCCCGTAAATTACAAAACATCAACCCCTTCCTCAAATGGCTTCGCTTCTACCTATTAGAGAATTTTCCTAATATACTGATGATGAGGACAAAGAACACTTAGCTGTTTATATTAGCTTGCTAGAGCTGGCAAACAAAACGCCACAAGCTGGGTGGCTTAAATAACAGAAATTAATTTCTTATAGTTCTCGACTCTGGAAGGTCAAGATCAAGGTGCTGGCAGGGTTGGTTTCTCCTGAGGCCTCTCTTCCTGGCTTGCAGATGGCCACCTTCTCCCTGTCCTCACATGGCCTTTTCTCTGTGCACACATCAGTGGTGTCTCTTCCTCCTCTTGTAAGGACACCAGTCCTATGGATTAGGACCCACCCTTACGATTTCATTTTTACTATAATTGTGTCCCCGTCAAATGCATATGTTGAAGCCCTAACCCCCCGTGTGACTCTGGACATATGGCTTCAGCATATGCATTTGAAAGGGACACAGAGAATTGTTGTAATATAGGAGTTTGTGGTATCTGCACTTTGAATGTGATGGCTTTGGGCCGTGCTGCAGAGCCTTACACAAGTCTGGCACATAACAGGGTCTGGTTTGCTGTGTATTTCCTCCTCTTCCCTCTTCTTCCCAGCTCTGTTTTCCTTTCTTCCTTCCAGGCAGGACGCCTCCACTGGTAGATCTTACAGTCTCTTGTGGGCTGTCTCTTCATCCTGAATGGAGCTGCTATGACCCAGAATGTGGAGTCTCCGGAGGGAGCGAAAATTGTCTAGACCGTTCCTGATTAGTAACTTGACTTTTCTGGCCCCCACATATACACAGGGTCCAGGTTGACATTTCCACCCTGTGTTTTCCTTTATCTCACTACTTCTTTATTTCTTCAAGCTGATTTCCTCAGCAGGGAAAGGTGGTAGATTCTAGGCTGGCAGGAGCCAAATGAGGAAAGAGTTGGGGGAAGAAGAGAGGCTGCAGGATAAGGTGCTAAAGATCCTGCCCTTTCATGTTTATTCCTCTACTCCCACTCAGTGCATGGAGGCTTGTCCATGGCCAGAGATCTTTCTGGTCATGCCAATGCTTGACATTGTTGAAGATGACAGCATTTAACAGTTGACCCATCCAGTACCCAAGCCAGTGTCTTTCATCAGCATTCCATTCCATGTAAGCACGAGTCATCGTCAAACACTCCACCATTTCTAGAATGTTCACTCTCTTCCCCTAAAATCTCCTGTGCTTGTGGTTGTCTTGCCAGGTTCCCTGCTGTGACAGTGCTTTGTGTTGCTGAGACCCCAGGTATGCGGCTGGAACTCCTCTCTCTGTATCTTACAGTTCCTTCTTGCCCTTTCTTTGCTCATGGTCCCACTTAGAGTCCGCGATCATTGCAATCAGTGCAAAAGAATTGAAAAAATTCTTTCATTTTCGGGTCCTGTTTATCTGGCAAAGTTCTGACCTTGACCCCAAGCACGTCCCTTCTCCAAACTGGCGCCTGAGCCCCTGGGCATTGCCACATTGTCTGTGTAGCCGTCCTACCTCAGCCTCGAAATACACTTGCTTCCCACTCTCCCACTGACCATTTGATGACTTGTTTGGTATTTCCCACCTCCCTCCCCTTCCTCATTTCTCCCAACTAGCTTGCATCTGATGAAACTTGTCTTCCTTGGGACATAGAAGCAATTACGTAGGGATGCCTTTGTCTTGCCATCACCCTCTCTGTGTCTGCGTCCGTCCCCTTGTCCTCTCTCCCCATCACGCCCTCCCTGCACGGGTTACCTTTGTGCCTTCTCCTCTTCCTCTCCCTCCCTCTCTCCACTTTCTGCTGGGTCACACAGGCTCCTCCTTCTCAGGCTCCTCCCTTCACCCCATCTTTTTCTTGTAATTGCTCCATTTCTCTGCTTCTCATCACTGTCGGGCTTCTCAAAAGAGCTGCCTGTCTCTTGTCTTCATATCTCCACCAAAAATATGCCTATCATCTTTGTTGATTGCCCAGTATGATGGACCCTCTTCAGTCCTCACTTTATTTGGCTCAGGAACGGCAGCCAACAGAGTTGAAAACCCCCTCCTCTTTTACACTGGGGCACCAGTCTCTTCTCATTCTATATCTAACCCCTACAACCTTCCCCTCTATTCTACCTGTGAGTACCTGATTGTCTCGGGAATTGGTCCTAGGTCCCCCCTTTCCTCCACACTTCACTTTTGGGCATCCTCTCCATTCACATGTTTTTAAATAGCTTCGGTGTCATGATGATTCCAGCTGAAGCCTCTCTTCTGAGCTTCAGAAGCAGTGGCATATCTGACATGTCCGCTTGGATGTTCTCCAAGTGTCTCAGTAATGACATGTCTGAACTTCTTAAGAGTCCCTCCCCAAGAAGAATAAATAAAACAAGATGGGATTGGGAGGGAGACAAACCATAAGTGACTGTTAATCTCACAAAACAAACTGAGGGTTGCTGGGGGGAGGGGGGCTGGGAGAAGGGGATGGGGTTATGGACATTGGGGAGGTTATATGCTATGGTGAGTGCTGTGAAATGTGTAAACCTGGCGATTCACAGACCTGTACCCCTGGGGATAAAAATATATTATATGTTCATAAAAAATAAAAAATTAAAAAAAAAAAGAGTCCCTCCCCAAAACATGTATCACAGAGCGTTTACCATAGTAAACGGTTATCACTCAGTAGCCTACCCTGGAAACCTGGGAGTCCTTCTTGATTTTTTTCTCTCCCCTACTTCTGACATCTAATCCATCACCTCAGATTTTGATTTTACTTCCAAAATGGTGTTCCAGTAGGTCTTCATCTCCATTTCCACTGCCATAAGCCCAATGGAATGGACACATCAGTCCTCCCCCCACTGCCCCGGATCACTGCTCTAACCTGTCTTCCCCATTCTGTGCTCGCAGCCCAGCAGGCCACTTTCCAACCACAGCACAGCAGACGCCATACCTATGCAAGTCATCCTGTTGTTCCCCTGATGGAGAAATAAGTTTCTATTATTTATAAGCCATCCAGTCTATGGTATTTTTTATTATCGTCTCCCCAGCAGACTAAGGTACCTTTCTTGGCATTGCTGTACCTGTGGTCCCCTCTGTCTGATATTACCTCCCCTTCCATCTTGGTGAGACTGTTTTTTTCCCCCCAACTTTGAAGTCTCTTTTTAAATGTCACCCTCTCCTTGTCAAAAGGGTCCTGCTCACCCTCTGTCAAGTGTGTTCTTTTTCTTCACACATTTACCACAGTTAGAATTTCATATTTATTTGTCCACTTGATGTTCAGCCGGGTTCTCCCACCAGACAGTCAGCCTGATGAAGGCAGGGACTGTGTCAGTTTCTCCTCCAGCATAAGCCCGGCACTCAGCCTCATGCGTGGCACCTTATAGACACATTTGCTGATGTTGTGGTTGAAGGAAGCAGCTACGAGGTTTTCGGTAAAGTCCGTATCCCCAACTTAAACTTCTTCACCTACATTCCCTGAAGTTTCACTCTAGGATTTATAAAATGATTATAAGAAACATTATAAAAAAAAAAAAAGGAACATTATGAGTCATTATGGTTCTTAAAACTACATGTTTCCATTTTATTTTTATTTTTTTTTAAAGATTCTATTTATTTTATTTATTTGAGAGAGAGACAGTGAGAGAGAACATGAGCGAGGAGAAGGTCAGAGGGAGAAGCAGACTCCCCTGTGGAGCTGGGAGCCCGATGCGGGGCTCGATCCCAGGACTCCGGGATCATGACCTGAGCCGAGGGCAGTTGTCCAACCAACTGAGCCACACAGACGTCCCCATGTTTCCATTTTAATTAGCATCTCTTAATTCCCTGCTAATAAAGGTTGAGGAAATTAACACCCCCACTTCCACCTTCCTTCCCTGCCTCCTGTTTTCGTTGAATTGTTTTATTGTATTTTGGCCAAGTTTGTAACATCTATACGTGTTTTGTATCTCTGGTTCTCTTGGTTACTTAATCTTAGTTTTCTGTTGAAATGGATTATTGTTCACCATCCGTATCGTTTTAGGTTCCTGGTTTTAAACAGTGAAATTCAACTTTGGTTCACATAAGCAGAAGAAGGAATTGGTCAGATGGATGTCGAGTGCTTCACAGGTGGGAAGACTAGAGGGAATCCTGGCCAGAAGTTGGGTAGGAACCAAGGGACACAGAGCGATGAGAAAACCCAGCCCAGGTCCTGCCATGTGAGCGGCTGGTTAGGAAGCATCTCTGGGCTCCCCTGCCAGACCCCCTCTCCCTCCTTTTATTCCTCATTTCCCTCCTTCTTTCCATGCATTTCTTCCTCCTCTTTTGCTTCCTGTGTTTGAATAGAGTCTTGTCCTCCCATTTCATCTTGTTTATCCTTCATTGGAGAAGCTTTTCCAAAATGTTTATCTGTCTTCATGTGTAGTGAATGAACTCCCCTTGCCTTTTCTACTGGATCTGAAATTCCACCATTTTCCACTCCCAGTTATTTGAAGGCTAGATATTTAGTTTTCTTTCAGCCCTGTTTTTTTTTTTTTCTTCCTTTTTGTACCCTCGGGAATGGGGAAAACGTAGTTGAAGCTGTGGGAAATCTTTACTGGAAGACCCATCTTCTGTTCTGTAATCTGATTTTGTCTAACGTAGTCTATGAGAATTCACTTGAGGTACTGAGGGTAGATTATATTCCAATGTGCTGGGGTCCCTACGCTCCAGATTATTTACTCTTCCCTCTCCCCCACCAACCCCATCCAAGACCCTAGAGTCCCTGAAGAGCCCTGAAGCCTTCCTTTCTGGTAAAGAAAATGGGCCTTGGGTGTCTCTTATCTCATCCATCCCTTCTTAGGGGCCATTTCTGTTTTCTGCCAATTGGAAGATGAGATATATAAAGATATACCCTCAATTCATTTCCGTTCTGATTTGGAATAAAGTAGTTATAGTGTAGGACTTTTTTGACTCCCTGATCCCACATCCGGTGGGCTGGAGGTGGTTGGTGGCGGATGGCTGGAGGGCATGGACGTTGAAGATCATATTCAGGAGCTGTGTGAGTCCAGAAACTTCTGCTTCGTTCCTTAGCTGCCCCTTCCCTCGTTTGATATTAGTGAAATGTCTGCTAATTGCTTGACTCGAAGCATCAGAGGAAGGAGAGGCTCAGTTTATCTTCATTGGTCTCAGCATCCTGATAATAAGCCTCTATTTGCTTAATCTGGTTCAAGTTGAATTTCTGTCATTTGTGCACTGAGTGGTACTAACGGATGCAATGCCATAGATGCAGGAGGCAGCCTTTTCCAGTGAAAACGAGGGGCCCAGCTTGTTTCTTATTAACCCCCATACCCTGTCTGCACAGAGGTGGGTCAGAGGGGGCCTGCGATCAGAAGCATCTTTTTCTTCAAGAGCAACATTGAATTATCTGCTAAATTGCTCATTTTTCAGTCTCATGAAACAATAATCTTAAGCATAAACAGACCCAGTTCAGACTGGATAATGTTGAGAGCAGCATGATGGGTAATATTATGCATCAACTTGGCTAGGGCCAAATATGTGGTCATTTACCACCCTAGATGTTGCTGTGAAGGTATTATTTATTTATTTATTCATTTTAAAGATTTTCTTTATTCATTTGAGAGAGAGAGACACACAGAGAGAGTACAAGCAGGGGGAGAGACAGAGGGTGAGGGAGAAGCAGACTCCCTGCTGAGTAGGGAGCCTGATGCAGGACTCGATTCCAGGACCCAGAGATCATGACCTGAGCCGAAGGCAGACACTTAACCATCTGAGCCTCCCTGGACCCCCTTTGAGGGTATTTTTTTAGAGGTGATTAACATTTAAGTCAGTAAACTTTGAGTAAAACAGGTCACGCTCCATAATGGGCCTCATGGAATCAGCTGAAGACCTTCAGATAAAAAGACAGAGGTCCCGCCAGGAAGGGGGACTTCTGCCTGCAGACTGCCTTCAGACTCAAGCTGTAAGATCAACCCTTCCCTAGCCTGCTAGCCTGACCTACAGATTTCAGGATTTGGGATTTGCCAACCCCCATAAATATGTGAGCCGCCTCCTTAAAATCTCTCTTCTCTACACCGCCCCCCCCCCCCAGTTACACTCTACTGGTTCTGTTTCTCTGGAGGACCCTAATTAGTACAAGTAGGAATTACAACTACCACAGTCACCACAGATTTTGAATATGTCTCCTAAGGGGCAGCTCATTTCGCCTGTGGCTGACTCCTGTAGGATCTGCCAAGATGAATCTGCTGCCAAGGGAGGAGGCAAACTGGGTTCAGGCTGCCAGGTTTCAATCCCCAGCTCCACTGCTTACTTGCTGTGTGACACGCGCAATTCCTGGAGCCTCCACGTGCCTCAGTTTCCTCATTTGTAAAAGGGAACAGATGCTCAGATTATGAGAAGAGAAATTTGGATAACAGATGCAAAGGATTTAGAACAGTTTCTGATACATAGAAACTCTTCAATAGATTTTGACGAATCTTACAGATCTGCTGGAGTCCCCAACGGGAGCCTGGGCTGGGCCCTATAGCACCTGAACCGTATGCTGGGTACCGCCACCGGCGGGGGTCGGTAGCACCAGATGATCAAGCGCTGTCATATTTCTACTATATGAAATGCACCAGGAAGAGGAAATACACATCCTAAGCAACCGCATTATCAGCTCAGGTCAGGTTTTACCACCAAATGGGATAGGGCAGAAAATTGGTTTCCAGAGCTTTTTTGCATTTTAGATCCTTAAGGAGGGGACCGTGGAATCCACCTCCTCTGACAATGTCCCCACAGGACCCCGAAAACCAGGTGGCTCGCAGGGAGAGCTCTTCCTCGAGCGGTGGAGCATATCATCATACAGATCATTTCTGGGGGAGGCATCCTTGATAAAGATCTATTTTTCAGATGCAAGCAGGCAATGACAGCCGTTGCTTCTGGAGACCTCTCCTGGGGCACAGGCGCCACGCCATGCCCTTGGGGGCGAGAACATTCTTGTCTTTTCGCTGTGCTGTTTGTCACAGCGGAGAGCAGAGCGTGCCTCCACTTCATACTCCGCCCCCCTGTCTGTGACACCAACGGCTAGACCGAGCCCCACCTCGCAGTGTGCGGGCAGGAAGCCCCGGGCCACAGGCTCCCGCTGGAATGCGAGGTACTGGAATCCTAGTTCTTTATCCGTTCATTCTTTATCCGTTCAACGGAGATCTTTCGAGCACTTACTCCGTGCCAGATACCAGAAGCTCTCTCTGTGGAGCGCTCTGTGGTCTATAATGTGCATTTACATTCGTTGTCTCTCATGGAAACCCTTCAAGGACGATGGAGTCTGTACCCTGAGCCTCAACCCTCATGGAGAAGCGGAGTCTGGGGGGGGGGATTAAATGTGGCTTTAAGGCACCGAGACATAAACCCAGTTCTTTACTTACTGTTACACCAGGAGTAACGGAAGTTTCTCCTTCATGAACATGGGCTGGAACTACATTTTTTTGGGTGTGTTGTTTTGTTTCAGTGGTAATTTGTCATCATAATTTGTGACATAAACAAACGCACAATTTATTCTGGATGTTTGTACCAAATAGAAATATCAAATTGCAGGAAAAAGGGGGGAAAGAAAGGAACATTTGGTATTATAAAGAATAACAGAATCGCAAAGAGTCAAAAGCAACCTGGTACAGTGTTCAGTGGCCTCTTCAGGGTGCCTGACATATGATTAAACTACAATCATCAAAGCTTTTACAAGTGATTATTCTAAACAAGAACATTTATATAAAAAGAAGGACAAATTGACTTTTTTTCTTCTGAGGTTTTTTCCAAGTTGAAGTTAGTTAACATACAGTGTAGTGTTGGTTTCAGGAGTAGGATTTAGTGATTCGTCACTGACAGTAACTTCGGTGCTCATCCCAACAAGTGTCCTCCTTACTGCCCGGCACCCACTTAGCCTTTCCCCCTGCCCCCCTGTCCCTCCAGGAACCCTCAGTTTGTTCTCGGGAGGTAAGAGTCTCTTATGGTTTGCCTCCCTCTCGTTTTTTAACTTTTTTTATTTTTTCCTTCCCTCCCCCTGTGTTCATCTGTTAAGAAGTACAAATTGACTTTTACATTCTACTTTAGTTAAATGAAGGCACTCCATAATCTTATTTTTTTTTTAAAGATTTTATTTATTGATTTGACAGAGACACAGCGAGAGGGAACACAAGCAGGGGGAGTGGGAGAGGGAGCAACAGGCTACCTGCTGAGCAGGGAGCCTGATGCAGGGGCTCGACCCCAGCACCCTGGGATCATGACCTGAGCCTAAGGCAGATGCTTATTGACTGAGCCACCCAGGCGCCCCCTTGTCTTATTATTTTGTAATAAAGTAATATTTATCTATTCCTCTCACAGCTGTGCGAAGTCTTCTCTTATAAATGGAGGAAGGCCTGTGAACCATAAATGCTCTAACTAAACTGGTTGGCATTAGTATTAGAATTTTTCTTCTGCTGAAGTTTTAAGTGAGTGTATGTTAAACTGAGGTCTTTTGAGATAAGGTGGTGTTGTGCTCAGCAGCCGTTAATGTCACTCTGGAACGGCTCCTTTTCTGTTCAACTTCATTACTGCAGAAGAGAAATGGTCCACCATGGTTTTCATGCACAGGTAGGTTTTGTATTCTGAGCTTCAGAGCTGCCCAACATGTATAATTTTTTCAAAAAAAGATTTTATTTATTAATTTGAGAGAGGGAGAGAGAGAGCGTGCACGAGTGGGTGAAGGGCAGAGAGAGAAGCAAACTCCCTACTGATCAGGGAGCACCATGTGGGGCTTGATCCCGGGATGCTGGGATCATGACCTGAGCCACAGGCAGATGCTTAAACCATGGTGACATCCAGACCCGCCAAGGTCTACCTTTTAGAGAATTGGCGTCTCTTATGTAGCTAACATGCCTGTCGTCCACTTTCACCTCGACGGTCACTGTGACTTAGAGCTCTTTTGTTGTGATAAACATCAGTTTTTTTTTTTTAAAGATTTATTTATTTATTTATTTGCCAGAGATAGAGGGAGAGAGAGCGAGCGAGCACAGGCAAAGAGGCAGGCAGAGGCAGAGGGAGAAGCAGGCTCCCTGCAGAGCAAGGAGCCCGATGTGGGACTCGATCCCAGGACCCTGGGATCATGACCTGAGCCGAAGGCAGCTGCTTAACCAACTGAGCCACCCAGGCGTCCTGACATCAGTTTTTTAAATACATAACTTCTGTAGTGATAGCAGAAGCTAAGGGATCAAACTCCATTACCTTGTAGTAATTGGGTAGCTGGAGATCATTCTTTGTCATTGTTGAGTGATTACGGGGCAAGGATGACAGTCTCTGACTTGACAGTGTTTCTGGAATGGTCTGTAGACTAACTGGCTACAGTAGGAGCATTGCATTTGAATGTTCTGGAACACTCTCATATGTAGGACTTCAGGTGAGGTTTTGCCTGGTCATTTGAGTAAACAGGGGGTGTTTCTATGTTTATCAGAGCTAACAAATCCATCTGTGGATGAAGACTTGGTTTCCAGTTGTTTGTTATAGCAGGACTTTAAGTCTGAAAGCTGAGCATTCATGGGGCTGAGCTCTCCCAGAGTAGCCCCATGCACTGAAGGGCTGGGACACAGGATGGGACAGGAAGTTCACTGGTGCTACTGGCATCTTCCCTCTGGTTCTTATTTTGGTCCAAAATCCTTTCTTGTTTTCGAGTAAAGCTCTCATCCAAGGATAGCATGATTGAAATCCTCGTTCTCTTGAATTAGCGCAACAGTTACATCTTTATTCTCTATTAGCATGAGCAGATCCACGATCCTGACCTGCGTCTCCTGACCCATCCTACAAAGTTTCTGCAGTAGCTTTACGTCTTCATGGTTTTCAGACTCAGAAATGCAGGGACTCTGCTTCAGGATGGTGGGCAGCACCCTCACGTTCATTTTCACCGTATCCAATTTACTGTGCAATTGTCCGATCTGGTTTGGGGCCAATGTAATAGTAGAGCTCTGGAGAACAATTTCAAAAAGAAGAGCTGGTACAGTAAGAGTCAGTGAGACTGGAGCAATCTCTCATCTTGCTGATTCAGCCTCAGCATCTGAGGAGGAAATGGAATACCTTTCTTAAGAAGGTCAAGGTACACTTCTTCCATGTCACTGACATCCATACCTCCTGGGAAACACTGTGACCAAATCTTAATGAAATGTAAGATTCTACTCTGAATGTCTAATGGCAAAATGTATCTAGGATTCAGCAGCTTAACTAGATTATCTTTAATGAATTCCTTCTTCATGATCAGAGAGTGGAAATTTGGGCCACAGTCCAGCATGCCCATGTCAATAAGTGACAAAGGAAGTTGGGTTTCTCTATGATTATAGCTTTTTAGAAATCCTTTACTTCAGAGCTTTCCTTGCATCTTTTTGCCCACCATGGGCAGTGTGATTTATGTCACACATGTGCGTGAACTTGCCTCAGTCTTCAGTCTGCTAATGTATGTAGCCTTTTTGTATCTTGGGGTGTTCTGTCCATCATCTGTAGGTTACAGATATGGCATTGTTTCAGAGGTAGACTTCTGTTTGTCCTATAGTTGGCGTCAGTCAACACAGATGGTCTTCGTAGAAGACTAGTTAGGGATCAAGCCACAAAAGACATCCCTGGTGGGGAAAGCGACTGGGAAGAAACGGAGAGTTCGAATCTTGCTTCTGGCACTGGGCCCTACTCCCACAGAATGCTTCTGGGTGGCCGGTTCCAGATGCCTTCGATTATTTGCCTTCTGGTTTAACTCGGGGTCTTGAACTTTTCCGAGCCGCACTGCTGTAGTACCTGCACAGAAAAACGGTTCCTCTTGCTGTGTCCTGGAGGTAGTAGCTGGTCAGGAGTTCTTTCTGCGTGGGTTATAGTCCTGCAAGGCCGACAGAGGCAGGCTCCATTGGCTGTCTGAGCCAGGCGATCTAGAGGGGCCTCTGGGGCTGGTGCAGAAGTCAGGGTGCCAGAGGAGGGGCTGAGCTCCTTCGTGTTGATGCTGATGAGCTGGGAGAGGCAGAGGGAGAGCAGAAGATGGTGCTGCTGGCGACCATCCTGGAGAGTATTTCAGGGCCCCTCGCAGACTAGATTGGATGCCTGCCCCTCAGGCTGTGGTTTTCTGACAAGCAAATATGCCTCCTTTCACCTGATTCGGCTTAAGGTGGTTAATCAGAAATTTTATATTATAAGGGTTTACCCTTCTTTGGAAGCCGTGCAGCATCGTCCAGATCCCCGCTTGAGGATTAAAGGCCTTAGTGCTCTAGCCACTGAGAAGGTTTTGGCTAATGTCTCTCTGGAAGTTGCAACCTGGTGGAGAAAGAGCCTTCTCACGTGCCTGGTGGGGACAGCCCTCATCTCCTGGTGCAGAAATAGAAAGTCCCCTCCCCCCTTCCTGGAGGTGGGGGAGAACCCGGAAGGGCCATTCTTGCTCTAGACTTCCCTGTGGGGTTGGCTGAGACCTTGTACCTGCTCCACAGCCCAGCTTCTCCCTCCGCTTTATCCTGCTTCCTTCCTTTTCTTCCATGGGTATGGAACCAGGGCATGCCCAAATGTGCCTCTGGACCTAAATCAGCTTCTCAGAGTTTGCTTCCTGGGGAACACAACCTGCGAAACCAGGTCTCAGTGGGAGGTGAAAAAAAAATAGTTCTCAGATCCTTATTGTGTGAGAAAATACTCACTTTTGAGATTTTCTGCCTTTGATCATTAAAAAGGAAAGAAAAAAAAAAACGGACCCTTTGGAAGTTCACTAGGTCTTTCTTTTCTGCCGAATGAGACGCTCTGCTGCGTATTGTTTCCCTTTGTTTACCGACTTTCACCCTGGTTTCAGTTTATCTCAAAATATGAATAGCCAAACCTACTTGAAGCCATTGCGCATGTGAAATTTGGTGCAGAACCGAAAATTACGTGAGGAACAGGCAGGACAAGGCATTCGTTGGAACAAGAAACGCAGAACATTATGGCAGAATGGAGTACTTCTGCTAATGATCCATGGGGTTGAAATGATGTGAAAGGGAAGTCATTTAAACATGTAAATTGAATGAAGGAGCATCTCATGGGAATGACCCCAGAAAAAGAATGTGGCACGTATCAGAATGAGGTCACCCTGACGCATGTAGCATTGGGTCCATCGGTCCACTTGGGTTGGGAACCTGGTTTCATTCTCTGCTGGAGCATGAATTCGTTTTCATCTCAACAGTCCTTCTGCTTCTCAGAGGGTAAAAAATAGGCCCATTTTATAATATACTGGAAGATATCTCAGGGTAGGAGCTATTTTGGGGAAGGAGGGTTTTCACAAACACATTGGCGACTCCATTTGAACTGGAGTCTCAATTAAAGGTTTTAGTAACAGGTTAAAACAGGTGCATTCGCTGGAGAAAAAGGAAGAGGAGGAAGGGCTGCTCCCATTGTCATTGTTTTGTTTTTTTTTTTTTTTTTTCTAATATCTCCTACCAAGCAACTGCTTTGGGATAATAACAAAATGATTTCACTATGGAAAAAAATGCAGAGAAGGGAACCCGGAGCCGTCTGATTGGCTAATAATGAACATAAAGGTCTTCATGCTTGTTGAATGGCAGATTGAAATCCAGTGTGTATTCATGCAGATCTTATGGGGGTGGTATTGGATTGGACCACAAATTAGTGCTGGCATTAATGAGATAGAAGCAGTAAAACACAGAGAGTTCCAATCACCGTGATCTCTGATAAGGCCCGACTGAAAGCAGCACCCAGACCTTTCAGACAAGTTCCCGTGTGAGAGCAGAGCCATAAACAACAAAGAGACATTCAAAATGGGGGAAAACCGGGAATTACATAACGGACCGAAGTGGTGTTAGAACGCTCGGTTAAAATGACAGAGCACAGCTGAGTGACAAACATAGCCTTGCCTAGAATAATGATTTTTAGAAACAGGCACTGTTTTGATGCTACCCAAATGATCCGAGAGAAAAATTAGGCCTTTTTATTGTAGGGAAGTTGGTTGGAATGAGGAACTGCTCTGTGACCAAACCACTACCGCTTCCCTTAGCCCCGACACACCTTCTCTGTGACGTGTATTGGGATTTACGGCTGATGACGCTCTTAACGTTTGTTGTCCTGTTCTGTCCTCACAGCCTTTGCACACCGAGAGTTGAATGCATGTCTGTGCACCCAGGTAACTTGAGAAGCCCGGCACTGCGGGAACTGGACCTTACTCATTTTGTGAAGCTTCTCCTCTCTTCCATTTGATTATTCGCAAATCTTCCTAAGTAATTTATTTCAAAGAACACTCCCAGGCAAAAAATCTCCCTTTGCCAGCATTTCCGGGATTATCTGGCATATACAACAAAATGCTGTTATGGAAAAATTATATTACATAAAGACATTAAGTTGATGAATGAACAGAAGACACCATGTACCATTAACGTGGGTGGTTTACATTTGCATGGCAGGAATTCTCGGATAACCTCAGTCTGCAAAACTCACCCACACCCAGGCAGGCTAACAAGGTTTTGATGAGCACCTGTGCTCTTTATAGACCCTCCTGGCTTCCTAGAGCCTGGTCAGTAACTTTTCGGGAATTGGTTTCCATGTTGTCTCAGGTGAACCAGCTGGAGCCTCCCCCCCCCCCCCCCCCCCCGTGCCACCCACACTTACTTGTGACTCAACCTCCAGTCTTCTATTTCCTGAATCTCTGGCAAATCCCTCAGTCCTAAAGCAGTGATGACCTGCCTTTTGTTCAAGGCACACACGATGGTTGCTGTGTTGCTACAGGGGACACAATGGGTGGGAGAACTTATTTCATTTCCCTCATGGTCACCCTCTTGGATTTCTTTTCTTCCACATCCTCATTTTCCATATAATCTGAGTCATTTCAGTCTCTTAAAGGCCTCATTGGGTATGCTGGCCTTTAAGCTGCCTTTTTGTAATCTCTCCTCTCTACTGAAGTTTGATGTGTGTTCAAGACAGAGCCTCACATACAGGGTATGCTTATTTAGTAAATATGGAAAATGAATTGAACTAGCCTCCATGAAAGACACCCTTCTATATTCATTGTATATGAATTGTAGAGAAATTGTAGAGAAATCATATCTACAATCTTAAATAAAAATTTACAGCCAAGAAGACCCCTAGAAATCAACTAAGCTTCTCTACCTCATCCCCATTGTTTTGGTAAGAAAATTAAGTTAGAGGAAATTGACTTTCCTAGTATCTAGTAGTTACTGGGTGGTTTGTAAAGGCTAGAACCCTGAGCCATGGTTAATGTCTATGTTTCCATGGGTAATTTTTTGAGGTTAAAGACAGTAGACATAGAGATCCTTCTGTGTGTATCGTATTGATCTTATTTCAGTATCTTTCTGCAAGGTATGGCATGCCAGTGGTTTTTTATTTACATTCCGATGATTCAATGTCTTTTCATACCAGAATTTAGGGAGAAGCTCGAAGACTTCCTGAACTGGCAGTTATGGAATCAGAGAATCTTAAGGTCAGAAGAGGTGGTTCAGGTTCCCTAGACCAGTCAGGCTTTAAAGTTTGAATCTCCATGTACAACATTCTGACAGTCGGTCAGCCAGATTCTGTCAGAACATTCCTAGCCTCTCTTTTTGGGGAGAGCTGACTCTTAGGATTTGATCAAAAGCCATCTTCCTGGAGCCTTCATGTGAGGACCAAGTGCACCCCTTTGGGGACATTCAGGACAATGGAATTTCTGGTCCCTATGGCTGTTCTTCCAGTTTGGTTCTCCAGGATATAGCTCTTTCTTTTTTTTTTTTTAAATTTTAAAGAGATTTTATTCATTTATTTGACAGAGAGAGAGAGATCACAAGTAGGCAGAGAGGCAGGCAGAGAGAGAGAGGGGGAAGCAGGCTCCCTGCTGAGCAGAGAGCCCGATGGGGGAGTTGATCCCAGGACCCTGAGATCATGACCTGGGCTGAAGGCAGAGGCTTAACTTCTGAGCCACCCAGGCGCCCCAGATATAGCTCTTTCTACATTAACATTTTTTGTTGTTTGTTGGGTTCTTTTTTTTTTTAAAATATTAATTTATTTATTTTCAGCATAACAGTATTCATTATTTTTTCACCACACCCAGTGCTCCATGCAATCCGTGCCCTCCCTAATACCCACCACCTGGTTCCCCCAACCTCCAACCCCTCACCCCTTCAAAACCCTCAGATTGTTTTTCAGAGTCCATAGTCTCTCATGATTCACCTCCCTTTCCAATTTACCCCAACTCCCTTCTCTCTAACTCCCCATGTCTTAGGTTCTTTTTTGTTTGTTTTTGTTTTTGTTTTAAAGATTTTATTTATTTACTTGACAGAGAGAGATCACAAGTAGACAGAGAGGCAGGCAGAGAGAGAGAGAGGGAAGCAGGCTCCCCGCTGAGCAGAGAGCCCGATGGGGGACTCGATCCCAGGACCCTGAGATCACGACCTGAGACGAAGGCAGCGGCCCAACCCACTGAGCCACCCAGGCGCCCTTTGTTTTTGTTTTTAACCAGTGTTTCCCAGCCTTTTGAAATCCACGGCAGATACTGAAAATGGTATTTGCATAGCATCCTGGGGTGAACCTGAGGAGAATTAGGGATGTCTGTCTGGGGGAGTATTGAAAAACTCATTGTCTTTTTTCGTTATAGTATGCAATTATGAGAAGAAAATGAAATATAAAGTACTAGGGAACATGTTAAACACTGAAGTTGTAGAAGGCGTCCAAATAAAATCTTTTCAAATGTTTGAAAATGAAACTTAGCTTGGTTGCATGAATATAACCTTTAATACCAGGTTTTATGTTTGAAACATAAAATTATGTTTACGATTCCTGATCAAGACTTGTTAATGATGGGATGCCTGGGTGGCTCAGTCAGTTAATCATCTGCCTTCCTCAGGTCATGATCTCAGAGTCCTGAGATCAGTCTTGGGATAGAGCCTCACAGCAGGCTCTCTGCTCATCAGGGAGTCTGCTTCTCCCTCTCACTCTCCCTCTGTGCTCTCTCTCTCTCAAATAAATAAATACAATCTTAAAAAGAAAGACTTATTAATGATGAATTTTTCAAATTCTCAACAGTCATGATGGACAAGAAGCCGTGATTAAAAATTTAATACCATTTCTTCCAACCTATAAAAAACATACAGTAGTTGAAATTATAATTCAAGATTCGAATAGCTCTCTCTTTACTTTTATTGACAAATAGAATGTTGACATTCCTCATATCATTTGTACTCACCCTCTAACCCAAGGCAACTTTTCATGTTAAGGATTTCCAAATATTCTGAGGCTTTGTTTTGCAGAAGGTACGTGCATTGTCAGAGCAGACCCCCAGCAGTGTGGATGCCTCCTGGAGTAGTACATCAGTACACACAGAGGTAAGCTGTTGTTCTATGTGAAGACAGGGACTCAGGATAGCATAAGGCATATCCACCTGCCGGCTCCTTCTCCTACTCCCACTTGTAACCAGCAGCAGTTAGGCTAACAGTGCTCTCTGGGCACCTGGAAGAGGAACTACATCAGCAGCAGCCTCTCCACCCCACTTTCAGGGTGGGCCGCCGTGCTCTGCCTCTGGCTGTCAGGGTAGATGGAAAGGCGATAGATCTTCTTGTTTATGCTCAGTACATCCAGGCTGAGTAGGAAGTGCCAAGTGTTACTTTTCATGTCTTCCTTCCGGGGGACTGGGAAAGGCATCCTGGCCCCCACTGGGTGTGGACGGTGCTTGCACAGCACCTACCGGGGCTGCCTGGGCCATAGCTGACTGGCATGGGGGCTTCAGTTCTTCAGGTCCTGCTCGAGAGCTGAGTGATCCAGCTCCAGGCCTAGCTTTTAAACAATTCAGAGCACACCATGATGCCAAGGCACATGGACTGGGAAGATGTTTTGGTCATTGTTTCCATGATGGGCATTCGAGTTCTTTCATCAGCATGGTCTTTCCCTGAGGTCGTGTCTCATTGATTTCTATCCTTTTCACAGCCTGATGCCCAGACCTGAACCCCAGATGCAATCTAATCAGCAAAGGAGAACCCCCCCAACCAGGGATCTGCCCCTCTCTAGACATAGATACAGTGCTTCTAAGATGCATTTCTAGCATCTACATCATGTCCTCTTGTATTAAACTTCTTGGATATTTCAGTCTTTAAGTGGCTAAATTTGTCTGAGAAAAAAAAAAAAAAAAAGCCTGCCCCCCCTGGCCACAAATGATAAGGGCCATAATTTTTGTGAGTTAAAGGCAAAATCTTGGTTGAATATGGGGAAACCCAACTTCCTCTAAGACAACAAAACTCTGTCACAGAGATAGTGGCATGTCTCCTTGCTTTGGTAAAGGAGGGTGAGTACAAATGCTAGTTAAATGAGGAGAAGGCATGTTACTGTTTGTGAATTTAAAGAACCTTCTGATACTCCATGACAAAGAGAGTGGTCATTTTTCTATAGGTGATGGTGGTAGTTGTATTTGAGAAGGCAAGTAGCCTATTCTAGTTGTGCACTCTTACTTTGCTCTGGGTTAAGTTTTTTTTCCCTTGTAACTTCTCTTACTCTTTTTAAATAAGCCAGTTATATTGAAATATGTATAAAGAAGAATGTACCCTGAGAAATAAACTGAGGGTTTTGGAGGGGAGGGGGAATGGGAGATTGGGTGAACATGGTGGTAGGTATTATGGAGGGCATGTATTTCATGGAGCTCTGGGTGTGGTGCATAAACAATGAAACTTGAAACACTGAAAATACAAAATAAAATAAAAAAATAAGCGAGAAAAATGTACCAATCCTGTAGATACCCCTTAATATGAACTATTAGAAAATAAACACACAAGTCAAGAAATAGAACATTACTAGGAACCTATAAGATTACTTACTTCCGGGATGCCTGGGTGGCTCAGTTGGTTAGTCCACTGCCTTCAGTTCAGGTCATGATCCCAGAGTCCTGGGATCGAGTCCCACATGGGGCTCCTTGCTCAGCCGGGAGTCTGCTTTTCCCTCTGCCTTCTCTGCCTGCCTCTCCCCCTGCGTGTGCTCTCTCTCTCTCTGACAAAAAATAAATAAAATCTCAAAAAAAAAAAAAGATTACTTACTTTCACTTACCAAGCACTTCCTCTCCTCTTTGCCCAGAGGTAGCCACTCTCCTTACTTCTAATACATAGATTAGTTTTGCCTGTCTGGGACTTCATAAATAGACTCATATATATTCTTTTGTGTTTGGCCAGTGTTGTTCAACATTGTATACATGAAGTTCATTTGCATTGTGGAGTGTAGCCATACTTGGGTTCTTTTTCATTACTCTGTAGTATTTCAGTATATGGATATACCACATTTTGTTTGTCATTCCATCATTATCTCGATATTTGGCTTTCTTCCAGTGTTTGGCTCTCATGAATAATGCTACTAAGAGCGTTTGTGTAGATGTCATTGGCCCATATTCATGATTTTAAGGGATTATCATGCTTTGTTGCTGCTTGGAACTGATCTGCCCTGGAGGAAAGCCTAGGCATTCTTTCTCTGGGCACAAGGCAAGTAGAGATTCCTTCTCGAACCATGAAGTTGTCCCCTGCGAAATAAAAACTCTGTATTCCTATTTTTTTGGCTTGATGAAGTGTGTATGTATGTATTTTAGTTCTGGTATAGTTAACATACAGTGTTATATTAGTTTCAGGGGCACAATGGAGTGAGTCGACGTTCTACATATCACTCAGGGCTCCTCAAGATAAGTGAAGACTTAATCCCCTCCTGTTTTTTAAGGTGCTTTCCTCTCTTTGAATTCCAAGTGTGCAGTCCACATCTGTGCAAGAGAAGAAAATAAAAGACTGAGTTGTGAGACCGTTTCTTATTTTTCTTTCTTGTTTTTTTAAATTTTAAAACCCAGCCACCCTATCCCTCCCCTCCCCACCCTCCAGCAACTCTCAGTTTGTTGTATGAGATTAAGAGTCTCTTATGGTTTGTCTCTCTACCGATCCCATCTTGTTTCATTTTTTCCTTCCTTATCCCCCCATGTCCCCACTCCTTGCCTCTCAAATTCCTCATATCAGAGAGATCATATGCTACTTGTCTTTCTCTGATTGACTTATTTCTCTTAGCTTAATACCCTCTAGTCCCATCCACATTGTTGCAAATGGCGAGATTTCATTTCTTTTGATGGCTGCATAGCATTCCATTGTATGTATATACCATATCTTCTTTATGCATTCATCTGTTGATGAACACCTAGGTTCTTTTCATAGTTTGGCTATTGTGGAAATTGCTGCTATAAACATTTGGGTGCACATGCCCCTTTGGATCACTACATTTGTATCTTTAGGCTAAATACCCAGTAGTGCGATTGTTGGGTCATAGGGTAGCTCTATTTTCAACTTTTTGAGGAACCTCTATGCTTCAACAGCTTGCATTCCCACCAACAGTGTAGGACAGTTCCCCTTTCTCTGCGTCCTCTCCAACATCTGTCATTTCCTAACTTGTTAATTTTAGCCATTCTGAAGGGTGTGAGGTGGTATCTAATTGTGGTTTTGATTTGTATTTCCCTGATGTTGAGCGATGTTGAGCACTTTTTCATGTGTCTATTGGCCAACTGGATGTCTTTTTTGCAGAAATGTCTGTTCATGTCTTCTGCCCATTTCTTGACTGGATTGTTCTTTGGGTGTTGAATTTGATAAGTGCTTTATAGATTTTGGATACTAGCCCTTTATTTGATATGTCATTTGCAAATATCTTCTCCCATTCTGTCAGTTGTCTTTTGGTTTTGTTTCCTTTGTGATGCAAAAGATTTTGATCTTGATGAAGTCCCAATAGTTCATTTTTGCCCTTGCTTTCCTTGCCTTTGGTGATGTTTCTAGGAAGAAGTTGCTGTGGCTGAGGTCAAAGAGGTTGCTGCCTGTGTTCTTCTCAAGGACTTAAATGTCTCACAGTGAGGAATTTCCTCCAGTTTAAGTCTATTTTTGTGTGTGGTGTAAGGAAATGGTCCAGTCTCATTTTTCTGCATGTGGCTGTCCAATTTTCCCAACACCGTTTGTTGAAGAGACTGTCTTTTTTCCATTGAATATTCTTTACTGCTTTGTGGAAGATTAGTTGACCACAGAGTTGAGGATCCATTTCTGGGCTCTCTATTCTGTTCCATTGATCTATGTGTCTGTTTTTGTGCCAGTACCATACTGTCTTGATGATTACAGCTTTGTAATAGAGCTTGAAGTCTGAAATTGTGATGCCTCCAGCTTTGGCTTTCTTTTTCAACATTCCTCTGGCTATTTGGGGTCTTTCCTGGTTCCCATATAAATTTTAGGATTATTTGTTCCATTTCTTTGGAAAAAAATTGATGTTATTTTGGTAGGGATTGCATTAATTGTGTAGATTGCTTTAGGTAGTATAGACATTTTCACAATATTTGTTCTTCCAGTCAATGAGCATGGAATGTTTTCCATTTCTTTGTGTCTTCCTCAATTTCTTTCATGAGTACTTTATAGTTTATACAGATTCCTTTCCTCTTTGGTTAGGTTTATTCCTAAGTTTCTTATGGTTTTGAGAGCAATTGTAAATAGGATTATTTCCTTAATTTTTCTTTCTTTTGTCTTACTGTTGGTGTATAGAAATGCAACTGATTTCTGTGCACTGATTTTATATCCTGACACTTTACTGAATTCCTGTATGAGTTCTGGCAGTTTTGGAGTGGAGTCTTTGGGTTTTCCACATAAAGTATCATATCATCTGCAAAGAGTGAGAGTTTGACTTCTTTGCTGATTTGGATGCCTTTAATTTCTTTTTGTTGTCTGATTGCTGAGGCTAGAACTTCTAGTACTATATTGAATAGCAGTGGTAATAGTGAACATCCCTGCCACTTTCCTGACCTTAGGAGAAAAGCTCTCAGTTTTTTCCTATTGAGAATGATATTCACTGTGGGGTTTTCATAGATGGCTTTGATGATATTGAGGTGTGTAACTTCTATCCCTACACTTTGAAGAGTTTTGATTAAGAAAGGATGCTGTACTTTGTCAAATGCTTTTTCAGCATCTATTGAGGGTATCATATGGTTCTGATTCTTTCTTTTATTAATGTATTATATCACATTGGTTGATTCGTGGATGTTGAACCCACCTAGCAGCCCAGGAATAAATCCCACTTGGTCGTGGTGAATAATCCTTTTAATGTACTGTTGGATCCTATTGGCTAGTATTTTGGTGAGAATTTTTGCATCTGTGTTCATCAAGGATATTGTTCTATAATTCTTTTTGAAGGGGTCTTTGTCTGGTTTTGGGATCAAGGTAATGATGGTCTCATAAAATGAGTTTGGAAGTTTTCCTTCCATTTCTACTTTTTGGAAAAGTTTCAGGAGAATAGGTATTATTCTTCATTAAATGTTTGGTAGAATTCACCTGGAAAGCCGTCTGGCCCTGGGCTTTTGTTTTTTGGGAGATTTTTGATGACTGCTTCAATCTCCTTACTGGTTATGGGTCTGTTCAGGTTTTCTATTTTTTTTTTTCCTGGTTCAGTTTCTATGTCTCTATATGTCTCTTTATAAGTCTCTAGTTTATATGTCTTGGTAGTTTATATGTCTCTAAGAATGCATCCATTTCTTCCAGATTATCAGATTTGCTGGCATATGGTTGCTCTTAATATGTTCTTATAATTGTTTGTATTTCTTTGGTGTTGGTTATGATCTAACCTCTTTCATTCATGATTTTATTTATTTGGGTCCTTTCTCTTTTCTTTTTGATAAGTCTGGCCAGGGATTTATCAATCTTATTAATTCTTTCAAAGAACCAGCTCCTAGTTTTGTTGATTTGTTCTACTGTTCTTTTGGTTTCTGTTTCATTGATTTCTGTTCTGATCTTTATTATTTCTCTTCTCCTGCTGGGTTTAGGCTTGGTTAGGTTGTGTACTGGAGACCTTTCTTGTTTCTTGAGAAAGGCTTGTATTGCTGTATACTTTCCTCTCAGGACTGCCTTTGCTATGTCCTAAAGATTTTGAACAGTTGTGTTTTCATTTTCATTTGTTTCCATGAATTCTTTTAATTCTTCTTTAATTTCCTGGTTGACCCATTCATACTTTAGTAGGATGCTCTTTTTTTTTTTTTTTTAAAGATTTTATTTATTTATTTATTTGACAGAGAGAAATCACAAGTAGACGGAGAGGCAGGCAGAGAGAGAGAGAGAGGGAAGCAGGCTCCCTGCCGAGCAGAGAGCCCGATGCGGGACTCGATCCCAGGACCCTGAGATCATGACCTGAGCCGAAGGCAGCGGCTTAACCACTGAGCCACCCAGGCGCCCTAGTAGGATGCTCTTTAGCCTCCATGTATTTGAGTTCTTTCCAACTTTCCCCTTGTGATTGAGTTCTAGTTTAAGAGCATTGTCATCTGAAAATATACAGGGAATGATCCCAGTGTTTTGGTACCGGTTGAAATCTGATTTGTGACACAGGATGTGATCTATTCTGGAGAATGTCCCACATGTACTAGAAAAGAATGTGTATTCTGTTGCTTTGGGATTGAATGTTCTGAATATATCTGTGATGTCCATATGGTCCAGTGTGTTATTTAAAGCTTTTATTTCCTTATGGATCTTTTGCTTAGATGATCTGTCCATTTCAGCTGGGGGGTGTTAAAGTCCCCTATTATTATTGTATTATTATTATTGGTGTGTTTCTTTGATTTTGTCATTAATTGTTTTATGTAATGGCTGCTCCCATGTTAGGGGCATAGATATTTAAAATTGTTAGACCTTCTTGTTGGACAGACCCTTTAAATATGAGTTAGTGTCCTTCCTAATCTTTTATTGTAGTCTTTAGCTTAAAATCTAATTGATCTGATATAAGGATTGCCACCCCAGCTTTCTTTGGATGTCCATTAGCATGGTAAATTGTCTTCCATCCCTTCACTTTAAATCTGGAGGTGTCTTTGGGTCTAAAATGAGTTTCTTGCAGACAGCATATTGATGGGCCTTTTTTTTTCTTCTAATCCATTCTGATATCCTGTGTCTTTTGATTGGGGTATTTAGACCATTTACATTCAGGGTAACTATTGAAAGATATGAATTTAGTGCTATTATATTGCCTATAAGGTGACTTACTGTTTCAGTCTCCGTTCTTTTCTGGTCTGTTACTTTTAGGCTCTCTCTTTGCTTAGAGGACCCCTTTCACTATTTCCTATAGTGGTTTAGTGTTTGAAAATTCTTTTAATTTTTGTTTGTCCTGGAAGCTTTTTATCTCTTCTTCTATTTTCAATGGCAGCATAGCTGGACATAGTATTCTTGGGTGCAAATTATGATTGTTTAGTGCTCTGAATATATCATGCCAATTCTTTCTGGCCTGCCGGGTGTGAGACCGTTTCTTAAGGGATAACCTATGGGCTTCCACAAAATAAGGGTTGGGCTCAGGTGGTGACATTGGAGGTTCTTTCCTACTCTGAGACCTACAAAGCAATGAGATACTTTAAAGGAAGGAGTGGGAACCCAGGCAACTTTATCTTTGTCTCTGTCTCCATGGTGATTGAAACGCAACCCTTTCTCACTCCGTAGCGTATTATATCCCACTTGTTTGTTTATGCTTATTTCTCTGGCCCCGTAGGTTCTGTTCAAGGATCTGCATGAAATATTCTTCATCTTTTTTAGTTCCTAGCCTGGTGCTTGCACATAGGTCTTGAATTCATTCCTTAGACTTACCACTGGACAACCTCAGAGAGGAGGCTAGAAATTGGTCTGAGAATACATCAGAACTTTTCAAGCACCTCCAGATTTTTTTCAAATTTGTTCCTTAGTGTTGAAGATCCAATATTAACACCCAGAGGCAGAAAGTGGCTTAAAATAATAAAAAACACATAGTTAATTGCTAACTGAATTTTTTTAGTGACAGGCACCATTCTATGTGTTTTACATTTATTAACATATTTAATCCTGTTAAATCGTCCCTGTTTTCAGGTGAGGAAGTTAGGGTTCCAACAAGTTAAGTAACTTAATTAAAGTCATCTAACCAGAAGGACAAAAACAGGATGGGAACACAGGCTGTCTTGCTGCAGAGCTCATACTACAGCTCTTCCTCTGTGCTGTGTCTACCAAGAGATGAATAGGACCAATACCTACTGATTAGTTTTTGGTGGTGATTATTCCCTCTTTAAGAAAGAAAACAATTTCCTATGTTAATAATTCTCTGTATAAATTCAAAATCTTCCAGATGGAAGCTTGGCATGGTAATTGGGTACAAAATCTCAATCCATGGTGGAGTGGGTGAGAGCATAGGCCCTGGGGACAGATACCATGGATTTGACTCCTCACTTGGCCTCTTATTCCTTGTGACTTTGACAATTTATATGATCTTTTGGAGCCCCAGTTTTCTTACCTACAAATTAGGGATAGTCATTTTTATTTTAAATTTTTTTTGAAAATGATAAAATATATAAAATAATATTATTAAAAAATAATAAACACTCAAATGGTAGTAATATTATTGGTAGTATTAGTATTTCTATTAGCATTATTAGCTGTAGCATAACAAAGGGTCTTTCCTTCCTAGGGGAATTTCTATTCTGAAAATCTATTCATCTCTAGACCTCTACAATCAGAACTTTCTCTCTCTCAGGAAATCTTAGAAGAAAATAGACTCCATTTTCTTCAATACTCATTATTGTGTTGTGGCAAAATATACATGACATAAAGTTTACAATTTTAACCAGTTTTCATGTACAGTGCTCTGGTAGGAAAGACACTTAAATTGTGCAACTATCACGACCATCTATCTCTAGAACCTTTTCACCTTTCCAGACAGAAACTCCATACCCTTTAGACAATAACTCCCCATTCTTCCTTGCCCCTGGCTCCTGACAACAGCCATTCTATTTTCTTTCTCTATGAATTCCCCAACAATCTCACCTAGGAGCCTGGTGTAAGTGGAATCATGCAATATTTGTCCTTTTGTGACCAGCTCATTTCATTTAGCAGAGTGTTTCCAAGGTTCATCCATGTTATAGCATATGCCAGCATGTCCTTCCTTTTTAAGGTTGAATAGTATTCCATTGTATGTATATCAATATACATACAATTGTATGTATATCAGTTTCTTTATCCACTCATTCATTAATTGGTTGCTTCTACCTTTTGGCTATTGTCAATAATGCTGCTAAGAATATGAGTATACAAACATCTGTGTGAGTCCCTGCTTTAAATTATTTTGGTATATACCTAGAAGAGGAATTGTTGAGTCTTTTTGTTAATTCCATGCTTTCCATGTTTAATTTTTTGAGGAACCACCATACTGTTTTCCAGAGAGGCTGTACTATCTTATATACCCACCAGCAATGCAGTAGGGTCCCAGTTTCTTCACATCTTCACCAATACTTTAATAACAGCATCATAATGGGTGTTCAGTGATTCCTCATGTGGGTTTTTTGGTTGGTTTGTTTTTTATCATTGTGGTTTTGATTTGAATTTTCCTAATGATTGGTAATGTTAATCATCTTTTCATCTTATTGGCCATTTTTTCCCCAATATCCATTTTTATTCTCTATGAAAATCATATGCTCACACTCAACTCTAACAGTCCAATCAGTTCATGCTAGGCAAATCACCACACAATATTTATTGTAGGTGGTTGTTTCGTATTTTCCTGATACTTCAGTATCCTCCTAGTCAGCACATTGCTGGACCACTGTAGGGTGAGTTACTTGCAATAGATGCCTAATCTTTTTTTTTTTTTAAAGATTTTATTTATTTATTTGTCAGAGAGAGAGCGAGCGAGAGCGAGCACAGGCAGACAAAGTGGAAGGCAGAGTCAGAGGGAGAAGCAGGTTCCCTGCGGAGCAAGGAGCCCGATGTGGGACTCGATCCCAGGACGCTGGGATCGTGACCTGAGCTGAAAGCAGCTGCTTAACCAACTGAGCCACCCAGGCGTCCCAATAGATGCCTAATCTTAAATGCTAGACATTGATCTTTTTTACCATCAGTTTTAGGGGGTGTTTTTTCATTCGTCTGTTGCTTATTCTGATGGGCAAGAAAGGTTTCAGTAGGAATTATAGCAGTGTGTAAGTAAACACCATTAAATGATTGATGAATGAATGATGTCTTTCTTTCTTCTCTCCCTTACCTCTCCACATCCAGTAGGTCCCTGCTGATCATCCCTCCTATATGTCTTTCAGTTCCGCCCTCCTCTCTTGCCAAAGGTCTCTGAATTCAATAAGGTGATGCTTGCAGGGTGTTGGCTCTGTGCCCTGCACACTGTAAGCATGCTACTCATGGTAACCTTTCCTATTAGGAGTAGCTGCTTCAAGCCCTTGTTACCATTCACTGAGGCTGTTACAGTTGTTATCTCATCTCCTGCTTCCAGTCTTGTCCCCATCAAATCCATCCCTTAAATTCTTTCAGTCATTTTAAATTTTTTTCACAGCATACATCTTATCATCTCACTTCCCTGCTTAAAAATGCTTTAGTGGTTCCCTAAAGCAATTCAGTTTCTAAGCCCAGCACATAAGGTCCGACAGCATCTGACTCCTGGTTAAAGTTGAATCCATCTTTGGCTGCTTCCCCCATGGAACCCTAGATTCCAACCAGTGCAAATATCTACACTTCCCTGAACATGCCACACAGCTGCATGGGTTTACTCCTCCCTGTGTACAAAACGTGTTCCTGCCTCCTTGTCCTCCAGCCACAGTCTAGCCTCTGAGACCCCACCAAGTGACTTCTCTTACCTATTATCTTCCCTGAGCTCAGGTTTCCCAAGAGGGCTGGCCATCCCCTCATTTGTGCTCCTGTGACTTGTACATTATCACAGGTAATTCAGGCTCCAGTGAATAAGACAGAAACTGCTGACAGCATCTCAGATGGAAGTTTGTCCAGCATTGAAAATAAAATAAAATTTCGAGGTCTAGTCTCCAATGGAAATCCTTTTACAGTATCATTTCTTCCCCAGTTGCTTTGCAATTATTTTTTTTAAATGTCTGCCTCCTGACTAATATAAGTCATGGGGAAAGGCCCGGGCCACAGTCTCCTTTTCCTTTACAGTGTCTGGCATGGTGCATGATACTGGACATTTATTGAGCACCATCTGTGTGCCGAGCACAGCTCTAGGGGCTGTGGAAATTGTAAGAAACAAAAATCCTGCCATCCGTGAGGGAAACCTGTGCTCTGCCCACCATTTTCCAGTTTCCCTCCTACCCAAAGCCTGATGTTATTCATGGAGTTTTTCTCTGATTAGTAATATAAAGGGGCAAAAATCACTCAGAGAGAAAATACGAACTGTCAGATGAGAATGAAATTATAAGTGGTAAGAGGAGAATTAAATTAAGAGCAGTAAGCATCATGGATTTATAAAAACAAGTCATGTCAGACAAACTTAATTGCTTTTCCTGATAGAATTACCAAATTAGGGGATGGTGGGGTACAATATCCTGAGAGCAGTTTCCTTCAACAACCAGGTAATGAATATTATTTTTGAAGTTAGCAGAACCCTTTGAAATAGTATCGGATGAAATTGGACAAAGTGAATTCAAATTGACTTTGATGTGAGTCTGGTTCACCGGCTTGACAACAGATGGAAAAGGAGAAAAGCTAAGGCGACTACAAACAATATGGCGCTGAACTCAAAGAAGTTGCCTTGCTGGAACGTGGGGGTCTTTTTTTCTTTCTTTCAGTTTTATTTATTTTTTATTTTTTTTATAAACATGTATTTTTATCCCCAGGGGTACAGATCTGTGAATCGCCAGGTTTACACACTTCATAGCACTCACCAAAGCACATACCCTCCCCAATGTCCATAACCCCAACCCCCCTTCTCCCAACCCCCCTCCCCCCAGCAACCCTCAGTTTGTTTTGTGAGATTAAGAGTCACTTATGGTTTGTCTCCCTCCCAATCCCATCTTGTTTCATTGATTCTTCTCCTACCCACTTAAGCCCCCATGTTGCATCACCACTTCCTCATATCAGGGAGATCATATGATAGTTGTCTTTCTCTGCTTGACTTATTTCGCTAAGCATGATACGCTCTAGTTCCATCCATGTTGTCGCAAATGGCAAGATTTCATTTCTTTTGATGGCTGCATAGTATTCCATTGTGTATATATACCACATCTTCTTGATCCATTCATCTGTTGATGGACATCTAGGTTCTTTCCATAGTTTGGCTATTGTGGACATTGCTGCTATAAACATTCGGGTGCACGTGCCCCTTTGGATCACTACGTTTGTATCTTTAGGGTAAATACCCAGTAGTGCAATTGCTGGGTCATAGGGCAGTTCTATTTTCAACATTTTGAGGAACCTCCATGCTGTTTTCCAGAGTGGCTGCACCAGCTTGCATTCCCACCAACAGTGTAGGAGGGTTCACGTGGGGGTCTTTTTATTTGGATGTGTTTATCGTGATCATTATCCAGGGTCAAAGTATGATTTTGTGGCATCTAAAAGACATTGAGAGAAAATCACAGTACTTGGGGGAAGTCATTGCATGGAGCACAGAGATGAGATGTTTCTATATTATCATTATAATGGTTTGGCCCTTGGAGCGATAATACCCAGTATTTTGCATGGTGCTCTAAACCCTTGCTACTCTAAGTGTGGTTTACAGACTGCAGGAGCCTGGGGAGCTGTCAGGATCTGGAAGCTGGATAGAAGTGTAGAATCTCGGTTCCTGCCCCAGTGACTCCAAATCTGCATTTTAACAGAGATCCCTAGGTGATGTTTGCACACATATTTGTTAGAGGAGCACTGCTGGGCTGATTTCATATTGTCCTATATGATTTGATTTTTAGACTCTTCTCAGAGGTGCAAGACATTGCATTGATCTAGTAAATGGGAACGAAGCCCCAGACTCAGTAATTCCACTCTTCACTCTTTTTAGTTTGCTTGAAAGCAGATCAGCTGTTGAAGTTGCATCCTGGAGGCAGTGCTTTCTGGGGGTCACACCGTCTTCTTGTGTAAAGAGGAACTAGCCCCTGTGCCTCCTACAGTGTGTTTGTGTTACCACGCGTGTATGCCATCTCCTTATGTCCTTTAACATCCCTGAGAAATGTCTCGCTGTTCTCATCGCACAGATGTGGACTCTGATGTTTGGAGTGGTAATATAATTGGACTAAGCTCATATTTTTAGTAAATGACAGAGCCAGAGCCCGATCCTGGATTTAAACCTAGGTCTGTCTGACTCCCAGAGCCTTGCTATTTTGTATCTGAGTATGACAGGGGTTGTGTCATGGCTGCATGTGACAGGGATTTCAGAAGCTGGCACAGAGAGGGGAATTCACTGAAGAAATATTTATTGAAGGGGCACCTGGGTGGCTCAGTCAGTTAAGTGTCTGACTCTTGACTTTGGCTCAGGTCATGATCTCAAGGTCGTGAGATTGGGAGCCCTGAGTCAAGCTCTGTGCTGGGTGTGGGACCTACTTAAGATTCCCTCTCTGGGAACGCCTGGGTGGCTCAGTCGGTTAAACATCTGCCTTTGGCTTAGGTCATAATCCCAGTGTCCTGGGATTGAGTCCCGCGTTGGGCTCCCTGCTCAGTCAGAGGCCTGCCTCTCCCTCTCCCTCTGCCTGCTGCTCCCCCTGCTTGTGCTTTCTCTCTCTCTCAAGTAAATAGATAAAATCTTTACAGAAGTTTGTTAAAAACATAAGATTCTCTCTCCCTCTTCCTCTGCCCCCTTCCCTCCCCGAAAAAAAGAAGAGTCTTTGCTCTAAAAAACCCCAAAATGTATGTGTGTTTGTGTGTGTGTGTGTTTTGAAGTGGGAAGAGTACGAGGCACACTGCTTCCAAAATTGTGCATTTGTTGGGATGATGCACATATCAAGACTGATGGATGATTGGTAAACACAAGGATATGGAAACAGCTTAAAATATCTAACACACAGGGCGCCTGGGTGGCTCAGTGGGTTAAAGCCTCTGCCTTTAGCTCAAGTCATGATCTCAGGGTCCTGGGATCAAACCCCACATCAGGCTCTCTGCTTGGCGGGGAGCCTGCTTCTCCCTCTCTCTATGCCTACTGCTCTGCTTGCTTGTGATCTCTGTCTGTCGAGTAAATAAATGAAATCTTTAAAAAAAAAAATCTAACAAACAAAACAAACCTAACACACAATCAACCCATTAATGACAAACTCTTCGATAGCCATTTTGCTTTTTAAGAATTTCTTTTAACTTCGTAAGGAAACTTATTGCGCCCCTGGAGAATTCCATTATTCAGCGTATGCCAATGAGAACTTCGGAAAGGGAGAGGGGAAGGGGGAGACTAAAATGCCATCTCTTTCATCACTGACCTTGACTCGGTGTCTAGGTCCCACTGCCTTTTGACATTTGAGATTGAACCAAGAGAAAGATGTTTGCCTTCCATGTGAGTCTGGTCTCCAGGAAACTGCTCGGTGACAAGCATCATTGAAATTTAGAATCCAAGAGTTCTTAGTGGGGAGGGGGTACATTGAGACATGTGGGGCCAAGCAGCTCTCAGAAGCTTTTCTCCTAGTGAACTGCCCTTTATCCCTCAAGTTTCTGATCCTGCAGACTGGGTTGGGAGGGTGGTGTCTGACAAGGGTCCTGCACAGCTTTCCCTTTTCCTTGTAATTTTTTTTTTTTGAAGATTTTATTTATTTATTTGTCAGAGAGAGAGAGAGAGAGAGAGAGAGGGAGCACAGGCAGGCAGAGTGGCAGGCAGAGGCAGAGGGAGAAGTAGGCTCCCTGCCGAGCAAGGAACCCGATGAGGCACTCAATCCCAGGATGCTGGGATCATGACCCAAGCTGAAGGCAGCCTCTTAACCGACTGAGCCACCCACGTGTCCCTACATTCCCGGTTTTTACCAGCCACAGATGGATGCAAAATCGAAACTCTGTGCCTATTTAACACTAACTCCCTGTTTTCTCTTCCCCTCTGGCCCTGGCAACCACGATTATGCTTTCTGCCTCTATGCATTTGACTACTCTAGGTGCTTCATACACGTGGGCTCATACAGTATTTGTCCTTAAAAGACTTTTCTACTTTTGATCGTTCTGAACTAGCAAGGGACACAGACTCCGTGGTATTGTTTGTTGGAGTGAGTCTTTTCTTCATCTAACTGAAAAAGAAATAGGCTTATTCATGGCCTATTCACACTGAAAGAGTCAGAGACTCGTAGGAGAGGAAGAGAAATGGACAGATCATCTTCTGGTTTCTTACTGTTAAGCTTCAAGGATAAAGTTTGTGGCTGGAGTAAATTTCCAGGGTGTGAGTAAATTTCCAGGGTGGGAATCCAAGACAATGGAATTAGGATAGCATTTCCCCACCATTACTTATTTTCACTTCTCACCCAGATTCCCAGCATAGTATTGAAGAGAAGGCAGAAACGCATATAAGAAAGAAAAACAGAACAGATGTGGCAGAGATCCTTGGGTAGTAATTTAGTACCTGAATCTGGGGCATGGAAATGGGACCAGCTCTGGTCTCTTGGATCTAACAAGGCAGAGCAAGTTATATGATGCCTGTCTGTGTTCCCCTCCCCCAACACATCGATGACTTAGAGATGACAGAGAAGGCTTGCAGGAAGTCATATCTACACATGCAACATCTCTTGACCAGCAGGTGAACTGACAACAAATTGTAAGTAAAGATGAGACTTTTGAGATCTGTGTTTAGTTTAGCTATCTCTACTACTGGGATTGGCCTTTCCGTGACATGGGGAGGAAGAGCAGGAGAGGGAGTGGTGTTTGGTGGGAGCTCAGCATCATGGCTGGGACTGAAAATGGGATTCTCTCTCGAGGCTTCCCCAAATCTGGGGAGCACACAGAGCCAAGAGCCAATTAAGACAGCAAAGTCCAGGAAGCCCATATAGGAGAGGGGAAAGGGTGCCAAGTGTGAAGGGAGTCAGAGATCATTATCAGAACTAAGAGGTTGAAAGATAAGAAATTACTCACCATGTCAAGCATAAATGGGCTGAGGTCTGGGGCAGTAGCCGGGTTGGGGTGTTTTCTGTGGCTATGGCCAATCAAGAGGATCACGTAGGCAAGTTTAAAGGGCTAGGAAATCTTGCCCAAACTGCTAAGCAGGTCACATTTATTTTACTGTGTAGAGACATAACCAAGGTGCCGTGTTGATGTCCGTTTCCCTGAAAATATGCCTCTTCCACATCTGAGACACTGGGCAAAGCTTTGTGGCCAGCTCTATATGCCTATTCCTGCCTAGATGCCAAACAGTGGAGAAGTGGTGTAATAGTTAAGGGGGCTTCTAGCAAAGTAAGCTCTCTATCTCCAATGGTTTGCCTGGAATTAGAAATGTGCTTCCCACTTCCAGAGCCCTGCAGGTGTCTGAGAAGCTTTGGGTTTTACAGAAAACCATTTTCATGTCTTCAACACACATTTAGCTTTTACTTATGCAGAGGTGATAATAGTTTTATTTATTCCTTCAACTTCTTTCAACTACTGAAAGAAGTAGTAACAGAGTTTGCTACGAGTCTTTGCAGCCCCAAGCATAAGTAAAAATGCATATATCATGGATCTATATTGGTATATATCATATATCCTGTATATTTTTATCCATGAAAAGATGGCTTCCAAAATCAGTGGACATATTTATTTTAGTTTTGCAACCTCAAGCCCACTGCTAGGCCAGGTAATACTTTTCTTCTTGGATCATATGGTATGTGCTTCAGTCTGAATAACATTAAAAATATTTCTCTTAGCAGGATGTGGAAGAGTTGTTTTCTTTTTTAATTTCAAATAACACCACTCCTTGAACTGGGAACAAACAATTCACTTGCAGCTCAGCTCTGCATTTATTTGTAATTTTCACATAAATCAACTTATATGAAAATGTATTCATAATTTGAGCTTTCTCTATAGCGATAAAATGTTTCTGCTTCTGTGGTAGAAAATAGCTTATTATGCAAACAACATTGCCACTCTTACATTATGCATGGGATTTACCTGGAGAACATTACAAAAGCTTCAAAAAAAGAAGAGGGGGGGACCAGGGAGGGTGTAGGGTACTTCATTTACTGCACCATTTACTTATAATAATTAACTACAAATGAGCTAATATCTGTATTTAGCAACTTATTTAATATTACTTTGGTTAATTCAGTGAAACAATGGAGGAGAAAGAAAAAAATACAATGGAGGTCTTCTGATAAATGGTGCCTTTCAGGATGTCAGCACAGTGAAAAATGAGATCTGGTGGTTTCAAACTTAGGCCGGTGGTGGTGAGTAATTAATGGCCAACTCATTTGAACTTGTGTGCTTGATCTAATTTGGGATACTGAGAGTTCACACTGATTTGCCTTTAAAAAGAATGTCACTGTCAAATAAGGTGATTGTATAAGATTGATATGGAGAGCTCTGACTTGGATGTATAGCACAATTTATATTTACAGAGGTAGCAGCAGTGTTATTCCAAATCCTGTGTGGGGGTACCACCAAATCTGGACGGGAGGCTAGTGTTCTTTCTATAGAGCATTCAAACAGGGATCACTTTAGGTATAAATGGTGTATGGTATTTATTTTTTCAATCATATAGCAAATATGTTTTAAATGTCTTTTTGCTGTGTTCAGGTGTGTGGGTAAAGCAGTAATACAATATGGCTTCTGCTTTTGTATTTCCTCCATTGTGGTTGGGGAGGAGGGAGTAGACAAAGAATAACACAAATAAATAATTGCAATAAGTGATAAATGCTATGAGGGAAATGTACAAGGAACATGATTTAAGGAGTTACGGGGTGGTAGAGATAATCTTTGACAAATAATTTAAACTTTCTGAATTTAATCTTTGCAAATTATGAAGGACTATATATATGTGAGTTACCATTATTTTACACAGTTATGTACAGTCCTACATGGTTGCCTCTTGTGAATCCGCCATCTTGGATCACTGTTAGTGGTCCATTAGTACACCTGGATGATAGCATTTCAAAGGAGTGAATACCAAGGAGATCACTCTGTGGTTGTGGCTCCTCAGCAGTCTCTAGATCTCCTTTGCAAGTCTTATGACTGCTCTATTGGCTCTTCTCCAAAGATCAGCTTTCTTTTGTTGGTCCTGCTATGGGAAACCTGCTAACTTTGTTCAGGGCTGAATTTGAGGCTCCTACCTGGAGAGAAAATGGTACATGGTAGATCAAGATCCAGGTCTGAAATCAGAAGCCTGGTGTTCCATTCCGAGCTTTACTCCTTAATGGCTGCTTGACTCTGGTCAATTTAGATCCTTTACTGAACATCTACTGCTTGTTGTGTTTAAAAAACGAGCCTGGTGATGGATATTAAGAAGGCCCCGATTGCATGGAGCATTGGGTGTTATACGCAAACAATGAAGCATGGAACACTACATCAAAAACTAATGAAGTACTGTATGGTGAGTAACATAACACAATAAAAAAATTTAAAAAACTGTATAACAATAACACCCTCCCTGATAATACCTAACAACACCTTCCCATGTTATCATAAAGCAAAATGAAATTTCCTCTTATTTAACAGTTTCAGGCCATAGGAAAAAAGTAGATAGTTCCTTAGTTCATTTTACAAAGCCAATGTAATCTGATAATTATGTATTGATTTCACTTATAAATATGGATGCAAAAAGTCTAACTAACTAAAACCTTAGTTTACTGAATCTAGCCCTGTCTAAAACAAATAATGCACCATGACTAAGTAGGATTTATTTCTGTAATGTAAAGGGGTTTTAGTATCAGAAAATCTACACGCTAGTTCTTCAAATCAACAAACTCAAAGAGGAAAATATCATGGGATTAAATCATTAGATACCATAATGTAATTTTATAAGATTACATAGCCATTCTTGATAAAACTGCAAGCAAGATAGGAAGGTAGGGAAATTTACTCAAGTATGAAAAGCTTATCTTTCTTTTAGCAAATACAATAAATGATCCAACGATAGAGTTATTTTGTTTTAAAATCAACAAGGGGGCACTTGGGTGACTCAGTTGTTATGTGTCTGCCTTTGGCTCAGGTCATGATACGGGGGTCCTGGGATCCAGCCCAACATCAAGCTCCCTGCTCAGCCGGAGAGCCTGCTTCTCCCTCTCCCACTCGCCCTGTTGTGTTCCCTCTCTCGCTGTGTCTCTCTCTGTCAAATAAATAAAATCTAAAAAAAAAAAAAAAAATCAGATACAAGGGGTGCCTGGGTGGCTCAGTTGGTTAAGCATCTGTCTTCGGCTCAGGTAATGATGCAAGGGTCCTGAGATCAAGCCTCATGTCTTCCATCAGGCTCCCTGTTCAATGGGGAGCCTTCTCCATGTCCCTCTGCCCTTCCCCCTGCTTGTGCCCTCTTGCTTTCTTTCTGGGTCAAATAAACAAATTAAATCTTTATAAAAATAAAAATAAAATCAGGAACAAAAGAAGACTCCCCTCTGTGACTGCAATTATTTACATTGATTTGAAGGTGGTAGCAAATGAAATGAGAGAAGTAAATAACAGGTGTAAATATTAGAAGAGAGAAAATTGCCATATTTGGAGATAGTACGGCTGGATACTTAGCAATCTCATGAGACTTAAAAAAATAGATTTGATAAGCACTTTCGGTAAGGTGTCTGGCTATTTGGTAAATATACAAAATCTGAGATTTTTTTTAAAAAAAGGTTATTTATGTATTCATTTGAGAGAGCAAGCAAGCAGGGAGAGGAGCAGAAGAAGAGGGACCAGCAGACTCTGTGCTGAGCCTGGAGCCCAACACAGGGCCTGATTTCAGGACCCTGAGATCATGACCAGAGCCAAAATCAAGAGTCAGATGCTCAACTGACTGAGCCACCCAGGTACCTCTGTAATTTTTCTTTTTACTAGTGTTAGTCAATTAAAATAGATTTTGAGAAAACTTTCCATTTATAATAGCAAGAAAAATTTAAAATACATAGGAATCCTTTCATATGATTTATTGCCCTCCTTAAAAAAACTAAAAAAATCTTTGAATAAATGGAAAGACACACAATGATCTATATGGAAGACTTAAAACTGTAACATTTTTGATTCTTTCAAAATCAATAAACACATATTTTCAATTTCATTCAAAATCTTAATGGGATTTTTTAAAAGAAAATAATTAAGTTCAAATGGCAGAACAAGTATCTTAAAATAGTCAAGAAAATTATGCAGAGGAATAATAAGACATACTCACTAGATACTAAAGCTAACTTCAGAGCCATGGTAATAAAAATTGTTTGGTATCAACATCAAATCAAATAAACAGATCAGAGAAGCAGAGTAAAAACTCCAGAAAAAGAGCCAAGTATTTATGAGGCCTTACATGCATCAGAAGTGGTGTTGGATGGTGCCTGTGTAGCTCAGCTTGTTAAGTGTCTGACTCTTGATCTCAGTTCCGGTCTTGATCTCTGGGTCATGGGTTCAAGCCCTGGGTTTGGGTTCCACACTGGGTGTGGCAACTACTTTAAAAAAAGAAAGTGGTATTGCAACTTACTAAAGACATGGTTTATTTAATAAAGGGTGCTGGCCAAAATGGGTATCCATTAATAAACAAAATAAAATTTATAATCCCTACCTCATCATATAAGAAAAAAAGTCTGGATGGATCAAAGAAAGTAATATGTCAGTCTTTATAAAAATGAGTAATTTAAGCTCTGACCTTGCAAAGTGAGTGGGATTCTAGCCAATAGACATAAAGCACTGGAATGTAAGGGCATGTGTAATATTTATTATCACCTTGCTTTTATCGTCAAACAAACAAGAAAACTGGAATCAACCTTACTTTTCATCAACAAAACTATTGAATAAGGAGATCCATACATTGAAATTTTATGCAGTTGTTTGAAAGAGTGAATTCCACTTCTAATTATTGGTAATTTAGGAAAAGAAAAGGAAGCTGCAAAATTATGTGACAAATGTGATCCAATTTCTGTATCTATGTTTTATATACACCAGAAAAGTTTTGACAGTGCTCATCTGACTGTTCAATATTTGTTTTCTCTGGGAAGAAGGCAAGGATGGACAGAGATGAAGAGGGAGATGCATATTTTTTTCTTTGTATATTGTTAGATTTTGTCACTTGTGCAAATGAGCACATGTTCCCTTCAAAATTAAAATTAAAAATATTAAAACAAAAAATAATTAAAACTGTTAAAATGACCAAATTAGTTAGTAGACACAAGGTGTACTGTCTGATTGGCATTACTTCTTGCCCAAGAATGGAAAACTAGGTTATCGAGAATGGGCCAATTCTCATCTAATCAGATAATATTTTTCCAAAAATACTATAGGAAATAAGCCTTCCCAAAGATCCCTAAAATCCCAGATCCCCAAATGCCAAGCATTTTCTTTCCTTTATATTCAAATTACATATGTTCCAAAAACAAAGATACGTTGGATAGTAAGAACAATTTATAAAAGTTAGAATAAAAAGCCCTTTTGCTGGGAAATTATATGGGGTCAGCTCCAAAAGGAGGCCTACGGCTTGGAGGTTCTCAAAGGACAGCTGTCTCACAGGCGGTAATGCTAGGCTCTGACTCTCATACCTGACTTGGAATATGGAGTTCTTGCTACTGCTGCACACTGCCTCTGAATATGGGCAAAGGGCACTAAACCTATTCCAAATGGAAATTTCTTTTCTCCCCCAATTTAGAAGACCCTTGAGGACTTTACAGGCTATTGTACTGAACCATCAGTATCATACAGATAAGTATAAGCCATAAGTATCAAAATGTTCTGATGTTTTGAATTTTGGTTTTCAGGATACTGAGTAAATAGAAATTTTCATAGGCTGGCCATGACCATTTCCTGCCAGACCTGGCGTGACACCTAAAGTCAAATCGACACCAGCTTCTCTCTGTCTCATTTTTCATTTTACTGCTGTCCTAGTAAAAACTAGAGTTGGTTTGCTGCCCAATGAGAACTGAACATCTCTTGGGGCAACGCCGCTGTTCTTCAGGTGCCTGATGTGGGGTGAGTTATTTAGGAGACCCAAGCTGGTAGCATGTACAAAGCACACTCTCAGGAATGAGAGAGCATAGTAGCCTAGGCCTTTGTGTGTGTTTATGTGTGTATATGTGTGTTTGCAAGTCTTAGAATTCCCTCAGTAGTGATCACAAGGACTTTTTGATGTTTGCAGCCTATGAACACATGCCAGCAACTGACTGACTGGCTGAGCTGGCTGAGTGTCCCAGAGGATGGATTGTTGGCAGCTGTCCTTGGTGTATCTTCAAGCATAGTTACTTGTGAGAGAAGAAATAAAATTGGAACAAGAGAACAGCTTGGCTTCATTTCTCTGGTAGGAGAAAGGGTTGTGACTTGAAGTCATTTGACTGTATCCTAATGTTAAGAGTAGCTCAGATGTAAATTTCAAATTAAATAAGAAAGTCTATGAGAATGCATTATGAGCTCAGTGCTCAATGAACAAAATAAAAATGATTTCAGCCAAGGGAGCTAATTTTACTGTGGGGATGAGTTTATATTTTTTCCCTTTAAGTATGCTTAGAATTCAGTCCTGAGGGTCAAATATTGACATTGATAAGATGACTTCTTATACTATACATTGATGATAACGAAGAATTGTAAATACATGAAACATTATGAATGACTCTCATAACATGATGTTAAACACAAGAAGTCAGACACCAAAGAGTGCACTCTATGATTCCATTTCCATAAAGTTCAGAAACAGACAAAACTCATCAATAGTGTTGGAAGTCAGGAAGGTGGTTTGGCCCTGGGGGTGGGAGTGACAGGAAGGAGTATGAGGAGACGTGTGTGTCGTGCTCAATTTCTTGATCTAAGTGTGGAACACAAGAGCCTGTTCAGGTTTTGGAAATTTCATTGACCTGTAGAATTATGATACGCATACTTTTCTTACATATATGTCAATAAAAAAATAAAGATAATCAATTTCTCGTGCCTTTCTTACCTGCCCTTTCTTTAATTGTCTTACTTAGTGTCCTTGGTAGATGGCAACCATTCTTCCTCCCCCATCTCCCTTTCATCCTGTGGGTAAATCTTGAATAAGGATTACAATCAATTAGCATTAAACTGTTTTTGAGTCCTTGACTGTTTAGAATGAGTTCATTTATTATAGTCTCTTTCACCCAAAACTTTCCTGAGGTTGGGGGGGACGATCTAATAAAACGGGTGCAGACTGCTTGAACTCAGAGGCGTGAAGGAAAGATGGCCCATTAGTCTCACCTAGTGAAGGGTACTCTAATTGAAGGTAGAAAAGGAACGTTCACCCCATTCACAAATTTGCTTAAGGCCTGGTCATCTAACTAAGCTTTTCATCTCTGTTCTGGATAGTTTGTTCAATTATTCTGTCTAGAGGCAGAATTGGGAAACCTCTGGAGATATTTTCTGGTCTTTTCATGTCAGATAATTAGGTCTATGAGGGAGCATGGTAGGAGCTGAGGACAGCCCTCTCAGGAAAGTAAGACCTCCGGCAGCCGGGGACCGTGAATGAGATTATTTGTGAGTGATCCCAAGTGGGGGGTCACATAGGAATGAAGGAAGGAGGTGATGGCATCTGGTTGACCCCTAGGTGAGGACGTTCTGCCTTCAGCTCAGTAGTATCTATACTCCAGACCCTTCCTTCTAAGTCCTCCCAAGCGGCCCGTGGCTGCACACCCCTTCCGTTTGTTTGCATCTCTGCTGTTCTGCCGCTACTTCTGTTGTGACATTGTGGCACTGGCCCATCTCTCACCACTGGGTGATGTTCCCAGGCACCATTCCTCTCTGTGAGGGACGGCAGTCCACTCATTGACACTTGCCTCTCATTAGTCTCCCCTCCTTTCTGCAAGGACACTCCACCTGAGCTTACCTTGGGATGTTTTCCCGCCATGGCTTGAACTGCCCCTTGCTCATGGATTAGTGGCCCTTGGCTGGCAGTGAACAGACAGAAAAAAGGGGGGGTGGTGGGAGGAGGAGGAATAGGAAGGAGAAACTCTGATAAAAGTTGCTAGTCTAGGGGCGCCTGGGTGGCTCAGTGGGTTAAGCCTCTGCCTTCAGCTTGGGTCATGATCTCAGGGTCCTGGGATCGAGCCCCGCATCAGGCTCTCTGCTTGGTAGGGAGCCTGCTTCTCCCCTTCTCTCTGCCTGCCTCTCTGCCTACTTGTGATCTCTGTCTCTGCCAAATGGATAAATAAAATCTTTTTTTAAAAAGTTGCTAGTCTTCAGGGTGCTTCAGTTCAAGTGTTACTTCCTTATAGAAACATCCCCTAATCTCCCTTTCTAAAGAGACCTCATCATTTTCTATCTTATTACTCTTTATTTTCTTCCTTACTCCAGAATTATCTTGTTCCTTTGTTTACTGGCTTGCTAGTTAGTTCTCTATTTCCTTATGACTGTGATCTCTGTAAGGAATCCCTTCCCTATCTCGTTTGCTGTGATATCCTCACACTGTGATAGGACTCAACTCCTATTTTTTGAATGAATGAATCTTTAAAAACACTCTGAAACTGGAAGAAAGTTTGAGTGACCCCCATTCGGGGTACAATAGGTGAAAATAAAATGGCCTCGATCGGTGATATAAAGTACTTGTGATTTTGTCTGGCCAAAGCCCACTGTCCAAAGACTCTGGAACATCAGTTGGGTTAGTCACACTGCGAGGCTGATGTAGGTTGTGTTGGTCTAATTGTAGATCATTGGCCTATGATGGTGATATGGCTTCTATAGGTGAGCGTCTGGCTCTGGAGAGGAGTGTGGCTTTTAGTTACAGAGTTGGGAAGGCAAGCAAGGTTAATTCTGAGTTAAACTTTAGGATTCGACTCCCTAGGGAGACTTAGAAATGGCTAAGATCTTACATTAATATGTAACCAAAATTTAAACTCATATTTCAGCAACAAGGAATAGTAAATAATGCATTGCTTCATGAAGATTTGCTTAGTTTATTTACTTACATTATTTATAGGTTATGTTGGGAATAGACTTGGCCTGTTCTGCTTTGTTCACAGTAACATTCCATAAATATAACAGCAAGCAATAAAATCACATTGATTCAGAAGTGAGCTCATAGCTTTGTATAACATCAAACATAAAAGCTGTGTTACAATGATAAATACTAAATCTTTAAAATATCTTTAAAATATCATTGGCTTTTTACTGCCATTACTTATGCAGTGTGTATCAGATTTTCATATTCAGCATTGTACTTTTTATGTGTGAGTTATGTCCTAAAGCTTTTGGTGTAGTCTGTGCAAAAAGGCATTTTGAAATTTTGGATGGGTGGCAGAAGAACTTGATTCTGGTTCAGAAGACCATGCTGAGTTGTCTAGAAGGATCTCAGTAAGAGAACGGTTGGCAACATTAGCTTTTCCTATCTCTTTGAGTGTGAAGTTCAAGCAGTTCAGAAAAAGAAAAAAAGAAAGAGAGAAAGAAAGAAAGAAAGAAAGAAAGGGTTTAAACAGAAAAGTCTTTTATTCTTCCTATGGCAAGGAATGTCCTTGTTTTCCTATTTGGCATCTCCTAGAATTTTCTCAAGATTCTGGAGTCTCTGCATGGCCTTATGCTGGTCTGAGGTCTGATGGAATTCAAGGTGGTGGTTTGCAGAGACTGGGAGATAGGAATGTGATAGCGTTAAGACCTTGGAAAATGGAGTCATATAGCTCTAGGCTTGGGTTCTTGGCTCTGCTATGTTGTTAACAGGTTATGAGTCTTTGTGCAAGGGACTTAAGCACTTGAGCCTCAATTTTCTTGCTTTTAAGATAGAGATCATACCATATACCTAATAACGTAATGAATAGCCAATAAGATAATGTTTATGGAGCACAATGCCTGACACATACTAAGGGCCCGTAAATGTTGTATCGCCTTGGGAAAGGGCTGATGGAGAGAAGGGGAAGATATCCCAGTTGTATAACCAAAATAGAAGTTGCAAATTACCTGATACTTATGATGGAAATGAATTATATGAAATAGTCGTAATTATACATTGAAACCTCACCTTAACACTATTTGGTAAAAGGCATGTCTGTCTTGGATCCTTTTCAAGGAAATTTATAAAAGCCAGTATTACAAAAAGACCTGCCATAAAGTACATTTATACACATCTATTTCGCTGGCAAAGGCCTGAGGGCCGTGTGAATATATTTTAAAAAACACAATCTGCGATATTGCTGAGTCTGAGTGGTGGGTAAATTTTTTTTTTTTTTTTACGCCCTTATGAAGGCACAGTCGCGTTTTTTAATTTAGTGACAGACTGAAGTAGGGATGGGGAAGAAGCCCAGGGAAGGACGGAAATGAAAGAAGGCTGACAAATGGCCCCCAGATGGAACAAGTCGGAGCAGGTCTCAATTTATGGGCCACCACTCTCTACCCTGGTTCTGTTTTTGACATGCAGATTGGAAAGCAGTGGCTCAGATCGTTAGATCCCCATGTGGGGTGACCTAAATTACAGCCTCAGTACACTGAGACGCGGGGGATTTGTTACAAAATGATTTTCTGTCTCTTATGGTATCCTCAAGACTTATTTAATCCTCTCTCAAAGTTTGAAGAATATGTGAGAATTATGATATCTGTTGGGAGTATCTTTTTTTTTTTTTAATTTCACCTTTTAATTTGAAAAGTTTCCTAACTACGGAAAAGTTACAAGTAGTCTTGTAACTAATACAATGATCTGACATATATGTTCACCTCGATCTACCTGTGACTACTATGTTGCTACTTCTACACTAGCTGCACATATCTATGACATAATGTATGATATATAATATCTCTTATTTATTTATCTTTTGCTGAACCTTTGGGAGTAAATTTTAGAGATCACGATGGTATCAGTAAACATTTTCCCAGAACATTAAGTGCATCACCATCGTGAACTTACCAAATCTAGAAAGTTTCACATTGATAGAAAGCCATTATCTAACATACAGTGTATATTTAAATCTTGCCCATTGTCCCAAAAGCATCCTTTCTGACACCTGTTTTTTCCACTCCAGGATCATTTGTTGCATTGAGGTGCCATGTTTCTTTAGCCTGCAATCATTCCTTGGTTTTTCTTTCTATTTCCTGACATTGACATTTTTGAAAAATATCAGCCCCTTGTTTCATAAAATATCACCCAGTTTGGGTTTGTTTCCTTATGACCTATTTCAAGTTCTGTATTTTTGTTAGAACTATCACTGACATGATGTTGTGTCCTTCTCAGGACCTCAACGCAGGTGATACACAATGCCAATTTGAAAATTTTCATCAGCACTAAAATATATCTTTAATAGTCTTTTTATTTGTTAAAATGAAGGCTCTGGAGTATTTCTTAGTTGAAAAAATCTCCTCAAACTTCTTACTACGTGAAACATTGGAGCCATAAGACTTGCCACCATTTCTTGGAAGAATAGTTAGAGTCATCTTTCTAGTCTTTTTCACTGGATAGAATGGTACTGATGTGTTTGAATGTTGAAATATCTCAGGGACTTCTCTAAGACACCTTGTTATCAGGAGAATTCAATTATGTTGGAAGTCTGAGGGTACTAATTAATCCTCCTTCCCTTTCTCAATTGGTTGAGAACCAAGCAAAATGATGATCGGCTTTATTAGTAGGAGAGCTGGAGGATGTGGCAAAATCTTTTTCCTCCACCTCCCAAGCAGAACATTTGATACTTTCCCATTCCTGACCTAACCATTTTCAGTCCACATTTAGAAAGGTTGAGACCTGGCCAGTTGTGCCAGAAACTGTTTCCTCAAACAGCTATCCATGTTGTTGAGTACATGCAGATCTGAGAGGCCATGTGCAAATGGAAAGGGACGGGCCATACCTGGTCCCACTGACTGGAATGACTCTGGCTCCTGGATAATGTGCCTATGACTACTCTGCTTTATCCAGTCTTACCCTTTTCTGTGGAGAGGAACCAGTGATAGAGGAGAGAGAGGAAGTAGAGGTGTTCTCCCTCATGCTCCCCTACAGGAGAAGAGATGAAGTCTTGTCCATAGCATTGGGTGACATCATGGGGATGGATAGAAGGGGGCTCTTCCTATAACATTGACTGCATTTATTTCTTGGGTTGCACCAAGTGGAATGGAAAATGTGAAGTCTAATTGCAAAGTGAAATCTCATCTTTCTAATTAATGCCGCAGGCTGCCAAGGATGTCAACTTTCCTTTTCAACTTTGGAAAACCCACTGAAGAGCGAAACATTTGTCAGCTTTGCCAACCTAGACTGTTACTAAGATCGTCTCTCTTATAATTTTTTTTCTCTCTTTTTTTTTTGGAAGAAATAATACATTCACATGGTTAAAAGTTTTAAAGTTACAAAATTTACAGAAATTTCCCTTTCACCTTTTCCCTCTACTGTTCAGTTCTTCTTGTTTGAGACCCCGGGGTTGTTGCTTCTTGCCCTATACTGTTTTTAAAATCTATCCTTGAATTCTGTGGCTTGAATTCATTTTTCAGACAAGTCATTATCGCCTGAAGCTTCCTCACCCTTCCATCCCTCCTGTCCGTCTTGGTTCCCAATCTTTTGATATTAGAGCCAGATCCTGGAAAGGGGTCAGTACTAGACAGGGAGAAGATTCTAGGCATATGTGTATGCATATTTATGTGCCTGCATTTCAAAGTCAAATATAAATGATTTAAGAATTTCTCATTTAGTCAATAAATCAACACATATTTATTGTTGACTTATCATGTGCCATGGATGACATAAAGAGTATAGAGAATGGTCCCCTGAATTCAGAAGGCTCCAGAGTTTACTTGTGGAAACAAAATTAATAAAGCTGTCTGCAAACAACTTCTAAACTGCGTGATCTTGATTGTGGGTACTGAATCTTCTGGAGAGGAGAAGATTAGTGTGAACTGTGGGCTCCAGGGAGAGCTTCATGGAGGAGATCAGATTTGAACAGAACTTTGAAGGACAAGTGTTACCCACTGGGTGTTGGGAAGGAAAGGGATTCTAGGCATGACTAAGTCACATGGGCCTTTTTGCTGTTCCTCCCACACGCTAGGCTCATTGCTGACTTAGACCTTACTATTTCCTCTGCCTGGAATGCTATCTCCTAAACTGCTTAGCTAATTCTTTTACCTCCAAGTCACTTCTCTAGTATCACCTACCCAATGAGATCTCCCAACTTCCCTATTTAGAGTCAGAACCCACCTCCATGCTCTGAATACCCTTTATTCTCATCTAGTTTTTTCATAGCTATTACCAGTTTGTAGCACATTCTGTCATTGAATTTTAAAAATTATATTCATTATTTTCTGTCTACCCCCACTAGAAAGTAAGTACTGTAAAGGCAGAGATTTTCGTTTTCTTCCCTGTTTTCTGCTAACCTCAGCACTTAGACACTGACCCATCATAGGCAATCAGTGAATGTCTGCCAAATACAAGAACGAATAGAGCCATTCCTTCCTTTCCCCCGAACAGAAATTGTGGAGAGAGAGAGTCTGTGGAAAAAAAATTAATCAGGTCATCCCTGTGAGCTCAAGACCTCTTTGCATTTCTAAGGGACAGTTATTGAAAGTATATGGCTCATAGCTGGGCCTCTGATTTTCTGCAGGCCTGAAGATACCCAATTTAGAAATAGAAAATGAAGGGAAGAAACTAAATATTGTTCTGCATATTAATGTGACACAGTGATGCTATTGAGAGAACAGCACCTTGAAATTTATGAGCAGTTAGAAAATGATTTCTCTTCATCTCTCCAGGTTTAGATGGTGTTGATGAACTGCTTTCCCTCCCTCAGTCGGCCTGTCCAGCCCCTCTGCGTTAAATCCCCCTCTATATGCTGATGACACCCACACTTACATCCCTTAGCTTGACATCTCCATTTGCATGTCTTGTTTTAATCGTCCCCCCCCCCCCTTGGCTCCCAGTCTGCACCTTCTCCATTAATGGCACTATCACATACAAAGTGCCTCCAACGTCAGACCTCCTGGTCGTCCTTGATTCCCTTTTTCCTTACTGCAGACATCTCATTCACTGGAACATCCTGTGAGTTTTTCCTCCAAAATGTATGACCTCTCAACACTCTTCACTGTCCATCTCCATCACCATCACCATAGTCCAGGTTCACTATCACTTCCCCTCTGAACTGTTGCTGGAGACTTCAAGTGGATCTTCCTACTTTCTCCCTTGTCCCCAAGAACCTATTCTCACAGGTCAGGCTGAAGGCATTCTGTCAAAGATGTAATTCCGATTATGCTGCCCTCCTGTCATTTGATTGTACTTACAATGGAATCTAAACTCCTTACCATGGCCCGGGGCTCCACCTGATCTGGCCCCTGCCAGCTTCTCCATCCATCACAATCACACTCCTTCTCCTTAACTACACTGACCTCATTTTCCTTCCTTGAATATGCGGAGCTCATTCCTGCTTGGGATCTTTTGCACTTGCTTTTCCCTTTGTCTGGAAGTCTCTGTCCCAGAGCATTGCTGAACTCTGCTCATTAGTCAAGTCACCTACTCAAAGAGCCCTTCCTGGATACCCCTGTATAATGCCTTTCCACTGTCACCCTATCTCCTTTTACAGTCATCTAGGTTGTGTAAGCAGTACTGGAATCATTTTGATTGTGTGTTTCTCTGCATCAATGAGTTCCCACGGAAAATACCCTGTTCACACGGGATGGTTGAAGAGAGGTGAAAGAAAGGATCATTTACAAAGATTTAGGCAGGTAAAGGGAAACAAACAAGTAATGGTAGTACTCCTATCTTACGGCAACAATAATAGAAAACCGTTAACACTGCAAGGCCTGAATGGGGCAGGGTCTGGGACTAGCTACTTGAGCCTGAAAAGAGTAGCTATAGTTTATAGGAGAGGCCATTTGGCAGGACTTTGGCCCAGCAGACAGGGTGTCAGAGGAAAGAAACACTCAGACCTTACTTTCCTGCTTCTATCCAGACTTCTGCTGGTGCGGAAGCTGAAGGGCAAGACTACCAATGAATTCAATCCATAAAGGTCAGTCTCCAAGGCATTAGGTTAGCTTGTAGAGTGGGTAGAGAGGATCTGGCAGGGCAATCAGAAGATACCCACCACACCCTTCTACTAGAACTCAAGCTTCCTGGGAGAAGCAACTGTCCTCTAAGTCCAGGAGAGCTCCTGGCACACATAGGTGCCCAGTAAATATTTGTAGAATGAATAATGGGAATTCTTTGTCTTTGGAGGGTGTTTCTGTTGAGCCCAACTATTATTAGCTATAAAACTGGGGTGAAGTAGACGTACCTTCAGTTCATACTGATGGAGCAGGAAGTCGGGAATGGATTCACTTTGGCAGGTCTGTGTCCTCCCCAGGTTGAGCAGTGCTAGGAAGCTGGGATCCTGTCCCTACTACTACTAGCCCTCCAGCTGAAGACCTGGTCAGGGTGTTGCCATACGCTTAACTACTCAGTTAACTCGGAGAGACATACCTTGGGTTGGCGTGTGGGAGGAGATTGATTTGCAACTGAAGCCAATCTCCAAAAGGAGAACTGAGGTTTCCCAAAAGATGGGTTGAGATTCATGAGGAGGAAGCACGATGGAGGTACTAAGAGTGTATAATCTGAGGGTAGGAGTTCCTTGAGAAGGATTTAACTTGTTTCTCTCTCTATGTGGTACCTGAAACCCCTTAGCTGTCTGTTGTGCAATCTTTTTCTTTCAAGTTGAAAGAATATTAATATTAATACCATTTTCTTCAGGAAGATATGCTAAAGGGCCACTGCACATGTACTTATATTGAATAATGATGAATAGTACCCATACAGATTTGTTATCAGCAATTCTCCTCCCTTGATGCCTCCTAATATATATAATGAAAGACGTGTTCCTTTGTTTAAGGCCTAATGGAATTTCACCTGGCCAAGGTCTAATGGAGCTTTGTCTTAAAGGCCTAACAGGATTAGGCTCTGGGAAAAGAAAATTCTGTATGGGCCTTTTTTTTTTTTTTTTTAAGATTTTATTTATTTGAGAGGGGGAGAGAGAGAGAGAGAGCGTGCACACACCAGCACATGAGTTTTGGGGGCAGAGGGAGAAGGAGAAGCAGACTCCCTGTGGAGCACAGAGCCCGATAGGGCTCAATCCAAGGACCCTGGGATGATGACCTGAGCTGACGCTTAACTGACTGAGCCACCCAGGTGCCCCCTTTGTGGGCTTTTCAATTTTGCCTCCGGAAAGTGTAGGGATGAAGAGAGAGAGAGAGACAGGGAAATTGAGAAAAGTAGATGGGGGTTAGATGGAGCAAACTTTTCAGGAAAGGGAGATAAATTTCATTACCTTCTTTGTGTCATCTTACGTATATAATTTTATTTTTTATGACAATATGATGATGTCATCAGTATTATTGTTTCATTTCTATGGATAGGTAAACAGATTAACCAAGAAATTAAGTTCCCCAAAGTCGCATAGATGAGAAGTATGGGAATAGTCTTCCTGCCTTTTTAGTCTTGTACCTCTCAGATCCGTTCTGCTCACCACTAGAAAGAATTCCAGTGAAGGGTTGCTGGGACCTCTGTTGTGATAGGAGGAGTTCTCCTTTTCTTCCTCTTTGTCTTGGCATTTTTTCTGGCACAACAGACTTTGCTTTGACCGAGCTTCTGGGTGAGAATGAAGGATTGATGGGGCCCATAAAGGTGGGAGGAAGGGACTTAGTACATTTGTGTTTCATTTTCTCTGATATGGAGAACATGAAATCTGTTTTGGTTTAAGAAAAACTTCCTATGAGAAAAGTCTCTTCTGGGACACCTGGGTGACTCAGTTGGTTAAGCATCTGCCTTTGACTCAGGTCATGATCTCAGGGGCCTGGGATCCAGTCCCACATCAGGCTCCCTGCTCAGTGGGGAGTCTGCTTCTTCCTCTCTCTCTCTATCTCTCTCAGATAAATAAATCTAAAAAAAGGAGAAAAGTCTCTTCTTTTAAAGAAGAGGTGATGAGTTAATGTGAAAACTATCTTCCTAACATAATAACATCAACAATGATTAGGAAACATTATGGATAATGCACTGGTGGGTAATCAAGAGTGAATATTGCTTAAGTCAGTGTAATGATCATCATTTCTTGAATTTCAAGAAGGAGAGGGGATGGAACTTTTTTAGAGAGCATGGAAATATTGGCTCAATGGATTCTTCCCTTCGCATGCTGTTTTTGTAGTCAGAGAACAAACACTCTTTGTGTAAAGGAAATTTGGGGTTGAGCAAGGAGAAATATGTTAACTCAGACCTTTCTTTATTACTGGGTAAAAATATGAGAGAAAGCATGAGAGGAATAATTTTTGGAAGAAAGATTTGTGCAGGAAAAAACACAAAGTCATTCCTAGCTATATCTGGGCTATATCATGTTGAGGATTTATTTACCTTCAGACTGACCGTGTCCACAGAGCATGAGAGCATGAGGCAAGAGGCAAGGCAAACTAACCCTCGTGTGGTAACATTCTTGTCCTATGCCCAGTCATGTTGTTTTTGAGGTTTAGAGACGATTCTGCTGCCCTGGTATCAAACTAAACCATCACTGTGTACTTACTAGTTGTGATAGACGTTACTAATGCTCACTGAGATTTCTAATTTTCTTCCCCTCCTCAGACATATGAAAGATTATGTTTTCCCACCCCTCCTCCCATTTGTTCGGTGGAACAATGTGACTAGTTCTAGCCAATAGGCTAGGAGTAAAAACAACATGTATCCCTTTTGGGGAAAGCAATTAAATGCTAGTGTGTTATTTTCCATCTTTCTCTTAGCATGGTAGACCAAGAAGTATCACATTGAGATGGAGAAACCCAAGACTGAAGCCTGGAATGGTGAGCTACTACATGTAGGACAAGTGTCCTGAAGAGCCCACTGGACCTGCGATGGATTTAGAGTGAATGAAAATTTATTGTTCATATATTAATGCTTCGAGATTCAGGGGACTGTTTGTCACCACAGCCTAACCTAGCCTGTTCTTAGGAACATCCTTGTGGGTGGACACACACACACACACACACACACGTCAAGAAGAATGTATGAAATTGGCTCTTGGTTCTGTTTCTAATTATATCTTCTAATTCCCACAAATTATCTAAAGGATGGGAGTCTAGAGATGACTCTTCTCCGCTCCTTTTTGCCCCCAGCTACTCATCCGGGGTATCTGTAACCTTGGCTTCTAGACCTGCCTCTTGCACTTTTTCAGGTGGTCATTGCTCATACCCAAACTATTTGTTCTACCTCCCCTCAATCCCAGAATCTGGCAGCTTCGCCTTCCTAGCCTCTGCTGTGCATTCTAACCATTCCATTTTGTTCTGAAGATAGGGCTTAAGGTATTTAGGATTCTTGTGTAAGGATCATCTTTAGGGCAGTGAGAATTTTCCCACCAAGATGTCTGCTATTAGCGGGGGATTCTTAGAGTTATAAGACTGAAAGAATCTGGTATTCTGGATTGTGTGTATATTGGTCTGTACTGTGCCTCAGGAAGAGATGTTTGTGTGTCTGGGGAGAGGTAACAAGAGGAGGGAAACAGACCACCCTTCCTGCCGCACTAAGAGACAAGAAAATGAGGCTTATCTCTGGTAGGATTCTGTGGATGCCCAGTAAATGCTGATAATGATGACGCCTGATTTTTCATTTATATGGTCTTATTTTGTTTCTGCCCTAACCTGAATGTGGTGTCAAGGGAACTATTAATGGCTGCTATTCAGAGACATGTGACTTGGTATTTATATATTACCTGCCCACTTCATAAAGTGCTAATGAATGTTTGCAAAGCTCTTTGAAATCCTCTGGTGAAAGGTGCAACGTTAAGTGAAAAATATTATTATTATTATTAGAAGGTAATAGACAGCTTTGAATGATTGGTCATAAGAATAACTGACATAGCATTAAAAGAAGTGCCAGAAATCATCCAGACGGTTTCAGCTTCTCCGGCCCCATCAGCCTCCACATTACATATATTACACTGTTTCCCTGACACCCATTCTAATAACTGTATAATTCACACATTAAATCACCACTTCCAGGGAAAGGTTGAGCTCACTCACAGCTCTATTGATGGTGACACTGAGAGGATATTAAATGTTGGAAGGTCTAAAATGGAGGAGAAGGGCTCTTAGGTGGAGAGGCTAGATCTAGCCACTGAATGGCTACCATGTTCAAGAGGATATGAAGAGGAAATGAGTCAGAAACACCTCGGAAATGGAGAGGAAACTTTACAATAGATGCGAGATTGGAAAGCCATGAAAACAATCAAAATTGAAGTGGGATAGCCGACACATAGCCATATTCTTTATTGTACGCCTTCTCTGGTTTGAAAAATAGCGGCAGCACAAAACAATTTAGGTTTCCTAATTCTTTTAGCTTGGAGTTGTTTAATATTTCTATCTTCTGCATAAAATTCAGTCTTGTTTAGGGTCGTCAAGTTAGTTCCGACTTTCTTGCTAACTCTAGTTGGATGGCAGTAGCCGCCTGAAATACGGTATTGAGAATTATGGGGGCACATTTGGACTTGGCAGGAAAGAGTGCTCTGATCCATTAGCAATATCTGCCCAGGGGGAGGGAGGAGGAAGAATGGCACATATGTGGGCTAAGCCTGACCAGGTACAATGATGACTGAAAAGGACAGCTTGGACCTAGTTCAAGGTTGCTTTTATTCTGACTTACAACCAAAGCTATTAAAAAAATAGTCTTGCCCCTTTGTCACCTGTCAATGGAGGCCAGAAGAGCTTGTGTTCATTGTTCCATAGGACTATAATAATCCGTGTCAACCAGATAGGAATAGGAATTCCTGTCTGGCACCCTGATTTTTCTGACTTCTGCCAGGAGATACCACTATATTGCTTGGGTTTGGTTGCCAGTGGGGCTCATGCCTGTGATTTCTACAAGACTATAACCAACAGAGAAATAGTTCTTAAATATCTACCATCCCTAGAGCACAGTAAGAAGCAACAGGCCCAGGAACTTGGTTTTTCTGTGATGGCCCGTTAGCTGATCATCATGAGTACGACCTAAGGGGTAGGCTTATGATTAGGCATGCATCTTGGGATGGATCATAATCCTTTCCAGAGACCTCGAAGGGCAGGTGCTGTCTTCATGCTCACCTTCTGCTGTGTGAGTGCCACTGTCCCCTGGAGGGATCATTAGGTGATTCTGATGTTCTGCTTCTTGTATCTGAAGCCCCAGTTTTTGCAGCTGCCCCTGGGGATGCCCCTTGATTGCCTGGCTCTGGTGGCCAGGGGGGCTCACATTGTGTCCTAAGAGCCTGTGACAGAGAGATGGCTCTTGGCAGGCTATCATCTCTAGGGCACCGCACAGATAGCAGCCCGGGGTACAATCCCCAGTCTTTCTGTGAAGGAGCTTGTCTTGGAGCTTTGGTCTGAGAGGCAGGACTCAGGTTTGGCACACATTTACTGGCCTATGGAACTGCTCTTGAGGAACATAGGCTGTGCATGCCATCTTGCTGCTTTCCCTCTGACCTGCTTCAACTCACCAGTGTCACCCAGAAAAGAGCTTATCTATACTTCATGATTTATGTGACTGCCACTAAGAGGACACCTCTTCAGGTGGCCAGAGCCAGGGGTGGCCAGTGGGGCTGCATCTGTAGTCCTATAGGACCGTTTATATCTGCACACTTTAGAAAGCTGGTGTCTGAGGGTCTGGCTTTAGTCAGCCTGACTCTAAATGCTGAGCTCCTCCCCTTTGGGACATTGACAGGTTTTGGAACATCCTTGACTGCTAGGCGGTATTAAAAATATAATACTCTACTTGAAAAAGCACAGAGGGTTGAGAGAAAACCAGGAGCTGAAGCAGGGTTAAACCAGGGTCCTCACCTATATAAGGCCACTCCTCCAAGACTGGAAGAGGGGGTTGATTCATCTACCATAGAGAAACCAACATACAGAGTCAAGCAAAATGAAGAAATAGAGGAATATGTTCCAAATGCAAGAACAAGATAAAACCTCAGGGGAAAAAACTTGATGAAATAGAGATAAGCAATTCATGTGATACAATGTTCAAAGTAATGGCCTTTAGAGATGCTGATCAGACTAGGGAGTCAAAAGGATGAACACAGCGAGAAATTCATCAAAGGGATGGAAAATATAAGAAAGTACCAAATAGAAGAAGTCATAGGGCTGAAGAATACACTAACTGAGGTGAAAAATACACTGGAGGGGTTCAACAGCAGATGAAGCAGAAGAAAGAAAGGTTCAACGCAAAGACAAGGCAGTGGAACTCAGCCAATCAGAGCAGCAGAAAGCTAAAAGGATGAGAAAAGGTGAAAATAGCTTAAGAGACTTATGGGACCACATCAGATGGACTGATGTTCCCAGAAGGGAGAGGGAAAGAGGCAAAAATCTCATTTGAAGAAATCATGGCTGAAAACTTCCCTAACCTGGAAAAGGAAACAGACATCCTTATCCAGGAATCCCAGAGAGGTTTGTATAAGGTGAATCCAGAATGACCCACAGGAAGACTCATAATTAAAATGTCAAAAGTTAAAGACAAGGAGAGGATGTTAATAACAGCCAAAGAAAAACAACTTTTTAAAAAAATTTTTTTAAATTTATTTTTTATTTATTGTCAGCATAATAGTATTCATTATTTTTGCACCACACCCAGTGCTCCATGCAATCCGTGCCCTCTATAATATCCACCACCTGGTACCCCAACCTCCCACCCCCCGCCCCTTCAAAACCCTCAGATTGTTTTTCAGAGTCCATAGTCTCTCATGGTTCACCTCCCCTTCCAATTTCCCTGAACAACTTTTTACATTCAAGGGAACTGCTATAAGAACAGCAACAGATTTTTTCAGCAGAAA